>NW_027315812.1:16669083-17269083 GCF_026437365.1 Eucyclogobius newberryi
TGAATTGTTTAACGAGAAAGTCATTTTTATCCTATACCTTGGAATACAGATACTATGGCAATATTGATAATTATGTTGAGACGTTGAGGCATCCTGCAACCATTCTCAACAAACAAAATAAGTATACGTTAAAATAAATGTATAAAAATGATGATATATGAATGTAATGAACATTTCTGCTCTATAAGACTGAAATAGACTTGAACCAAACCGTGGAGTGCCATCATAGCGCCTGATGATAAACATTTGAGGACGCGCTGCTGCAGACTGAGCGCTAATTGCTCGTGTCTTTGGGGGCGTCGATCCATTTTACTTCCAAAATGCCCTGAACACTAAACAAGTTTCTCTCTAATTGACCCACTAAATGAGCATGTAACAAACGGAAATCGCTTTGATAACGTGTCATCATTTCCTTGTAAGAGACAAAATGAACTGCAAATGTGTCAGCGACTAGAGGCAACAAGACGCACATTTGTCTTCATTTTTGACTGCACGTTACATATCCTTCTGCATGTCTTGTACTTTGCGTTACAACACTGACATGTCTGCATTGAGACAACCGAAGGTTGTCTCATTTTAATATTACATTCATAAACAGGAACAAGTAGTTACAGCTCAAGGGCCTCATTTATAAAGCGTGCATACCTGCAAAAATGTGACATAAGTGACCTTTATGTCAAAACCCTGAACTTTGCACGTCCTATTTTCTCACTCACACACACCGCGTGGTCAACATATTTTTGTAGGTTTAATATTCACCCCATGAAGACAATAGAGATGTAAAAAATACTGCTTTAACTGAAGTCTAGAAAATAAAATTGCTGCCACTCTCTTCCATTTTTCTTTAACAGATAGTTGAAGCCCTTTGCAGTCAACGGTCGGGTGCTTAACACAGTACTCGCTTTTTTTTCACGGTACGTGTCATAACTGGCCCATAGAGCATTTACGAGAGCAAATGCAGAGAAAGCTCCCATAAGCACTGTTTTGACACACTCTTGTAGTGATTTTAAATAAAGGCCAATAGTGCCATTGACACAGGAGTTGGACACAAGTGATATTTCTAAAATGTAAGATAATGTCAAAAAGAAGGAGGTCATGACGTTCATATGACATTTGTTCCAGGCCCTCACATGTTCCCATGCTTTTGTTGTGTTCTATGTTTGTCCCAGAGCACTCAGCCCACATAGGCAGCACCTGGACAAAGCTTCAGTGCAAGAAATGTAGTAGCCACAAATATAAAAGCAATTTCTAAAGAAGCATTATTGATCAAAGTTTATTAAGCGGCCCTTTTTTCATGGTAGAGCACCTGCATCTCAAACTATCTGTGGAAGTCCCTGACTGGATGATGGTGCGTAATGATGGGAGCGTGCATAATAATGTGGTCTATGAACAAATCAACAGGCATTTGAGAAAGAACGTGCGATTCACATTATCACATTAAGAGAATATTTTGATCATCAACATTTTGTTTAGTTTGTGTTCATGCAATAAGAAACCAAGAAGATAAACAATTATAAATCAACACAAAATCAACACGCACTCAGCATCAATCAAAGCCAAAACCACACACTGCGTAATGGAGAATCAGCAAAGGCGCTGGGGAGGTGTGTTGGGAAATCTAGAAAAAACCTTCAACAGTAAATGTGCAGCCGAGTCCAGGACAGACTACAGCCTCCTTGATGGAGAAGAACGTAACACGAACAAAGATAAAGCGAGCGCACGAATGATGCATTAGAACCAGTGACGCCGTGTGGACCAATCGGTCTCAGGACTTTTTAAGGACGTGAGACAGTTTCTGTCACAGTCATAATCAAACGCGATATGGTTGAGGTTAGTCAGCAACATGACATGGCGGTGCTGTATGTTGTGTATTTGCCTCCATGCAAACAAATGCTGCTAAGTCAGAAGAGGTTTGACACATGCTTTTCCTGCCCATGACACAGACTCCAGTTGTCTACATTGTAACCTCACCTTTACACAGAAGCCTGATGAGTTTATACTGTCTCCTGCAGTATTCTTTGAGGTTTTTATGGTCCAGGTTGGCGTGATAAAAGCAAAATCCAACAACAGCCTCATCATTTCTGTACCTGTAACTATCTTGTACTCATGGGAGCCTCTGTTGCAGTGCCGAGCTTTTACATGTTTGCCTCAGCCCACACGGCTCATTTACCCCGGTGTGTGAATCTGAACATGCCCAAGAGCCTGCCAGGACGCCATGCGTTAATAAAATGATCAGGACATGATCTGCTCAGATTCTTGTCTGGTGGTGGTGTGTGAAAATGCCTTATGTCACTTCAGGGACAAACACATAGTTATGCCACTAAATTCTTATGAAAACGATGAATGCATTAATACATTGAATACATTTTTCTTTTCACACCTCACAAAAACGTCTGCTCTGCTTCGTCAAAAACTGTAAATAGCCACACACTGTATAAACGAGATGAGGCATATCTTTAACATTTCTGTCTGGGAACAAAGCTATAATTATCAAATCTTTGCCCTCTTTTGGAGCAGAGTCTATAATTGTTGTGAGAATGCGTGCATCAGCAGAGTACAGCAGGTGTGTCTGTCGGGCATATAAACAGTGGATTTGGGTCCTCTGTTGATGTATAGAGGGTTTTTTCAGGAAGCTGGAGGGTTATACGTGCCTGTAGTGTAACTATAGGAGACTTCATAGCTGTGGACGGCTGGGCTGTGTTGATTAGGCTTGTATAGGTGGTGGTTCTGTGGCCCTGGTCTCCACTGTGTACGGACAAGGAAATGAAACTTACACAAGGCAAGGTGACAAGGAACAAAGGAACAAAGGATTAGACTTTTGTTCAAGGTAAACACAGACCTGCAATTTGAACAATCTTTCAAATTATGACAATGTCGCCCTGTATTCGGAAAAAGTGGAAGAAATATGAAAATGAAATATTGACTTCTTATTCATGAGAACATTTAATGGAAGTTGAGTTTGCGAGTCACCCAAATTGTTTTAGATAAACATAGACTGGAGTTAACTAAAGTTTAAAGGTGACATATTATGCTAAATCAACTTTAAACCATGTTACAACGGTGTTTCCTCATTGTTAGTTTAGTCATTGCTGTATTTTGATTCATTTATGTATGTTTGAGTTAATCCTGTATTCTTCTGCAACTGAGGCGCAAGTGTTTTCACCTACCCCCTATCCCCGCCCACATCCCTGTACTTCAATCAACTCAAAAATTAAAACCTAGAGTAAGACATGCAGGGTTCTAAAATGTCACTTAGCCACTTTTCTAACGGCAAACTGTCACTATGAAGAGACGGGGCTTATCAGGGCTGCAGTTTTGACCAGGAAGTAAATGTTGCTAGTACTAAGTTGTTTTAGATCAATATTGCACTTTACAATGAACAAAATGTAAAATCCTCTTCTAATTGTGTTATCGCTCAATACTAAGCACCTTAAAAAGACAATGCCTCATTTTAAGGTACAATATGTGACTTTCACCAGAAAAGGTTACAGTTGTTACAGTAAAGGTAAAACTAACGCACTTTCAACTGCTGCTAGTACTACTTTTACGAGTCTACCACGGGCACATATTTGTGGCCCAGCGGTTTGTGGGTGTTAGTATTATAGACTAGGGTTCAGGTTGTGTCTCAACACAAAACATGTTTGGCCAATTTAATAGAAAAATGTATTGTTCTACTTTATATCACACTTAAACTTTGATTAAACTTAGAGAGTACGAGCTTTCCCCACAGACAAATGCGCCCAGGATGGCATCTGTCTATAGCTGTGACAAGTCTAATTTAAGCTGCGGGCTAAATATACAGTCAATGTTACCCCTGTGAACCTCTCACTCACACAACACACCTTTGATGGCTCCCACTTCAAAGCTCCATATCAACAACGGGCAGGGACATTAATTCATAGGCTATGTTTAGTCCCGATTCCGATTTCACCAATGCCAGATACGCTCGACATCTGCATGCATATTCAGCGACAGACACAAAATAAGGTTGAATAATACCGGGGTGACCTACATTTCCCAGAATCCCATGCATGTGATAATTAAAAGGTGTCCTCTTCCTGCTGTTAAAGGCTATAGGCTACTGGTTAATACCTCTTCATCAGTCTGAATCTGTGCCCGAGGACATGAGAATGTGGTTAAATTCATCGTGCGGTCCATTCTGTTGTTATGCAGAACCCCCAGCCGTGGGGTCCGGCTCTACTCTGGGCCAAAAAAACAGATGTTCCTCCTTTGATAATATATGTTTTCGTATGCACTTCCCAAACCTGCCTAAAGCATGTGTTCACAGCTGTCGCACTGGCCCCAATGTATCTATTAAAGGCAAAAAACGCTTACCTTTTCACTGTAAGCCTTACTCACTGGCACTACCTTTATGCTGTGCTAGTATGTTACGTTTCAGCCATACAAGATCTTTTTATTTTTGCAAACTTCTGTAATTTAGTAAGGAAAAGTTATATGTCAGATGCCTTGTTCGACACCATCTTCACGTATTCAAATTTGAGGCTATGATAAGACCTTTATCTGTGTGATGAGCGTTTTATGATTCCACGTACAGAGCATTCACCCCTGAACTAAAAATGCGCAGCTCATTATTATATAAAGAGTGCCAAAACATTGCTGGATGTCTGAGTTTATATTTTAAGCGTGTATTCTAGTTAATTCTCACATGGGAGCAGGTGCACGTCCATAGATTAACAAACCAAAACAAGCACCATCTAACTTCTAAATTAATTAGCACATTTGCATACTATACGGGTTACGGAGCTACACATTATAATTGCCATGACTGTGAAATGCGCTCTTTTTAATGTCAGTTGATGAGCCAGAATCCTTCAACACGAGCAGAACAACAGCACAATGTATTGTACTAACATACTTTAAACTTTTCTTGTGGAAGATCGGCCATCTGCTTGTCCCAGTGAAGGTGGTATTGCTTTGCCCAAACTATTCCACTGAAGGGTAAGTTACAGGGAAGATCTGTGGAGCGGCGAGCCACAGTAAGAAAGCAAGTATTGTTTAAGGAATAGAAAACCCCTGTAATTGACTAAATGCAAAAGTGTAAAATCTCCATGGAGACAAGCAGGTAGTAGACCATCAAGCAGAAGAAATACAAATATGGCTAGTTTGTACATATATACTTCACTGTAGAAATAATAACTATACTTGATCACAATAGCAAAGCTTTAAAAGTGGTTGTGTTCACTCTCTGAAGTAAAAGCACTGCAACCATTTAATGAATGTTGTATTTCCCCCCAAAGAGTATCTTGTAAAAGCAGCATTTGTGACAAAAAAAGAGACTGACTGAAGCTTATAATCAAGATTTTTTTTTCTCTTGTTGACCAGGAAGTAAAAGCCAAAAGCAGTGCTCTGATTGGCTGTGCTTAAGTGGTCCAAAAGCTGCTCTAAAGCCGTATACTCGTCTGAAAATGAATGCATCTGAATTGTAAATATATGTTTCTACTTTGTGAGAGACAAGTTAGAAACATTTAAATATCTACATCGTCCTTTCATGGTGTCAAAATCAGGTTCCGCAGCTTTAATGGTTTTCAGAAACATTTTCAGTTGTAATATTTAAATGGTTTTACTTCATGCCCCGCAGAAAAATGCATACAGAATGTACTTTGATACATGAGTACTTCTCCATCTGACCACATTGGAGCGTTTGCGAATCAATTGCCCTTCAAATTAAGTGTGGACATGCATGACCAGAACGCCCATGTTGTGATTTATGCTACATGCAGCTGGACACGGGAGGGACTTGAGACTTGAGTGTGGTCTTTCTGCACAATCCAATATTTATGAATGTGAGAGTGAGCGCCAGTGAATTCTTGAAGCCACACAGCCCTGCTCAGCTGTTTGACAAACTAGAAGGATTTAAGACTCTCTGACCTGTAATGACCCGCTCTTCAAAACCTAAAGGGGCGACGGGAAACGCTTGGAAACTGACTGAGAGCTCAGGGGTCAGTGAAAGTGGATTAGAGTAAAGAGGTGCAGGCGCTAATGAGAGGGACAAAACGACGAGGATGAGGAGGAAAACGTGGAGGAGATCTGATTAAGTTGGGGATAGTTTAGGCAAGAACAAAAAGAAAGGATTAACAGTGATATTATAAGTAAGAATAGTAGATAAGCGGCTCAAAAAGAGAAAGTGTCTAGGGCCCATGAATATGAGCATAAAATGATTTACTGCTTCTAAGTGTATTAAGAAATGCTGACTTTATTAAAAAATGTTTACCCCCATTTGTTATACATTCCACTTTAGAATACTACTACTAATATTTTCTACTTGCAATATAGCAAAATGACTACTACTACTATTACTGCCACAACTAATACTTCTTCTTCAAATGCTAATGCTATTTTACCACAATGTGCAGACTGTAAACTCAGAGCTCTCTCATGATAATTACTATATCGATTTATGGTTCAATAAATCATTGTTGGAACAACATTTTTGGGGGCTCAATTTTTAAGTCAGCAATTTATTTATTTAATTTTTTTTTTGCAGCACAATAAGATTTGAGATGTAGCGTCTCGAATAAACTTCTATGACTAATTAAAAATGCTAAAAAAGTGTCAAAGCATTTAGTTTAGCTATTTATTATTGCAGATTTTAGAGAAGGGTTTACCGGGATTATTTGGCTTTAGCGTTATAGTGTCAGTGGTATGTACTAAAATAGTTTGAATTGGGGAAATTAATTAATTGATTGAAGAACTGCAATTGATTAGATTTGTGATTTATTTTTGAATAATAGGATAAAGTTCAAAGTTCACATTTACATGCAAATTGATAAAAAGACTGAAATAGGCCCATGATCTGACAAACGATTAAAAGACATATTTCAGAGCATGTTTGCACAGATCTAAACTAGAGTTATCTGTTTTCAAGCAGAATTAGACGGGATATTTTTGTTATTTGTGGAGGAAATTGAAAATCCAAATTTCAATGTTGATACGATTTAAAAAGTATCGTTTATCTTGATATTTTTTTGTATCGCACTTTGAGATTTGTTATCGTGACAGGTCAATAAACTCAGATACAGTGTTGTTGCATGGTGTTCACAACTTTATGTGTGTTTAACAGGAACCTGCTGCACACCAGTTTGTGCTTTTGATTTTAAAATAAATAAAAGAAAGTCATATCTTGAAGCTATACGCACAGAATTATCAACCTGAGAAATGCTTCTAATTGACATGAGCAGGTGCGATCCAGGTGCTATGTATGTTAGCTTAATTACGCTAAATCACTCTTCAGAATGCATTTAGTTGCCGTTCATCTTTGTGCTCATTCATCTCACCAATGTGCATAGTAATGAGGCTGAAGAAACGACACCGCGACATGACAAAATAGTAGACACAAAAGTGACAGTGTCCTATAATGCTGTCAGTTCCACAGCTCCGGTCTGCGCACACACCTCCGGGCCCCTGTGTGTCGTTTGTATGGAGCAGAGGTCCTTACCCCGAGGTAATTGAATCAGGACAGCAAACACTGGGGAGCAGATTGTAGGGCGAGGGTGGTCAGGCGCAGCTGGATAAGCAACAGTTGGTGCCTTTTAAAGAGTGGAGCCAAAGGAAACAGCAGGCAGGACAAGAGGGACTGTGGAGAGTCCAGAAAGCTGACAGCGCACGGCCCCTAAGTGGAAGAGGCCGGGAACCAGGCAGGGAAACACTGGACCGATCTGCGTCACAACCTTCTGCATACTCGAATATTCAGAATATTCAAATGTTATGGATCGAATTGAATAGTTTTAACGAGAGACACATACGCTCAGCAAAGACGTGTGCAGTTTGCAGAAAGCGCGCAGATATGGGGACAAATCTATCTAAAATTGATGTGTCCATCCCGGAGACGCCTGTCATGCTGCAATGTCAAATAAATGTGGGAAGGAGTGTCTGGAATGCCTGCCAATGTGGTCTGATAAATTTGGATTTGGCTAGATGTTTTTTATTTTTTATTTAGTTAATTCTATTGTATTTCTGTTTCTGTAATTTCTTTGTGATTTTAATGCATTTTTCCTGCTGCTGAAGCACTTTGAATTGTCTTTGTCATTTGTCATTGTGTATGAAATGTGCTCTACAAATAAACTTGCCTTGCCTAAATTGTCAATGATCAGGAACAAAACCAAAAGTCTCATTCATGACAAACCATTAAACTTGTAAATAATTAATGACTGTAACTAGTATGACTGTCTTTTTTTAAGGATATTTTCACCCTGTATATAACAATACATTCATTTCAATATTTAAGTTAATACTGTAAACTATATTTTAGTTGTTTTAAGTCAAATCGAGTGTGATTCATTGGTATGAGAGAACAACAATTGTGATCACCCAGCCCAAATTAGGAATACATGGTTTGAAAGTTAGTTGATTTAAGAGAAAATAATCAACTCGTTTTATGACTTGACCACAGTGATTGAATTGTTTGACTGTTTTGATCCCTGTGCTGCCCAGTGGCCGAGTGGTTCAGGTGGTCGCACACATGCCAAGCTCCATTTGCAGCTGGTCGCAGTGTTGTGAGGCTGAGTTTACTACCGGAGTCTCCAACCACCAAACCGGACAATGTATTATCAATTTTGTTTTATAATCTGTTGCTATGTCCCTATATTCCACATGCATTTTACCATGAAAATATAGATCTCATTAAGCTAATAAACAGCAAACATAATTAATAAAGTATTTTAAAAGTTATAAAAGGGTTTGTACACATTTTACACTGTTCTGCCCCCTTCAACCGCTCCATGAAAAAAAAAAAACTTGTGATTGCACTGGTCCTTCTGAGGAAAAAGGTGATTGCTGGTTTACTGCATGTCCTCTCTTATTCCCATTTCACACTGAGATGTCCTGTCTAATAAAGCCTATGGGGCAAAAAATCCTTTAAAAAAAGAAGAAGAAAGAAACTGCTTTAATGGCGTTTTAATTGCAGCAGCATCTGTTATAGTATCTGTGAAAATGCTTCTATTCCGTTTGGGAATACTGTCAGAAGAATTGGAAGTAAAGGGCTATGGTCGTAGTTTTAGGTGATAAAAACACTTTCCCCAACGAAAAAACCTGTTGCCGTCTGAAAGCAAACTTTTCGACATAAAGAAATAACCTTGCTTGCTAATCTCTGTGCCACCATGAAGCCCTGAACCAGTCAAAAGAGAATAACCTTGGCCTCACTGTTTGGACCAGCCTACAAACAGCACGTATATGTTTGCAATTAATCAAATCTCACAAAGAGCACCTATTTAAAAGCGGAAATTGCCTGTAAAAAACGTCCCCACGCTTGTGTAGGTTCATTTGGGGCGCACAGACATAAATAAAAGTAAACATTGTTGGCTGTCAATGAGCTTGGAAACAGCCCAGCGTGGCAGACGACTTTACAGCCAGCTGAGACTGCTAATGTCTGCAGTGTTTCTGTTAGAACTGGACTCCGACCGCAGGTTTCCTCAGCTTCAGGTGCCTCACACAGTTACGCCATTCTTCTCAGGGGCAGCGAGAGTGGCTGTCTGCTTTGTGCAACCACGTCTGGAGGTAATAAACACGCTTAAACGCACATAAATAATGACTTAATGACCCCTCCACCCTGCCTTATGCTGATGACGCTGGAGTTTTCCGACGCTGAGGTGCGGCGCACATGTGGCCTCCAGGTGTGTGCTGAACGCAGGGATTGTCAAAGGTGTTACACTCACCATGGAAACATATGATCCTTTGTTCAGTACTACACATTTGCAACTGGCTTTGAGGGTTTAGAGCAAACTAGGATTTAAAAATAATAATAATCCACTTTACTAATCTTACAATGCCCAGATACAATTAAACTTTACACTAATTTTATAAGTATCAATACTGGTTTTATAATAAACCCATACGGAATACAAAATAATAATGATGTTGTTTGATACGGAAAATGGGATTAAAGTCTTTTGTCTATTTCTTTTTAAATTATCATTCATTGTGATCAAAGTCTTTTCTTTTGAATCAAAATCAAGTTTGACATTTAACATTTTTAGTATCTTTAGTCCACTTCCGAAAGAGTTGAGAAAAAACATGCAATTAGTCAGTTTTCCTTATTATTGTGATATTGTTTGGCATAAAAAATAAACACCCCCTTCCAAGTGCATGTTTTTGAAAATATAATTTAGTCACTGGCACGTTTTTGTGTTTTTGTTTGTCCTCCATTGGTGTAATTTATTATTTCTGGCGTCTTCAGACCTTTGAGACAACTATAAAGGTCTAATGAAATTTGCAAACCATTACATTCTGCATTAATTTACATTTTTTTCAGAGTCCCGTTTTTTCTTGGATCTTCTGGTTGTAAAATTAGTATCTAGTTCACGCAAACCCCCCCCATGTCTCTAGGGACGTCCCAGCTAAGATATCTGTGACTTGCTGCATTAATTACTCTTCAAAATGTTGTATTTATTGAAATTATGAGCAACTCGGAGAGGAAAAAAACACAAAAACAGGTCATTTTGATGGACAAGAACCCGAGAAGCAGAGTATAATTTTGCAATTTTTTTTTGTGCCTATACCGCCTCATAACAATAGCCACAAATCATGTCTGTGTAACCAACAATTAACTTCCCCTGGCTCCACAGTAATTGCTGGATATGAATTGAGTGAGTGGGTCTTAAAAATAACAAAAACAAGATTGTTACACTCAGCTAGTGTTTGCCACAAAAGGTATTGGATCCTAAATGTCAAGATATTTTCAATGTGTACCTGGGGCGTCGGACTGGGGGAGAAAAGGGTATTAGTTTGTGCAGAGAACGTCTGTAATGTGAATAAAAGCGGGCCTCAAAAGTTTGCGCTATACACATCAGCCGAGTACAGCAGCTGGTTGGAAGTTGAGTCTTAGCTACGGCCGACGTAAAAGGAATCGAGTTACAATCGAAGGCGTCAACTGAATTTAAATACGCATTATTTGTATCGTTATTGGCCTTTAAATATGTTTTTGAGTACCTTTACTTTGGCATCTTATGTTTTAAAACAGATTACAAAAAAACAAATATTACTTTGTCATAGCCTTAGAGTAACTGAGCTTTGGATCCATCTACTGGCTGCAGAAGGAATTACATCAGATTATACAAACACACAGTTGTAAAGATCGTGATTAGACGGTATAACCAGGGCCGGCCCAAGCCTTCAGAGGGCCCTAAGCGAAAACATTTTTGGGGGCCCCTCACCACGTCATCAGAATCAGTTTTATTGCCATTGTCAGTAAACAATTCACATATGGGAACTTTCTTCAACGCAAACAAAGCGCACCAAAACTCCAGGGCATCCGTTTGCCAGTTAGTTTATTCTCAACACCTCACAAGCTCAAATATTGATAACTTAAATCCCACAATGCAACTTGGTATTCCGCTGACATCACCTCTACTCCCTGTACAAATAACACACGTCCCAGATATGTTTTTGGGCGTATTTGGGGGCGTTAAGGGTCGACAGCCACATTAGAACATTAGTTTAAATTAATGAACAGGGGGGGCCTGGGGGCCCTCCCCCTGAAATTTTCAGACCTTTTTTGGGTCTTCTGGTGCATTTTAATGTGGTCCAGCCGGCTAAAGTAAGAGTAAAATGTTGAGGTTGTAATGTTATAAAATGATGATTTGATGAAACTGTGCCAGGAGAAAATGACTAAAGCCAGTTATTAATACATTAGTGTACTTAATTACTCAATACAATATTGGCTATGAAAAATAATTATGGTCAAATTTATTCATTTTAACTGAAAATGTAAAAGTAATAGTTATCCTTACTAATTTATCTTTTACAGCTCCCAACTGTTCCTTCTTGCCAAAGTGACAAAAGAAGTTATGTTAAATTAAACAAATGGCATAAGCATTGCTTGATAACACTCATAAAGCTGCACAGTGCAAACATGTTATTCCCAGAGAATGAACAGAACTAGAAGTGAAGGTCTAAACCTCGCTATAGTGAAGAGACTGCGTTTCTGCAACTTTGCCACTTTTATATAAAAATATATAGTATTATTCTATGACAGACGTAATCATAATATGTCTGGTTATTTTTCACTATCAATTTATTATGATTTATAACAAATAGTCTAATGATGCTTTTTAAATAAATGTAATGTCATGTTTGTTCTGATCAGAACATCAAACACTGGACTCCTGCATGAAACAATGCTGCGATGTGATTGGCTGATGGACCTTACGTGCATAAACCTTTAAGTTCCTCTTATTCCACGTTAAGAAGTCAAAGTAAAACAGACATCACGAGTCACGATTGATCTCACACATGGTGATGTGAGAGAGAGGGACGCAAACTCAAACCCGCTCATCTCTGACTGAGGCTGCTCAGGGGCCCGGGACAGGGGCCCGGGACAGGGGCCGCACACTGTTCACTCCAAAGTCTCACGTCAGAGGTTCTGGACGAGACGGCGCTCGTCCGGACCGGATCTCCGCCTCTTAGTGACCTGGGCCATAGACGCCCCTCACCGGCCTCACCTGCAGCTGACACTACGGGGCTGGTGTAAATGTTAAGCTTATTATCTTTCATTCAGACATATTATTATGCGCGGGGCAGAGCTCTCGTCGCCTCCAGCCTGAGCGAACTAACGTGACAGAATCGTGTTGTTTCAAACAGCAGCATTAACCGTCTCTTTGTAAGAGAAGTTCAATACCTGGAGAGTGTTGTTGAGTTTGCAGTTTCTTTACATCGTCAAGAAGTTTCTTCTTTCGTTTTTCGGCACCAGGAGATATATTCTTCTGGACATGAGGACCACGTTCTGTTGTGTTTATGTTTTGCTCTCGAGCTCCTCGTGCACATTGAAGTTGCCCAATCAGTGCAGGTCTGGTGCCTTGGTTGCCAGATTGTCATTACAAATAAATGCGGTTTGTGTGTTATGTTACCGCTGTGTGCGCTGCCGCGCCAGCAGCGCTACTACACTAGTGGCGCACGCTGCGCTTGCACTTCACATAAGACGGGTTGCCAGATTGGGGGCCCTATTAACGCCTCGGGGCCCTACGCGGCTGCTTAGTTCGCTTATAGGCTGGGCCGGCCCTGGGTATAACATTCACAGGACGAGTCTGTCAATGATGGACTTGAATAACAGCACAGTAGATGCTCAGAGCAAGATCACAGATCAAGAAAACCTCGGTCCTCGGGGGAATTCAGAGTGAAGTGCTTTTGACGGTTGGAGGGGAGAGGACTTTCTAACCAGGATTCATCAAACAAGTGTGAATGAAGCTAAATGCTACTCCAGATATGTTTTCGATGAGGGAACGATGTTAAAACATGGTTAAAAGCTCCAAAAAGCACATTTTGCATAATATGTGTTGTAGCTGCACTTGGTCTTATTATGCACGTTCACGAGAAAACAGGGGATTCTGTACTTTGCCTGGAAACGCTGGTTCTCTCGTTTAAGAAGTTGAGTTATTAATCCATTAGAAGGAATAGACTGAGCCCGATGTGGACATGTTTCTGACTGTAGTTTTATCTCTCTCTCTCTCTCTGTGTTATTTGTGCAGCGTTAAATGATCCGTCATCAGGCCTTGTCACAATAAATCTGTTTCTGTAGCAGACGCCTTTCATTTGAGAGCCGCTCAACAAGTGTTGCTGTTCGCGGAACCTCCGTAATAGCAGAGAGACGGGAGAGCGCGTTCGTGTCTGTCAGCCAATGCCCGCACGTCTCTCATGGTGTAGCTGGACTTACGCCTGCTCCACACGCACAGAGGGCTTAAGTCCAGCTTGTGCAATGGTCGTGAAATTAACGTGGTCGTAACGTTCGGATATAAGTCGGACATAAAGTGACCATACGGTGGATGTACAACCACAAACACACATGTGTATATTGAGTTCACTTTGTTGGATATGGAATTTGAATGTGTTAATTATAGTACTAGACCTGAAGGGAAAGGTGGAGAACTGTGGTATGAATGTTAGGTTTTCACTTTTGAAACTCTTGCACCAAAGTCCAGACTTATCGTAATGTTTTATTACTTCAGTTCGATCTGGAGGGTTGAATTATTAAAGTCCAGACTATCAGATTTTCCTTTAGGCTGTGATTTTTGTACCATAACAACTGGAGAACACCTTATTTATGGTGTTACAGCAAATATCAGTCCATCGATCTGTATCAGACTGATTAAGGGAAAATGTACCATATCAGCATTCAATAGGACGATAGATGCTGGACCAAAAAATCAACTTAATTACAGTAACTGGAAGACGCAGATAGTTGTAGTTACCTCTATAAAGCAATACTATGATAATATACGATAAAGTGTGTACATTTGAACATATAATAATACTGCCCTTCTTACCTTTGCTAGTCCGTCTCTTGCATTCACACGTTCCCTTTATTGGTCCTCGTTTGAGCCCAGTTAGAGTCTTGTCCTAATATCGTTTAGTTTGGTCCTGGTTCAGTCCAAGTTTAGTCCTAGTCTAAGCCAGATTTAGTTCCCGGTATAAAACACTGCTGTATTGAAAGCAAAGAGAACAGAGTGTGGAAGGTGAGAAAAATATGTGTGAATATTGTACAATTTGTCAATTTAATATATACACCGTGTTTGCCATTGTGTTAATTGTTAATTTTGTATAAGGATAATAAAATCAATCAATCAATCAATCGATATAATTGTATTCATCCGCAATAGGCCATATCTGTGTGTATTTATTTATTTTTTAATCTTTATTCAACCAGGTGAAAACAAAGCTTTCACCAGATGCCCTCTCTGTTGGACTCGGGACACTGAGTTGTCATTATTGTGCCTGCTTTTGACAAATGAAAAAACGATTTGACAAAAACACAGCAAAAGTCAATTTAGGGGTCAATAGATGCATTAGTGAGCGCTCCTTCCTCTTGACCCTGGGCCTTCCATGGACAGAGGGCAAAGACATTATTGTTCTCAAGAGGCGTGTCAAGAATCCTGCTCATATATTACAAAGTTGAAGCCAAGTGAAAGATATTACTTTTCTACACTTTCAAAACAATAAGGATTTCAAAGTTTCAACCTCTTCTTTTATTGCACAATTGAGTCCTTTTTGCCGTGCTAAAGTCAACAGAAGACTAGGACCCTGCAGGAAAGAAGCCCCCTTTGCCCTGGACTGGTGTGGAGATGGGAGTTCTGTTTGACCCTCGGAGCCTTATGGAACCAGCACGGAGCAGAAAGGAGATCAGGATGTTACGAGCCTGAGCTTCAGAGGGGCAGAGGTCTATTTTTAATGACAACATAAACACCGCTGCAAAAGTGTTTGTAAAGGAAATCTAACCTTGTGTAGGAGTGTTCCGACAACTGAGCTAGAGAGATTTCCAGCTGACAAACTGTGTTATCCTCACTCATAATGGTCTGTCAGTGCCTAAGTTTACAAAGGATAAAGTATTTCAAAATTGTGTAGCAGTGTGCAAGTTGCAATATGTAATTTTCACGAGCGCTACCTGTCTCAAAGAATGTTCCACAGTAAGTTTTTATTGATCTATTTATTTATTCTAGGTATGCAGATTTTGTGAAACTGAATGTACAAATAATCTTTTCGTCTATTTTATCCTCAGAGGTTTGAACTTGATAGCAGAAAACCCTTTTTATAGTGACTCCATTGGCTGTTTTGATGCCGCTTTCAGCATGTCACACAATGCCTTTTAGTGGTAAAGTGTAAAGGTCAAGCAAGGGTCACGCAGGGGTCAAGTCTAGACAGAAAAGCGGCCTGTGAGAATAAGAAACTGGACTTGTTCCATGAGACATTGGGTGCGTCACCTCTGTAACCTCTTAAAATGACCTGAAACTAGCCATGCGCAGCTATAAAACATAAAATATGTGTTGTAGTTGCACAGCATTTAAATAAAAATAATAATAGTAGTAGTAATAAAAGCTGTATAAGTATAATAATGTGTGTTTTTTGTAATGATTTAAACAACACTGAAAGAACTAGGCCTGTTCCAATAATGACTATATTGACTAATTGCTCAATAAAATATAGAAAAATTAAAAATATGTTGGGGTACAATATTTACTTTACACAGTATGACATTAAAGTTACAGTATTTACAGTATCTCAACGAAGACAAGCAACATCACCGGACTAAGATACGGGCCAGATCTGTGGAGCGACGACACTGCTCACAGTAAGAATGGATGTATTTTAGAGCAATACCACCACCAATAATGAAACGAATGCAAGATTGATAAGTTTAATGCTGTAAGAAATGCAATAACACTTCAGTGGAGACCAAACCCTCAACCAGAAAAGTTCCCCAGTGCACCTTTAAGTCTATATCCATGTCAATATCACTGTGCATTGTGACGCTTCTTTCTCGACAAAACTCTGCCCTAATTAGTATTATTTTCCCATGGCAAGCGCATTCTGAGCCAATGCGATCACGCGTATTTGTCTCTGCTGTCAGTACTGTTGAAAGCAAATGCATAATTAATGTCATGTCCAATAACACTGCGACCTTATCCCCGTGTCCTCTCCTCAAAACGTCACATTTGAGACCGTTTTTCACTGAACCAGGGCAATCTCTGAGGCCGAGTTCACATTTGTCCCGCTTTTGTCCCGACGTCGATCTCTTTTTGATCTATTCTTGTCCTGCTTTAGTCCACATTCATAATTCATTCTCATCAAAACGAAAAAGACTAAGATGGCGATGTTTCTGTTAAGTCTGTGTTCATATTGCTTGCGGCTTGCGTCTTTTAGTCTTAAGAGCAAACAATGGCTCGCAGCGCTCCGGGCGAGCATACAGTATAAGCTTTATTTATTTTTAAAACGCACTTTCTCTCCAGCTACAACAAGAGCGCGGGGAGGGGAAAACACACATCTCATGGCAGAGAATACTGACAAAATCTGCAGGGCTCCCAGTAGAACAGAGCAAGCAGAAGGAGCTCGGCCGTGGAGTCAGCACTGTGCACCAGCTCCTCAGGGGAATGTCCCAACACAATGGAACAGGAGCAGGAGGAAAGACACACACTCTTGTTTCATACACTGTATAATTTGACCGCTGTATTAGCCAAAGACTGACAGAAACAGCCCTCATTGTCCTTTGCAGGAACTTTATCAGCGGGTTCAAGCGCCTTGGTTAATAGTGTTGTCAAGATACTGAAATGATTTGAATTCGATGCAAGGAAAAGGCTTGAATATACATGAATGCAAAAACAATTAACTTGTAATCTGCCTAGAAATGGGGATGTGATAACCACTGACTGGAAATGTTTTGTTTGACTTCATAGCGGCAACATAGAAACTCCATAGAAAATGAAAGAACATAATATATATATGTCAGGACTATTGCTCTTGTGGAGTATTGGTCAGTAACTAATGTAAATGGTCCAAGTTAACAAAGAATAATAATGCAACTAGAGCTGAACCAAGTTAATTGATTAATCGCAACTATTGATAATTGAAATGATCGTCAACTATTGTAATCGAATAATCATTCCCTGGTCTTCACATAAACTCCAAAAGAGGCTGAAAAATAGTAATAGGATTTGTTGTGTTGTGTAATGAAACATACTGTGTAAATGTGTTTTTAAGGACTGTAATCATACTCAAGTGGCTTCTCTTCAGCTTCATCTGGTCAAATTAAGTAAAAACAGTCAAATTTGCCTTTCTACAAAACAAATAAATGAATTGAAAGAATAATCACTGGATGAATTGTTTAGCAAAATGATCATTGCTTGTAGCCCTAGATATAACAAAAGGAAAGGCATGGGGGAAGAAGGCTGACCCAGATCATCTGAAACAACGGTCTCATTTCATTTTAGAGTATTTTATTTGGTTACAAAATAGCAAATTCCAGCTTTTTTAAGGGGCATTAAGATGTTTTTAGGTAGAGAGTCCGAAACCTTTTCTCCATGTTATTTTGCCTGAAATGTTCTACAAAAAAACATTAAACTTAGCATTCTCCATGGTGAGTATCTTTTGGGCAATACAAATAGCAAATTGCAAGATTGATGAGTAACACTGTGGAACATTCCATGCAAAGCAATAGCATGAGACAAGCAGGTGACTAACCCTCCAGAAATGAGGGCTCATTTTTGCACTTTATCACTATAATATAAAACAAATAACAGTTTGTGATTCTGTATTGTTTGAACCATAAATCAAATAAAAAAGCTGTGACTAGCGAACAGTGCTTACTTAATGCATCTTTGACTGAGCTCTCACTCGAGCTTGTTTAAAGACCGATGCCCATAAGTGGTTTGCTATTGGCCTGCGGTGGCTACAACAAACCACACGTCTTCTGTGTGGTCTGAGCTCCTGGACTGGGGCTTCTTTGTGCTTCTGCTGCAGCCAAAGGCCAAGGACAGTTTCTTCTGCTGCCATGTTTTTCCTCTCTGTTCCTTCCACGAATCCTCCCAAGGGTTTCCATCATTCACTGAAGCCTTCTTGGAAGCACCAGAAGCCAGAGTCCTGAGGGAGCAGATGCTTTGGACATGCAACTGCCTCATCCATCCCTGCAACAACACCGTCCAGCTCTCCTCTTCTGTGACGCGAGAGCTTCTTCAAGCTAATTATGAGGACTGTAAACACTTGAGTAGATGTATGGTAGAAACAGAAGGGAACAAGTATGTCATTTATTTTGATGCAGGGATTAGCATGTTTTATAGTTATGTTTTGTATGTATCTTGTTACAAATGTAGTCAGTTCTCTTGTGCAAACATAGAAGAGTAGATTTCCAAATAATCTATATTTTTATACCATCTTATACCAAGTTGATTCTTTAGACCCTTTAAAATGTCATTAGGATGTTCGCAATTCTGGAATAGAGGCAACTCAAGGTGAGTGAGGCCGCCATAAAACACCAAAGAAGAAGAAGAAGAAGAAATGGTTAACGGTCCTCAGAGCTACTTAAATGCGTTATCATTTGGAATGTACATGACAGAATAGTCTTTAGTTAGTTTGAATCTCTGTTTTAGAAAAAAGCCTCCAAAATATATTTTAGTTTGAAAAATAGAAGCATCCGTGGTAAAGGACGAGGTAGTTCTGTATTTGTCCAGTAAAACCTAAAAAAAAACAAGTATTTGTCTATAATATTAACTGCTTATACTAATCATCCATTAATTAAAGGTTGAATGGACGATTTTTTTCTGAGTCTTATTTCCTCGTGGCGTGGACTGCCGATTAGTCCTGCCACGTATCAATCATAAAACGCACCTATCGCTCACCTGCAGCCGCGTCAGGCTCGTCCCCACGTTTCCGCGTGCCTAAGCGCATGGATCTATCATAATATAGTTCCCTCAGTGTACGGGGCAAAATGAAGACGGAGAAAGACAGTTCGAGCTGACGCAGAAGAAGACGGAAATCTGCGGGAGACGAGAGACGCGATGCGATCCGTTGTGCTAATAAACAAACGCACGTGTGTGTTGTATCAGTGTTGTATCGGGGGAGTGCGCATGCGCACTTCCCCGTGCGTTCTCAAATCGCCGAACAATCGTCCATTGCACCTTTAAATAATCAAATAACCGTTTTCTACACATGCTTCGAAATCACTCACACGATCTGACATTTTCTGAGGAAATTCTGAGGATAAAAAAGATTCCCCCATTGAAACTTCATTACATTCCACTTCACTTTTTCCTCCATTCCAGAATTTAGAAAATATTAGATTACAAAGGGTTCATCCATGACTTTCAGAAGGATGAATAATGAGGACTGTCGTAACTATTATCATTTAAATGGGGGAAAAAATCCTCAAAATACTGCATAAAACAGGAAGCTGAAACCTAGAAATAGAGCTGACACAAAGGTTAAATCTCATAATATGAAATACTAAAATATACAATAACAGTTTTTGGTTGTAAGTACTTAAATCCTTACATTTTGCACTGCCCCAAATGTTTGAAATTTGGATTCATCCCCTTTCGCTCAGCCTATGCATCGCTTGTTCTTTCTTTTCATCACAGTATAAAGGCGACTCCTCCCTTTGTCTGGAGGGTCTTATCGCATCACCTCCCTCTTTCCCTCCCGCTCTCTCCATCTCACTCTCTCTGTCTAATCTCTTCATCTTTTTTGTCCTACGTGGCTGAACTACAAGTACTGGTGCCGCCTTATCTCTCTGATCCTATCGCAAACTTTTCATAAAGCAATAAACCCCAAATAAAAAGCAATCCGCGCTCATCTTTAGACACATCTTTTCCAGGATATTGCTCTCATTAGCCCATGGTAATCATTTCAAAATAGTGATAAATGTTTTCACTTGCCGGAGATTAAAAGGGTTTTTCTGTATTTATTTCCAGACGCTGATCAAATTATGGCTTTGCCTGCTGTGCCATGGATCACATCAAAAGCGCTCCTTATCATATAATGATATGCTCTATAAAGATAAGAGTTCAGTCCTGTGAGGAGCAAAAAATTCATCCAAGAAGGCAAAACATATACAAACAACATGGAAGAGTCTGGGAAGTGCTGCTTAAGAAGAAGATATTTGATATGGCAAAGGCTAAAGTACATAAAGTATCTGTAAAGATCACTGGTGTAAAGGCAAATTACTTGAATGTGAAGCAAAGTTAAAAGTAGAAAAAGTAGAAAAGCGAGCTTTCAAGGTGAAATTAGTCAAATATAGTTTTATTGTTTTACTCATATATATATATATATATATCACGGTACATATTTCTTATCATTTAACCTTATTTTAAAAAAATCTTTCTACTTTTGCTACTTTGCTACTACTAAGTAAAAAAAACATAATTGTGTGTGTGTGTGCGTGTGCGTGTGCGTGTGCGTGTGTGTATGATTGACTGGTTCCTTGATGTAAAGTGCTTTGAGTGTCTTGCAGATAGAAAAGCAGTAAAAGTGACAATACATTATTTACTACCTATTGCTGTGTTAATCATTAAAGAGAAAACCATATTGTTTATAAAAAGACAATGTGTTTAAAGAAACCATTCATGTGGTAAGATGCCTAACTTCGCATTGTCCCCCACTAGTCATCAAATCCTGTAATCAAAAGGGAGAAGCCAACTAGTGCCTGCCACATTTGATTTTCCTCCAGTTCCAGCAGCACCATGACCTTTTTTCCAAACCATAATAGTACATAACAGACAGAACAGCAGCCATCCAGCGTGCGCTATTTACAGGTGAAATTATACTTCAAGCTCTGGTAAATTGGTAAATATACACAACACACAAACATAGACTTTTCTAATTGCGATTATTCAAATTTTAATTCGATTGCAATTAATATTTGCCGCCCTAAACCAAACGCTCTACCAACTGGGAGCATTATTTACTTGAGTAACTTGACGAAGTGTAGGAGCAGTTTTCCTTGAACATAGTTACTTCATTTGAGGAGACAATACTCTTTCTGTAGTCATGAGACAAAGCTGCGTGGCTGTTCTGGCTGTAATGATACACCCCATACGAGCTAATCACACAAGGAGGAAAAACAGAGGAAAGACCAAAACTCTCCAAAGTGTGTTCCCATGTTCTGCTTTAAACTTCGCAGGCTGCTAATTTAGACGCTCCTAAACATAGCAGAGAGCGTCTCCCAGGAGCCAGTCCACTTTTTTTTCGGCTAAACCTCAAGAGCAGCAGGAGAAGACACATAAACGAGAAATATATCCCAATTGCTACTTTGAAATGACGCTCAGATTCATGCCTCCAAGTCAAGCGGAGCATTACAGCGACTGGTGATGGGCGAGTCGGTCTGGGTTCGGTGGAAACGTGTGCCTCATTTCACCTTTTGCCAAAATGGTCAAGAAACAAAGACGTCTGATGAATCCTCTTTTGCCCTTTGACTCGTACTTTTCCCTCCGAGTCAATTAAGTATCCGACAAAATCCACCCAAATCCAACAAACTTTATGTGCTCCTGTTGTCACAAAAGTTGGGATTTATCTAACCTTTCAGACTTTGGCTTGAGAGAGGAAGAAAGAAGCTTTGGGGGATTATTTAGCGCTGACCCAAATAGCGGTGTAGGGACGGCCCCTTTTCTTAGCGGTTCAAAGAGCATCGTCTTTTTTGACTTGGGTTTAACGGAGGCGCAGAGTTAACGCAGTGGAACAGCAATGCTAAATGAGCAGGTTTAGCAGCTAATTCCTCTTGACATCCGGAGATGAGACGAGCGCCTTTTAGTGCGACCGCAAACGCTCGGATCGCATTACAGACTATTTTCTCTGCACCTGACCATTTTACATTTACAATTCCACTTGTGAAAGTTGGGAGATGGAACACTGTGTGAAATGGTGAAAGAATCGTTTGCAAATCAAAACTCAAACCTCGAGACAGGTGTCGAAAAGGAGGAATTCATAAGGAAACTTCTAGCTCATCAAAGCCAATGCCTAATGGATTGTATCATAGCAACAAAAGACAATCTAAGAAAAAGAACCGGGAAGTATCATTGACGAAAAGTCTCTTATTTGTGGTAAAACCAAAGTGCACTTTGTTACTTTTTTGGTGGGGAGTTCTGCCATCTCCTCGTCTCCATGGAGATGTCTTTGCAGAATGTTCTATAATCTTGCATGTATTCAATCACAGGTGTTTTTATTGCTTTAATGCCTTAAAAACATGCATTCTAACAGTGAGCAGAGTCTCCTCTCCTCAGATCTGACCTGTAACTTGGCTAAGTTGTGTCACCTGCTTGTTTTCCTAGCGATATATACATTTAATGTCATACTGTGGAACATTATCACGACATCACATCACGACAACAATGTGGCAGACTCTCTAAGTTACATCTTTGACCACCACGCTAAAAACAAGTCATGAAGCAAATTATATCATCAACACAATTCCATAATCTCTACATTGAATTAGTGTTTCAAATTATTCAATATTCAATAGGAATTTTGATTTGACTGATCTTTTCGCAAAAAAGTAATAGTAGTTTATTTTTGGGGATAAGAGAAATTAGGCTGAAAAAATATGCCTGTACATATTTAGACAATCATGCATCAAATTATTTTACATCCCAGATAAATAGATTCTGTTTGGTTGTTTTGGTGATTTGTTCTTCTTTGCTCACACCATCCCTCGTTTCTTTACCATGTGAGTTTAAACTAGTTAAGCTTAAGATGATTTTATCTTTGTTACGGGGAATTGTTTGTATCGACACTTCTTCTGATTCTAGTTTCAGTATTGATTAGTATCTGCTTTTCGATGCTTCTGACATTGTGTTCACTGTGATAAACGAAGGCGTGTGGACAATGTGCAGCTAATGCTACGAGGACTATATATTCTGCTCCAGCTCCGTTCACTATGGCAACACCATCTTGACACTTTGGCCTTTAAGAACACGGAAGAACTGCTGTGAATGATAAAGTTTTATTGAGCTAACACTTTGAAAAATAATGCAGGCCAACAGAAGAGGCCGTCATGGCAACTTCTCCTCATTTCGAACAAAAAGAACAGAAAAATACCTTTAACAACTTTATATAGAACTAGTCTAGGTTAGAGAAAGTGTTCAGAACGAGTGTACTTGTTTGGATGGCAGCGAGAGTCTTTTTTCTTTTATTCTGAGGAAAAGAAGGGAGGAAAAGGGATAATACCAAAGTGGTACTGATGTATAAATAGTCTGTGGTAATGAGAGGACAGAACGCAGTGGGGAAGTACAGAAAACGACTGCAACCATTGTTTAAAAGTCCTCAACTTCACTTGTAA
Source organism: Eucyclogobius newberryi (assembly GCF_026437365.1). Taxonomy (NCBI): domain Eukaryota; kingdom Metazoa; phylum Chordata; class Actinopteri; order Gobiiformes; family Gobiidae; genus Eucyclogobius; species Eucyclogobius newberryi. Next base: position 16,692,626 of record NW_027315812.1, read on the forward strand.
TAAATCATCCAAGAAGGAGGAGCCAACAGAAAGGAGCAAATGGCAGTCACGGTAAACAAACTGTTCTTCTTTATGTGCAGCAGCTCCGATCACGGACGAAAAATGCTCATACGTGAACTTAATGGAAGAAATGAAGCTGGAAGGCCAGTCACATTTGTATATATTGTTCTAGAAATGATCACAATAATACTGAAACAACTTTATGCCACACCATAAACCAGCTACAGTAGTCCAAACCCCCCAAACTTAACCTTTAAAAAGCAGACTGTTGAAATTTTACAAAAAAGAAGGGATGAAATACATTTTTTCATCATTTTTTACTTGTTTGTTTGTTTTTATGACCATATCTGTGACGTTCCGCTGCCATTAAATCAGTTCTATTTCATTCGTAAAATAAGCATTTCTCAGCACTGCAACACCTAAATATGTCTGCCGTCCGTATCTTGAATTCTGTGCGATAATATTTTTGCATCGAGAGGCTGATTCTCCCGTGCTCAGCCACTTATGCATTCATCTTTAAAGAGCCATAAATCACACCAGAAGGAGGATTAGTACAAGACGGAGCATGTGTAAGTCAACGTGTTTAAAGTGTGCTCTTTTGTCTGGACACAATCTGCTCCACGGCCCCGGGAAGCAGTGCTGTGGTCCGATAAGCACCTTTTAGAGCACCCAAACAGTATCAATAGAGCACCCAAAGAGCACCCAAGGGCCAGAGGGTAACGGCTTATTGGGTTTACATGACAAAACCCATCGCAATCGCTCTCAGCAGGGACTCTCAACTTGGGAATCACAAAGGTCGACCCCGACGAGAGCTTCGTGTCATTCACACCGTCTCCATGGCGACCCACCGCGTAAGGAGAGGGAGGGGGTCATTTCCACTATGGATCCTGGACTGATTGCACTGTTTGCACTGGTGTGTTCTGGGTCGGGGCGGGCGAATTCCCCGCGCAACACAAATATCAATCACACTAAATATACGCTGCTTTAAACCAGCGCTGGAATGTGCCCGCTCCTACTCATCTTCTGCGCTCTCGGCTTTCCCCCTCTCAAGTCCTCACGGCAGATTAGCGCACTCCCAATGTGCTGCCATTTGTACAGTATATTGATTTAGTCATTGTTTTTTAAGCCAAGTGCTGAATTTATCCAAACTTGGCCAGACACACCTTAAAAAGTTGTGTTTTCTGCCTTGTGTGGTTCAGCTATTCAAGGAGCTGAACATAATTGTAAGATATTAGCCAATTGTAAGTGGTTAAATAGCTCAAATAACTTATGATTAATTGATTATTTATGCTAGAATTGTGAATTAATTTGTATTCAGTTTAATTTTCAAGAAAATTAAATGACAGTGTCCCAATGCTGTTATATTGGCTGCTTGGGAAAGGCACAAATCTTAGCTTGATTTGTTACTTTTAGGGCTGCAGTGATTATTCGACAAATTTTGACTCATTGACGATAAAAGATATTCATATTTTGGTTATCATTAAAAACACATAGATATTTTATAACAAAGACAGCAGCATTATTAAATCAAACTGGCAAAAATAATAAATATCTTCAGCTTTGTTTTAAATAATTCACTTTTCTTTGTAATATTCTCCATCTAGAAGACTTCAGACACCACATTTTAAACTTTATTTGGTTCAAAATATGTTTAAAATGTCTCAATGTACAATGGACTAATCAAGAAAATAATACCCGTCTAGTTGAGTATGAAAATAATCGTTACTGCAGCCCCAGATACATTTTTTATATGCAATTGTATAGATGGATAAATGTTTTTTATCCATTTTTAAGCGCACCTAGACTAATTCCAATGCCAGATTTAGTCAACACTACTCAAATCGAGCTCAAATATTCTCATTTCAAGTCATTTATAGCCAAAATGAATACACAAAATCTTCCTGTTACAATCCCTGATACTGTGACGTTTCAAACTCCACTTCTATGACTAAAAAGCACGTAAATCTGAAATAATCTAAGCATTTGTAGCGGGGACATTTTTGGCATCGGTAAGCATAGTACGGCAGGAGTCAGAGGATTCTTGAGGATCTAAAGCCAAAAGAGAGCTGTGTTTATCTCAATTGTAGCTTTCAAATCCACAAAAGCTCCAGCAACAACAATCACAGCTGCCAATGAATACGAAAACAGAGGAAAGACTGAAGAAAGTTGTGTCGGGGGAAACTAAAGAAAGGCGCGTACCCCGAGGCAAAAACAACTTATGAATGGGGTTTGTTAGCAGTTGGCAGCTACATCCAGTTAATGATCCACTAATTGGTGTGATCAGAGTTTAGATTAGCAAAAGGAAGCACACTCGAGCGCAGGTGTCGTTTGACTGATCATGGCGAATGATAAAACGTTGAATACAGTGAAGAGCACGCGCAGAGCGATGGAATCAATCTTATCGAATCTAATTTAATAATACAAAATACATCATGGTTCAACTTATTTTGATCTGAAGTAGAATGCGATGACTTTGGATGAAGAGATACTGTATTTTCCGGTGTATAAGTCGCACCTTTTTTCATAGTTTTGGTCGGGATGCGACTTATACTTATATTTATACTTATATACTTATACTCCGGAGCGACTTATATGTGCTATTATTTGTTATTTTCCCACTTGCAACCTTATTTCATACTCCAGTTATATATGTTTTTTCTTCTCTATTAAGCTTTTTTTGGCTGGTGCGACTTATACTCCAGTGCGACTTATAGTCCAGAAAATACGGTACATAAAGTTTCACATTTTCTCTTCTTCTCATTTATAAATTATGATCATTTGAGCTTTAAAAGATTGTCCAGATGTCTAAAAACCTTTGGACAGGCCCAGATAAACAAGGAGAACGTCAATAATCTGAAACAAACCATTGAGATTTATGAAATGCACGACTTTTACTTTCTGATCGCCGCAAGCTTTTGAGATGTTTGGAACGTAGGCGTCTCCTTCAAAGTGTGTGAGCGCGAGTGTCCTACACCACAAGTCTCATATCTCCTTCCATCATTCGTAGCGACTCTGAACGTCAAGAGGAAAAAGCAGCATTCACACTCAAACTTCTACAGCGGCGATAAATCCAAGTGCATCCGATCTCAAGATGCTCAAGGGAAACGTTTTTTTGTCTCATTCCACCAAGAGCTCCGGGTGCGAGTGCGCGAATATGAAGACACCATTTTGTTAGTGTGGATAAGTTTCAAAGAGAAACCGGAAGGCTCTGAACGGCATCCCACTTGAAGACATCGAGGGAAGCTCTGAAGAACAGAAAAACTGCTGGCAGCGCTTGGTTTACTTCCAAGGTGCATCGTCTGAGGGAAACATTTTTGTACCACCGACTTTCTCAAACCTCATTCTCAATCCCTTCTGGACTCGACTGTCATTCCAACAAGTTATTTCTGTGTTTTTTTTTTATCATGCTTTGCTTTTTTCTGTATTCGCTAAAACTCCCTCAAAACTGCCGCGGTAAATATGTGAAATTGCTTAGTTGTGGAGAAGAAAGTGAGCAAAAAGAACTTGTAAGAAGCGCTGAACAAAAAGAAACTGGCACATTGTGTTTCTGAAGAATCTGCTTGACCGTACACAAAAAAAGTGTGACTTGGTGAGGTCATATGCCGCGTGGATCCTTTGTACATCAGTCAGAAGAGGAATTAAAGCAATTACCAAGAGTGCAAGGGCGCTTTTGTGATGGATAATGACAAGTAAATCGGAAAGTTATTGAAAAGAATGTTGTGGAGTTGCCAAAGACTCTAGAAAATTACCCAAAATTCAGTTATGCACTTTAAAGCAAGCAATTTATTACTATTGCATGTTCTCAGTCAGCGTCCATTGACACATTTAGATTGGGGAATTATGCAGCTGCTTGAAAATAAAAAAGACTGTAAATAACCTATTAATGGAGTTTAAACTGAGCACCAAGCCAACCATGATCTCATTACGTTTTCATAACTCCATAAATAAATAGAACTATGTTAGACATCTCCACGCCTTCATCTCTCCATAGGCAACACCTAATGCAAATATGTTGAGAACCCAAATTCAGTATGATCATATATTCAGTGAAAATGGCATGTTTAAATACAAATATAATTCCAACAACACACAAATATACACAAATAAAACTAATATTCACACAGACCACGAGCACGGGCTGATACTGTGCTAGCACCACCAAGTGGCCGCATGAGGAACAGGCATTTTCAAACTTCGGAGAACTGATGGTGCCTGGGGAATTCTGCAATAATACCGTTCATCTTGCACATTACGCACACATGCTGTACGTCCTATGGAATATTAATGCATGAATACAATTGGAAAAGGGTAATTAAAACACAATTTAAGACGAAATCTTCAGCAGGAACTTAAAAAGCGCTGCATGTATGTCAAAGCACGCGTTCTTACCAAGAGAGGTGTCCAACGCTCATCTACGGCGCAGACCAGCGCGTCCTGCCCGGGGAGAAGTGCAAAGAACCGCTGTGACCCACCCAAGAGCCAGCGCAAGGTGAAATATCCTCCTCCAGCTGGAGCTCCTGCGCTGCACAGTGTCCCTCTGTGGCCCCTGTGTCCGTGTCCCAGCGCTGAGAGAGAGATCTGCTGCCCGGCGAGCGCAGAGGTGCTGCTGATGAAACCTGACGCCGCGCGGAGTGAGGCAAAAGCGCTGCGCAACAAAACAATGAAGCCCCCCACAAGCCCACGCGCCGCTCTACGTCACCGGGGCGATCACAACTTTCCCCTGTGGCTGTGACGAGGGGAGGAGAGCCACGAGGTGAGCGGCAGAGCGGGGTTTAAGTCAGAAGTGAGAAACGTCTGGAGCGAGTGAAGCGCACAGCGGACGCGGCGAGACGCGCAGAGACGCGGCAGCGGCGCGGCAGCTGCAGGTGGAACATTACGCACGGAACCAGTTCAGCATGTAAAGTATGGCCCGGTCCTCACGGTGCTCCCGGTCCTCAGGCCCGGTCCTCACGGTGCTCCCGGTCCTCAGGCCCGGTCCTCAGGGGTCCTCAGGCCCGGTCCTCAGGGGTCCTCAGGCCCGGTCCTCACGGTGCACCCGGTCCTCAGGCCCGGTCCTCAGGCACGGACAGGTTTATGGAGCTTGTGACCGTCCAGCCAAAGCCAATGAGGCTGTTTTATTAGACTAATTAGACTGTGCGCGCTGCTGCAATCTACAGCCCACAACACACTTTATTTACACGTTTTAACACTTTGGAAATGCACAGTCACGTCATTGGCACTTTAAAATAAGCCTATTATTTCAGTTTTAGTTTTGACTCTTAACAGAACGCATAGGTTATAAGTGCCTTCTATTTATTTTATCTACTCAAACATAGAGTTTACTGATAATCATCATTTGTGACAGGACTATATCTGCAACTTTGGGCCGTAGGAGGACTATTTGACTTTTATAGTACAGTAGGAGGTGATCATCAATATTTAGTTGATAACGATTAATAAAGCCAAATCTTATACCAATGACATTGCAATTTAGAAGGTTATAATTTTTTTCTGGCATATTAAACACGATTAGTAACTAAACGGTTTTGGAGTGAAACAATAGACCGACATGGTTTAGTCATTTTCTATTAAGCCATGACACACCGTAGGTACAAACTCAATGGGTTTGTTTCTTCACAGTTTTCTTCTGTTCCCCTTCATTATGCAGCAGAGCCTGCAGTAGACTACTATTGTCATTCATTGGATTATTTCTGCACAAGAAAACATTTCAATGAGTAACAAATGACAGCTAAACACAGCCCTGCAGTAAACCAGCCACAATAAAACTCACCTCACTCTCAGATGCAAATCAAATCCACATCTTGTAACGTCCTGTATTTCCCTGAAGTTGAGTTGGTCTAAAACCATCACAGATTCCCTTACTCTTCTATAAAAGTCGCATTATTCCTTTATCGCTGTATAGCTTCATAAAACCTCTGAGCACAGACCAACGCCCTCTCCTAACACCACTGGCCTTCATTGCTTTGTCTGGATCCATTACACATAAACTAGCTCACTATGTGATTCAATGGCTGCCTGTTTTTCTAACTAACGTCTAATCCTCAGCAAGGTGAACACAACCTCAGCTACAAACAATAACGTGCTGATAAAAGCTAGTTATTTTTAGTCACTTGTTTAAAGTTTGCAGTTTTTTGCTGTGGTCGTGCTGCAATTGAGAATAAACTGTTGATGTTTCCTGCTCCGTGTGGTTTTATTTTTATTAAACACTGTATTAGCTTGGTGTGGGCCTCAGTGCACATGCTGATCCCATTCTGCACTGCTCCCATGCTGCACAGCTCCCATGCTGCACTGCTCAGTGGCCTAAAATGACACCGTGACTTCCTGCCAAGCTTCAGCAGCAGAAGTGATGGAAAAACAGGATTATTTGGACATATTTCTGAAAAATGTAAATATAGTCATGACACACAGTAATTGTATATTTTATTGGTCTTTCACTGCTTGTCGTGATTGCCCTGACCGCACGCCACTGCCTGAAGTAATTCCCTTTCATTATTGGAGCATCTATTCGACAAGTGCATGCTTGTGGATGGTAGATGGAAGCTGGTGTTCCTGGACAGAACAGAGCGAGACTCAAAAACATAGTTATTTTGGCCAAATTCTACAACTTAGAATCTCTCAAGACTCTAAAGAGCCAGTTCATCAGAGCTTGGCGGGTATCTCCTGTTTTTTGGTTTGAACATAATTGTTTCCAGCATGCGCTACCATGACAAATAAACTCTGAAGCATCTTTATTCTACCTGGCATTCTTTAATCTTGGCTGCATAAATATAAAGAAGTCCCATTATGCTTTGAGACTGCAACAAAATTGAATTATGTGAACACGTTGACAAAAAAACAAGGCTACAGCTTTTACTCAGCTCAATTGTCATTTCTTTCTTGGTAAAGTAGGCTTCAGCTGCCAACCTCATGGACAAAAATCACAAAAAGCCAATTTTGCAATGTATTTGGCCCTGAACTTGGTCTGACCAAAGTGAAAAGCCTCTAAATCCCTCTCTCAAACAGGCCGTCTTTCACATGACCACATTGTCACGTAAAGCTCCAGTTCAGTGAGATGCTGAGGCCCAGATATAAAGTGTGCATTACATTTCACAGAAAAAACCCTGGGAATGTTCAGGCCTGGTCTTTGTCTGATGGACTCACATGGTTTGAATGCAGCAACTTCTATTAGTCGTACAATGGGTGAAATTGCACAGGCAAATCCACAACTTTGCACGATGGGCATTGTTGAAATACATTCTATGTATAAATAATTCAGAAGAAAGAAAGTAGCCACATCAGATGTATTGGCTGTATTGCCTTTAAGGACTTAATGGTTATATTTTCTTCTCATGCTGGTCGATTATGCCCCTTGGTATTGTTGTGGGGATATGTCAAGTTAGAACATCAAGTTTGAGATATTTTTAAAATGCGGCAAAAAGAACTGATTAGAACATAAAAAGAACATAAACTCGCAGAGTAATCTGGCAAAGAAGCTTACAAAGATATTTAAGCACTTTTGTTGTTCATATTATTTTCTATTCACGTGTTGTGTGATACTTGATTCTTAATCAAGATATTTACAGATACATTTAGCAAATATCACCTGACATCTCTGCAGGACCTGGGGACTCGGGGACGAGCAGGTCAGATCACAGATGACCCTTCTCACCCTGGACATGGCCTATTTGAACCCCTCCCCTCAAGCAGGAGGCCACAGTCCATCTGGACCAGGACCGCTGACTCATGAACACTTTATACACCTGTCACTTTAATTTGTCAATATCATTATTACAATTATTAGGCCCGATCACCAAGAGCTGACGAGAGGCCTATTAGTTCCTAATTTGTCTGAATATCAAAATACAGATATTTATTTCAAAATACAATCAAGATAGACATTTTTATCAATATTGCACACCTCAAAGACATGTATTGCACAGCTGCATTTTAAAGAAAGAAAATGCATATGAACAGTGTAATGTTAGAACAAAAGTATTTTGCATATTGCAGAGTTTGTGGTGAGTGCTCTTTAAAATGACAGAGTGAGTGATAAAGCAAGGTTCATTTTTGAGAGCCTTTTAAAGAGGCGACTCTTGAATCTGTTCGAGTGGCGTGTCTCACTGACTGCGAGTGGTGAGGAGGAAGAAGACTGACAGCAGCACCGTTCCTATATGTCTGTATATTTTTACCATCTCTGGCTCAATTACCTCTTTATCTCCAGGTGAATGCACACAGGAGCCACGTCTCCTGCAGAGTCGGCTTCAGCATCACGGCAAAAATGGCGCTTCCGTTTTCTTGGCAACAACATCTTTCTAATAATGCTTTAATAAGGGAATGAAACTCTATTCTACGGGTAAAAAAAAAGGTTTCAAAACAGGAATAAGATTTACATTTCTCCCTCTTTAGTAAAGAAATGCTTAATCAGGAGGTTCAGTTAAAGTCCTTATTTCTGCTGATTGTGTCTTTGAAACTCTGACCACTTGGGCCCTACTTGAATCTAACTGTCCCATGTTAGATTTGCCCAAATATGAGCTTTTGAGACCCTTCCAGCAACATAAAAACATACATTTTAACATGCGTAAACCCAGTGGTGTGGACTTGAGGCTTCATGCTTCTCAAGAAAAATAAGATCTTCAGTTGTTACATGTCCCACTTCTCCAGGACTGTATTTTTCAAGGACCCTTGGTATAAAGACTTTAAAAACCTGAAACTCAAAATAAGGACAAGGGACTTTACTTAGACTTGCCTCTCCTTAACATGGGACTTGACTCGACAAGAGGCCAAAGACTTCAAAATAAAAGACGTGGGTAAGGTTGGCCCATAACTTAACCTCAGATCTATGACCTTTTGCTCTCCAACTTGTAATGACAAATGCAGCACAACAAATACAGCAAGAAAACGGAACCAACTCAACTTACAACAATAATAAACAATTTGAAGTTCCTGAACACATGAACCGTAGTAAGAGAAGTGAATTGGGCCGTTCAAAGGTTAGAAACTTTGTGAGAGGGAGAAGGCTCGGCTGGTGTATGTGCGAGCGCAGCCATCCCTCAGCCTGGACTCAAGACCTGTGAGCCCAATGAGGCGTCTCCCGCTCGGCGACGGGGGCCAGAGTCGGGCCATTTCTCACAGTTAGTCAGCCTTACACCGCACCCTCGCCGCCATCCCATCCCAGAGGCCTTGGACTCTAAAAGTCTCCTCTTATCTGCCACGCTCTACGGGAGGAAAAATTGGACAATGACGCCATAAGTGGTGGAGTGGCACTGGCAGTATTTCGGCTTCATGGACACTAATCTGTGGAGCTGAGACTCAGCACAAAGTGGGGCCCAAGGTGTCATTTATCTGGGGAACAAATAGGGCCAGACGCTGATTGATGATGTGACCCCTATGTATGCACTTTTTAATGTATACACAAGGGCATCATGTAAAGTGCTGATTACAACTGCCCTCTGTGTTCTGGGGGTTCTTGTTTACAACATGGCCGAGCTTTGGAGGTCCAAATTGTGATTATGGAAGTGTAAAATACCTAATTAGAAGCATTAAAATACCAATGAGTGATATTAGAGTCAGGCTTTACTTATGTGTGGATTTAATTTATGTTACAATGTTAAATGTAAAGGATTGTTTGAATGAAGATGCATTAAATGTGGGATTATTGGGGAATGTTTTGGGAATACACTTTTTGAGGAATCCCATGTTTAGACTCAACGAAATGCAGTAATTATTTAGAATATGAGCTCCACACTGGTTTGTGAAATATAAACGGATGCAGTAAGATAACCAAACACAGGCCTAGCGTTTAGCAAGGTTATCTTTCGTCTTCCTTAGTAAGAAAGCCCCGGCAGTATTAGTCTGTGTCCTCCCTTTTAAGCTCTGTGATGGATGGCAACGCGACTGGGGCTAATGGTGAAAGTTACTCCACTGCACACTTATTTTAATGCCATTTGTATTAACAACGAGAGAAAGTTAAAGGCCCGGGGGACGTGGAACTCAATCACAAAAATCGACAAAGTGGAGTGTGGTTTTGGCATGAAATTTGAGAGGTTGCTTTAGACTAATTAAAGCACAAGGAGAGTTGGAGCCAGAGAGGACAATGTACAATACGGGGGTAACGTTTTTGACATGTTTATTAGCTTATTTAATCGTTTTGTATTTTAACTGCATTTTAATTCACTTAAAATATTAACTCACCGTATGTTTGCCTCTTTTGCTCATCTTGCCTGGTACTTTACACTCCAAGCTGCAGTGAGATCCTTCGTTCTAAGAAGATATTTTTTTATTCAGGAGAGTAATTCTAAAAGCAATTTAAGGGAAAATAGAGTGAAAAAATAAATGGAGCCATAGCTAAAATGATAGAAAAATAAAGCCACTTATGTAAGTGTAGGAGGAATGTTTAATCCAAAGAGGGCCAAGTGGAGGAAAGCCAAGGCCATCTTCAACGTATATAGTAATCTGCTGAAGACTGGCATAACGCTCACAAGAAGACCACTCAGTTACTGCATTAAGACATTTGGTCATAGTAATTACTGTACTATATATTGAATGACTTTGGAGGTGTACGTTTCCATGGTTGTGTTTTATACTTGTTTGTATATTGGAGCATATAACCTAATACAACTTATTGTAACTTTTCTGGTGGAAAGTATCTCAACAACAATCAAGGACTGGACTGAAGTCATAACTGACGTTCGAAAAATGGACCAAATTGACTTTTACACCCTGGACAAAATGTGCCATAATTGCATTGGATGTCTTGTGTTATATGTTTTCTTTTTCTTTCATTTTGCTCACTCTCTGTGTCTGTGAAAGTATCTATCACCATGGAGACAAGCACCAGGTCAAGATACAGGTCTTTGCCCCATTTACTCACAGTAAATATGTTTTTTAGCATTTCAATTCATGCAAAATCGATACGTTTATTGTCATATTGTGGATCAATTCAGGCAGAACAATTATATCTCCATGGAGTCTACATATTTAAGCTTTTTGCCTCATAGTACACTGTATTCAAGATCCAAAAAAGTAATGACTGCTCAAGATCAATATGAAGATGAAGCCTGACACTTACAATCGATCATTTTTATGCTACACAAATATCTATTTCAGAGACAAAACATTCCCCTGCAACCCAATATATCATGACATAGAGTCCTGTCATTCGTCATAAAGGTCATATTATATGCAACGCATTACCCTCGCGGCCATAGGCGTAACTGTGACATTCACACTTAGTTAATCCATAATCTTAATGTTTGCACCATTCCTCCTGCTGTTTAGACTAGTATGTTATCCTCAAGAAACCAAAAATAATCATTCAACAACACATTTCACAGTCAATGTCAAAATAAGGATAAATCTTCACGTCTCAAAGTCGGCATGAGGAATTTTTATTGTCTTCTGGCACCGTCTTGTGTTTCAGGGTGACTTCATTGCTCCCTATCCAAACAATGTGGAGTGTCTCATTACATAGAGCGAATATGCTGAAGTCAATGTTCTTAATAAGTGAGGAAACAGGCTTTATGGACGTATCGCCATAGATACGATTTCATCCACAACACGCTGTGATTCTATGCCTATCGCTCACAATGCCCACTATGTCGTCTGCACACCGCGTAAAGTACAGAGAAGGATTATGCTGTACGAACTATAGTGCAGACCTAGCCAAGTCCTCCCGCTAAGTTGAATTTCTATCAGGACATTTCTGATTCACTTCTGAAGAATTCCGAAGACATAAGAATATGGGAAAGAACGAAAAAAATCCATGTGAGGTATCAAAGTTTGAAAAAGAAATGAACAACTTTTGCAAGAATGATTCAGCTATTATTAACTGTATTGCTTTGGAGTGGTTTTGACGCATCACACGTCTTGTTTTATTCTCTCTAATTAATAATCTAAAGACCGTTCTTCTTGCGGTTCGTAGAATATGTATGCGGCTCAAAACGGTTCCCGGTTCTGCCCTTGAGCTCTCTGAGTCTGTTTAAACTCTGGCTTGTAGCGGCACATCTAAAACTGGAGAGAGGCGACACTTGAGTCCTCGTTTGAACTGATAAACTAGAGACAAACTATGTCTACAGAAGGCGGCCTGTTTAATTGCAAAAGGACGTCACTCAATCTAAACTGCCCGGTCAAGCTGGCGGTGCCCCTTGATGCACCCTGTTATTTGCGTAATGGGAGACTGCTAGTGAAGAACACCTTTAGCGTTTAGTTTCACACCTCCTAAACCTTCTGCACAGTACATTATAGGTACATGTCTGCTTCTGAGTCATCCTAAACAGTCTATTCACGCATTTGAACAGGTTTAAAAATACGCAACTCTGCTGTAAAACACATTGCAAAGTCAACTTCACTGTAATTTGGGCGTTTGTCTCCCGCAGATAACATTGACTTTCATTAGAAGTGTCATTAGGGATCCAAAATAGCCACCAACACAAAACCTTACATTAACAGATAGTAATCACAGCCATTAGCGGGGGAATTATGCTTTTCTATGATTATCCATAACACAGCTCCTCTCTTATAATGAGCCTGCAATATGGAGGAGGAAGTCATTAGGAGCAAGACACCACTGAATATAGTATATATATCCATCATAGCTCGTCTCCTTTAGGGGGGAAATGCAACTGTAACAGGCAAACTATTCCTCTCACACCAAACGAGCCATGCTGACAAGGGGAAAGGCTTGTGGGTAATTGTTTTTGCCCAGTGTAGGACAAGTGAATTAATTTTAATTACTGGCGGCGATCCAGTGGAGGTCAGGGGTGGCATTGAGCTCTGTAGGGACCAAGAGAGGGTCTGGCATTTTAGTTCCTTAATTCATCCAGGCAGGCATAATCTAAATGAGGCCATGACAAACCTCCACGTGAAAGCATCGTGAAAGCATCGTGAAAGCATCGTGAAAGCATCGTGAAAGCATCGTGAAAGCATCGTGAACGCATCGTGAAAGCATCGTGAAAGTATGCTGGATCTGGCTTTCAGTTCTTGCTAATTAAAATGAATTTACCTTTGCTAATTTGTTGGATTTCTACTTGTTTCTAATGTAAGGTTAAGGGTGTGGATTAAATTTGCATGGAAGGTTATGAATGATTAGACACAACACAGTGAATATGGATAGAATATAAAGTAACTTGTAAAGAAGATAGTTTGTTGGTTGTTGCTAATAAAAGTACAAAAAGTGATGCACATTTTGTAGGTAAATTGCAGCCAATCTGAGTCTATGATTGCAGCTGATACTTTTTCTTTTACTTCGACACATTTGAGAGAAGGTATCTGTACTTTCGATTCCACTTCATTTTGAAATAGCCTGAAAAGAAAAATAAATGTTTTATGATTTCAGAGCCACTAAATTGGCCGAGGGGCTTTTTGAGCATGTTCATGGTGACATCCTGTTTTGAGTGAAAGACTCGGGTTTGGAGAAAACTAAAATATATAACCAAAAAATCTATTTAGCCGCTTTGTTGACACCAAAAAGCTGCACAATTCTAGCAAAATCACCACATGCAATACTTTAACAGCTCTCAAAATCCGTGGAGTACATTTTAAACAGGTACTTCGATAGCCTACTTTTACTTGAGTGGATTTTTGATTATATTTTGCTCCTGTATCTGTACTTTTACTTTACAAAATTTAGTACAATAATACAACCACAGCTGAAAGATGGTCAATAATGAATAATAATAGTCCTGACAAGAAGTGGGCACGCAATAATTGGTCACTCAGTTTACCCGTCTATTAGCAGGTAATTCAGGTAGCAACGGTTGTGAGTCAAACACATTTGAATACATTGTGTATTTGGAGTACCACAAAACAGCCGTACAGTTCCCTTTATGCAAGTTCCTGATGAAAAAAGTAATGCATTGGAAACGACCTCTGGTGCAGCACGATCTACATTATCCCAGCGTCTGTGCTTTATAATAATTTGCTGAATGTCCCGCTTGCTCTTTACCCTATGTCACACTTCCATCTCCAGTGGACACACGAAAACAATCCGGCGTTAAATCTGCTATAAATTAGCACGCTCATCATAGAATGCAGTGGACTTACAGTGTTGGAGGAGACAAGACAAAAGGATGGAACCGTGTGCTGGATGCGATGGAGAACGCGCTAATTCTTTTCAATTACTCACTACCTGCCAGGGGAGGTCATGGGTCACCCCGGTCCAATCTTTGTGGAAACATGGGAGGCTCCATCACTTATTTTTTCCATTTATCCAGTCAGACGAGACTTAACATTGAGGTGATGACTTACCTGTGAGCCTTCTGTCAGTCCTGCCTCTCTCTGAAGTGGTGTCAGCAGCTGCTCTGCCTGCTGATGGAGCGAGGGGGCAGGCGGCTGTCTTCACACGCCAAGACAAGAACCGTCAAAAATGGCTTTATGGAAGGAACAGCACCTGCTTGTTTTCAGCAATGTACGAAGGTGAGCAGAAAGCTGAAAGAATAAAGAACGAAACCCCTGCTTTAGCTTTGAAGATTTTCCCATTGTCCTATTATTCACCTTCTGAAAGACTCTGAGATAAAAGCATGTGTTTCGGTCTCGTACTGAAAACTATGCTCCATGATGCACTCGCTGGATTTGGACTTGGACAGAAATACTTGAGCTCAAAAGTGCAGGGACCTAAGGTAAAAGAACATTAGCGATCAGAGGAAAAGAATCATAATTAATTGTCCTCTGTGCTATTAGTGATAGCAATATTTGGAGCTTAAGTACGAGCCGCTTTTTGTTGCAATAACGGCCTCTTCAGCAATTAGTCAGCCGTCACCTTCTCAGCGGTCAGCAGTTTTCAACATCCAGATGGGAGACATTTTGTTAGTTGATAGCCACAAGACAAATGTCACTCTGCTTCTGGCTCACCTATTTTTGCAGCCACACTATCTCCGGAGTAAGTTTTATTATAACTGCTTATGAATCATGCAGGAGAGGGATCGCTGAATATTACAAGCTGTTTGCTACAGATTTAAAGTATTAATTATTGATTTCCGTTTCAATTTATTATTAATTCCGGCGTTAAATAAAAAGTGGGAGAGTCAACAAAATCAATGTGGAAAGGAGAAGTTTTCTTTGGTTAGAAGTGGAAATGATGAATAGCAGACGTGGACGTATTAATAGCAATAAAGCAGGTCAGCAAAGCAAGGACTTGTGAATGTGATTATGGATACAAGTTTTGGTGTGGATTTTCTATTTAAAGACTTTAAGAAAAACATTAAAAACTTGAGAAGAGTTTTCTTTAGTCCAATTTACGTGTGCAAGTGTGTACAAGTAAAAACTAGTCTGTCATCCTTCTGGGTCAAATCATAATATTACCATACAAGAATTAGATGAGCATCATATTTGATTAGGAAGAAACCGCATTGGACATTTTGTACTTTTCCTTAGGTATATCACATAGTAATACAGGGGTAGACAAACTACGGCCCGTGGGCCACATACGGCCCGTTTGTCTTTATAATCAGCCCCGCCAAACATGCCAAGTAATAATAAATGAATAAAGTAAACAAATTGGCATCTGTCTGCACTTGTATCCTTAATAAAGATTACGTGAAAGGAATGACATAATAGATTCAATAGCCTATATTTGACAGAAAAGTGATATTTTATTTGATATTTAATTTTGTTTTATTAATTTGATCGCGGGCCGGCCCTCTGCAACTTTCCTGGATTCGAAAATGGCCCTCGGAGGAAAATAATTGCCCACCCTTGTACTAATCCATACATGTACATGGGGAATCTGTGTATCAGTTTTATGCAGTTACAATCTGGAACAGTCTTCATGACATGTACTGTCCTAAATCTTACAATAACAGTTTATCATTATAACCCTGGGGTACAAAGGACAAATATTTTCAAATGCTTCTGGATTCTTCGAGATGTGTTAAGACAGAAATTACAAAATTGTAATGTTTAGTCAACTTGTCCTCAAGTGGCTTGTTAACTTTTAGTGTGTGGAATAAAAAGAGATGCAAGAAAGGTTTGTGGGGATCATTTGTATGCTCCTAATTACCTTTTTTTTAGGGACCAATGTTTGCCCCTAGTGGCCACCAATAAAACTAGATCATTATGTATTACCATCAATCCACAAACAATTCCACAAGCATTCTCTGGGATGAGAGAGAAGGAGGACATGCAGCAAATGGTCAGATTCAAACTCACGACACTGTGTCCGGCTGCACATGGAACCTGGCATATGTGCTGCCACCTTAACCACTGGACCAATGGGCAGCACCGTTCCATGTGTTTCTGAAAAATAATATTTAGTTTACTGTAAAACCCACTAATGGGATTGTTAACCTTTTATCATTTGAAAAAACAAACAAACAAGATTATCTGTATTAAAGGCCATTTATAGCCCATTAATTTCTATTGAACTCCTCTTTGTTTTTAACATAGCACAGAGAATCCCCTTATTTATAAAGTTAAGCAGTTAAGAGGATCGTTTTATTCAATTATTTGGAATAGCATACCGCAGCTATTGTAATTGTAATACCTAACAAATCTGCATTAAAAAAGAAACAGAAGTCAAGAGTCTAAATCAAACAACTTTCGTATAATTTTGTCAGGAGTGACCTTTTCTCACGAGTAAATTGATGTTTAATTGACGTAAGCACGGGCCCAGTTTCCCTGGCAAAAATCAAGGCGTTATTGTAATTGTGGGCCAGATAGCAGTTAATTAACTGATAATGCCATTCTATTCAACGAGATGAAAGGGGGTGAATAGAAATTAAAGACCGGGGCGAGCAGGGCAAAATGGATCTCTCGCCATCTCAAAGAAAAGAGAAGGATAACTCCATTTGTCCTGATGAAGCGCAGCGGGGTAAACGCAAAGAAACTATTAGCGCAGCTGCCACAACAATGCCTTTCATCTGGTTGGGATTCAAACAAATGCAATGACAGAACTAAGGCGGGAAACATAATGCCAGTCATGGAGGAGTCATTGATTAGCACTGGACTACCTCTTTTATTCATTCATACTTTTCATCCAAAAGCCTTGACCAAGACAGAATAGTAAGCGATGGCATCAAAGAAACGGAGAAGTAGGCAAGGTCGGCGTCTGAATTGTGACCACAAGACACGCAAATACCATCAAATACTATACCAAATACTATCAAATACCATCAAATACTATATCAAATACCATCAAATACCATCAAATACCATCAAATACCATCAAATATCATCAAATACAATCAAATACCATCAAATACTATATCAAATACCATCAAATACCATAAAATACAATCAAATACCATCAAATACTATATCAAATACCATCAAATATCATCAAATACCATCAAATATCATCAAATACAATCAAATACCATCAAATGCTATCAAATACTATATCAAATACCATAAAATACCATCAAATACTGTCAAATACCATCAAATATTATCAAATACCATAGCTTAGTGGCTCTCTTTTTTCACACCGAGTTCCACCTGAGAAAATAGTTGCTTTCTCACACACACACACACACACACACACACACTCACACGCACATCTACACACAGACAAAACACACACACACCTACGCACACCTACGCACACCTACGCACACCTACGCACACACACACACACACACACACCTACACACAGACAAAACACACACACACCTACGCACACCTACGCACACACACACACACACACACACACACACATGCAAACACACACACACACACACCTATGCACACCTACACACACGCACGCACACACGCAGACACACACCTACATGCACACCTACACGATCAATTGTCCCTCTATTTGTTTAATGTCTGCGTTGTTGTCTGTCTTTTGCTGTTTTTGTTCTTGTTGTCCTCACCATTGTTACTGTTTTGAATTTGTAAATAAATAAATAAATACAATAAAAAAAAAAAATTCTCTCGGAATGACCATATGTCTATAATAGGACCATTCCATATCTAATATGGGGCCAAACAGCAGTGACGCCAATGTTTTAACCAAAAATATAATTCAAAATGACTACAAACTACAGGCAAATGTTAGAACTTCTAGGACTTCTCGTATCACCAGAAAGAGCTCACAGCAGAAGTGCACGTATGCTACAGTTTGAGAAATACTGCAAAATGGTATCTTCGTCTCTCAACAGTATACGTGAGTAGGATATTGTAAACCAAGTTACAGAGTCAGAGAATCTTCCATATCTGCAGATGTTGAATACAGTTGTTCAATACGATCCAAGTCTGTCAGACCAATAATACATTTTAGATTCTACTTTAAAGCCATCGAAGAGACATTTTATGCTTTTAACTCATTCTTGAAGCTTCAATGATAAGTCAAAAGCTCTAGGTGATTCCACGGTGACAAACGATCCTCCTCTCTCAACCTCTCCGTACCAAGACAAACATTAGTGACTGGAAAACACATGTTCGTTTGTCGCTTATGGGAGTATAAATTGTTGGCCATTACATATCAACCATAAATAATAGCAGGTGGTTATAATAGATCTTCCTCTCTTGCTGAAAGAATAACACTCTTTGCCTGTATGCATGGCTTCTGATCAACTTTCCATCCAGGCACGACATGGCGGTTTTATCTCCTCTCTGGCAGTTGAGGAACAATGCGCTTTATTCCATTACAGTGTAAATCCAATCTCATGCTTCACAGTGTGCAAAAGAAACGTGTGGACCGAGGAAGGAGCCAATGAGATGGTGCCTGGAAATGTTTGACACAAGTCCCAGATTCCCCCGAAGAAGCAGGTCAGGCAAAGAGGGGGAGGATTTGAATCAATTAGCAAATCAATTAGGAGTTTTATGGGCCCTCTGCTGCCGATATGGTTTTACAGTACATGTGTTACAGGGTTCAAAGTGCCAAAGTGGAAGGATGAAGCTTGGAATGTTGCCAGTGATGCCAACTGTGAGGTCAAACGAGATAAAAGGATTAAAGTATTGGACTACTTTTGTCATTTACAGATAAGACGTTAACTACACATGTTTGGACCAAAAAAATAAGATGAAATGATCGATTAAGAACAGATTTAACCATTGTTAGGCTTGATCAAAAGCCAAGGTGAAAATGTTTCTTATTTCTGCTTTAAAGGCACTGTACCTACTTTTTACTGTCTTAAAAGTGTGAAAAACAGACACAAGGAGGGCCCTTGAGAGGAAGCTCTCATTCACAACACCAAATATTAACACAATTACAAATTAAAACAAAAATAATCAAAGAATATACAGATAAAATAATCAATGAAATAAAAACAAATTATAGAAACAGACAACATGGGATGAAATAATTTAATACAAGAGCACTGATACAAGGAATAGACTTTCAAAAGTGCTTTCAATATAATTTAATTTAAGAAGTCTTCGTGCCGTTTCATAGGCCGGCAGCAAAGCCTTTTCCCCGAGCAACGTACTGACTCTGTGACTCTAAAATAAAAATGTGATCGATGAATACCTAATCTGATATTCAGCAAACAAGTTAAATAATCAGGTAAAATCCCAATGCGAGCCTTATAAATAACAAAAATAAGTGTTCTCACATCTAATGATTCTACTTTAGAATATAATTCACAGCGGTGAGGTCTGAGTCCTTCTCCTGTAATGAACCTTAGAGCTGAATGAACAAAGAGGTCAGAGGTTCTGCAGAATACATATAGATACTCACCATAAAACAGCAACTGAAAGAAACGTAGCCTGTAGAATAACACACTATAATAAGATGCAGAATGCACTCAGCGGCCTCATTTTGGCACAGCACTTGGACTCCAGTTAGATCACTATTCCAAATACGGTGCTGCAATTTGGTATCTACATCTGTCATAGAATTAATGTTTTTACCTTTTCATTTAGTTTGTTTTGGAAGCGTGAAAGAGGAAAGAGAGCGAGTAAGAATATAAACATTACCTGGAAGACTCATCACTCAAGATAGGCTCAATATGTTGGTGCAAACAGTTTACAAACACCACGGGGCCGACTCCTCACGCCCTCATTTTGTCTGATGGGATATCCTAAGCAGGCGTTAGAGGTGGACCAGACACAGGCAGGTGCTGAGTCCACACATTGTTTTATCTCCCGTTTCTGATTAGACAGAACGCCTCACTTCAGCAGAGTGGGCCGACGCAGCATCAAAGACGTCCATTTTAATTATACGGAGAACAAACACCACACCTGGAGACTCTGCAACCGATGTGGGCGAAGTGAATCTGTGGCCTCGGAAACACAGAGATTCACCACCTTACGATATAGAACTTTATGAGAACAAATACAAAAGGCTAAGCTAAGTTGAAATGAGTTTGACCCTGGTGTTTACATTTGTTTTAGTCATTGTTAAGGGCTTAAAGGTGCACTATGTAATGCTTCTGGTGGAAGAGCTGTAGTCTCCATGGAGATGTTATTGATTTGCCTGGCATTTGATACAGTCTGGTATTAAGCTTCTCTATCTCTGCGGAGACAAGCAAGTTAAGCTAATTTACAAGTCATCTGTGAAGAGGTTATGCCACTTTCATGTTTTCCAGGTACTTTATCAAAAACTAAAAGAATAAAATAAATAAACACTCGTAAATCAATAAATGCAACATGAGTTTAATGCCAAGGGTGGAATATTCCAGGCAAAGCAGTCACAGATCCATAGTAATTGATGTATTGGTTGCCTCTGGCCATAACATTGTATTTGTCCTCGCTGGCATTTCATTGTATTTAATTGCATTCGTCCCCCTGGGCATTTCATAGTATTCCTCCTCAGGATAACTGCTGTATGTAACTGCTGAACCTAATGACAAACAAAATGCACACAACTTCAGCAAGTTTATTTGGAAGTTGGCAAAACAGAAACGTACAGCACTGTAGAGCTTATCTTTACCTCCAAAAACATTGGGACCAGCTGCATCTCCAGAGCTTGTGCACAGAGGGAGGGCATCTGAAGGAAAACGAGTAGAGCATCGTTACCAGTAAGTGTTGATTTATATGTTGATTTTTATTTTTTTATTTTTATTAATTTCATTTATTTCACTTATTTCATTTATTTCATTTATTTCATTTATTTCATTTATTTCATTTATTTCATTTTATTTATATCATGAGAAAATATCCAGCCAATTTTCTTTTGAGATAACTTCCCACTTGTAAATAAAAAGACATAAATCAATTCTTACCATTTTAATTTCACATTTTAAAATAGGGGGCGGGGCCATCACAGAATCCACTCTTTCTGAAGGTTAAAACAAACTTTCCCATTTCCTTTACATTTGTATCAAGCTAATGAAATAATAATTCAGAAAACAAAAAGAAATGAGAAATTTTGTACTGAGTTGATCCATTTTAACCTGGCTGTTGTTTCTTATCTCGTGAAAAGCACACGCCTCTGTCCGCTCCATGAAGATGTTCAGTGTTTAATGATCTGTCATTCCTGATTAAAAATGAACACATTATAATGAGTCTACTTTTACATACAAGAGGCAAAACAGATTCTAATTTGTTACATGAAAAAAATTCTAATACAGCCCCTTTAGTTCTCTTCTAACAGCTTTTGTGCCGGCTTATACCTGGCTTGTCCCCGTCTGTTTGTAAAAAAGCGTGTTCCTCTCCCGCACACAATGTTCTCTCCTCTTCTCGGTGGCAGCGCGAGCAGCCAAGCCTGGATTCTGCATAGTGGATGTGAACAGCCCTGACTGCCTGTCATCTTCAGTGGACTCACACTTCAACTTTTTCTGTGAACCACCTCCAGTCACTCAGCGACTACGCTTTGGCTCCAACACCGGGATTCAATTAAAATGTAAATTCAGACCAAGCAGATAAACAAGAACAAGTTATGGTGCAGGTTTCTGTGTATTACGGGAGGCGATGAAGAGACTTTGGTCCGGGAGTGCTCACAAGGAAGGATTTACTCACTTCTAAATGGATTTCCAAAGGCCACTTTACAAAATACAGCTGTGACCAGTCAATGTCACGGCCGACCCGCTGCAGTTAAACACGAAAAATGATCACAAACGTTGAAAAAAATGTAACTATTTCCATGATTAACAAGAATTTGGATGATAAATGAGCTAAATAAGATAAATAAGATGTTACTGTACACGAGGGGCCACTTTATTAGGTATAAGCCATTAGAAACAGGTGTAGAAAGAGTTGGGAGTATGGAAGGTGTGGTAAAAGAAGAAACTTGAGTCAAAGAGATATCCTCAAAGCGCGTCAAATCTTATCTACAATATCGACAGCTTCCAGTCTGTCTCCATCTTCCTGGCACCCAAACTTTGAAGCTCGTCTTTACGCCGTCAAACAAGGGAGACATCGTTGTATTGAGTCAACAGAGCTCTCCAGGCTGACGGCTGTTTCACGCCCGTGCGCTGAAGGGCCAACGCAGACAGTGGAGAAAAGTCTCTACAGGTTTTACACGACGGGAGCAGATGAATAGTTTGCATCAGTTAGACGGGAAAAAAGAAGTTGAATCATATATTTTATCCGTCTCCAGGTTAGGGAAGAGTTTAAGGAAGAGTTTCACAAAGTTTCACATCCAGTAGATCTTTGTTTTTTTTATATATATTTTTTATCAAACTGCATGACCTGATATGGGTTATGTAAAATAGTTTGAATCGTTTTTATTTGCCCATTAAACTTGCACTCTGTAACTTGGACTCTGTAACTTCACTCTGTAACTTCACTCTGTAACTTCACTCTGTAACTTCACCCTGTAACTTCACCCTGTAACTTCACTCTGTAACTTCACTCTGTAACTTCACCCTGTAACTTCACCCTGTAACTTGACTCTGTAACTTGACTCTGTAACTTCACCCTGTAACTTCACTCTGTATCTTCACCCTGTAACTTGACTCTGTAACTTCACTCTGTAACTTCACCCTGTAACTTCACCCTGTAACTTCACTCTGTAACTTCACTCTGTAACTTCACCCTGTAACTTCACTCTGTAACTTCACCCTGTAACTTGACTCTGTAACTTCACCCTGTAACTTGACTCTGTAACTTCACCCTGTAACTTCACCCTGTAACTTCACCCTGTAACTTCACCCTGTAACTTCACCCTGTAACTTCACCCTGTAACTTCACTCTGTAACTTCACCCTGTAACTTGACTCTGTATCTTCACCCTGTAACTTCACTCTGTAACTTCACCCTGTAACTTCACCCTGTAACTTCACCCTGTAACTTCACCCTGTAACTTCACTCTGTAACTTAACTCTGTAACTTCACTCTGTAACTTCACTCTGTAACTTCACCCTGTAACTTCACTCTGTAACTTCACCCTGTAACTTCACCCTGTAACTTCACCATGTAACTTCACCATGTAACTTAACTCTGTAACTTCACCATGTAACTTCACCATGTAACTTCACCATGTAACTTCACCATGTAACTTAACTCTGTAACTTAACTCTGTAACTTAACTCTGTATCTTCACTCTGTAACTTCTCGGTTGGGGGCCCAAAGTCTGCTTGTTTTGCTTGAAATGTTCCGCAGTATGGCATCATTTCACTCACATTTGCTTTTGCTGCTTGTTCCCATGGATATAGAGAAGACGAAACATTAAAAAAGGCCTTTTAATAGTTGTGTATCTTGTATTGTATGTTTTCTTTGTAGCACGTTGAGATTTTGCTATTTGATAAATGTTTATTAGTATAACATCTCCATGGAAACAAGCACATGGCAGACCCTCCACGAAACGTCTGGTCTATAGAACATGGTCTTATACTTTTTTTTCTTTTCTTTCAATGCCAATAATTATTAAATAAGTATGAATTCCATCATCTGTGATCGTGTCTATTGATATAATTGATTCGTACAATTTAACAACCTCTGCTTTATTGCCTTTTATTTTCTGCAAACGAGCATGTTCCACTATGGTTAAGTATAGTAATTAAAACATTGGGATGATTGTTGATTATAAAAGTTGAGTAGAAGCACTGCGAGCTGACAGTCTTTCACCTGACTGTCTGCACATCCAGCTGCATCCATCCTGGAAGTGACACCTCTCGTCTCTCCTGACAACAACAGTCACACCGCATTCTCCCTCCAAATGAAAGTGTGGGCAAAGGAGAAAGAGCCAACTTTCTTATAAACCCTTCAACATGTGGGAGAGTTGATGAAAACGAGTTTGAAGCTACACTTGGGAGTAAAAACACCTTCTGAC
Organism: Eucyclogobius newberryi; assembly: GCF_026437365.1. Taxonomy (NCBI): domain Eukaryota; kingdom Metazoa; phylum Chordata; class Actinopteri; order Gobiiformes; family Gobiidae; genus Eucyclogobius; species Eucyclogobius newberryi. The sequence goes on from NW_027315812.1 coordinate 16,716,698, forward strand.
TGGCCCCAATGACAAACTACCACATAACAGACTATCATCGCCATATCATGAATTTACTTTTTGTACAACTGTTTAACCCTGTGAAATTCAAGGACCTCCTTTAAGAGAAGGGCCCCGGGGACACATGGATCAAGAGCTTATGTTTCACCATGCGTTTACTTCACATGCACTTCTTCACAGCAAACTCTGTCACTAAAATATGAAACAAATAATTTTGCGATAGGAAATGTACAAATGCTATAATTCCACTCTTAAAAAAGGTCCAAGTTCTCTAAATATATGGGGAGGTTGTGGGTTCAATCCTCAGCCAGACCATTCTCACAGGCCTCATACACGAGTGGAAATGCCTCAGAGATTTGTGAATAGATGTTGGTTTTTATGTGTTTAGTCTACAGTTGTTGAGATATGCTTCCAGTTCATGCACCTCGGATATCGTAGGAACAAAAACAGATAAATTAAATATTAAGTTCCGCAAACAGCAAAATCCAAGTAAATGTTTAAGGCGACATGTTTAAGTTGAAAACATACAGGTTCTTACATCTAACTAGTGTTGCTTCAAACTAAAACACATTTAGCAGTTTCTTTAATATTACCATGTGATCAAGACCGTGATTTTTGTGTAATTTGTATCTTATTTATAATTAAGTATTATTAAGTTATTTATTTATGTATTATTCATCTTTATCTAACCAGGTAAAACCCATTAAGATCAGGACCTCAGGGTGACCCGGGGCAACGTGAAGCACACAAATCAGAACATTACATTTCAAACGAGACATTTAAGACAAAAATTGAAATATAATCTACATTTAACAGCTCTGATTTAACCCCTCATTAAAAACAGCTCATGCGACCTCAAGTCCTAAGCTGGGGGAGCAGGACAAGATTCGCTCTAAATCAGTCTGCACTCCAGGTACTGACAAGCTCTAAATGTCATGAGCGAACAGGACATAATGACCCTGGGCTCTCTGCAGCAGGACACACACATGTAGGTCAGCGCACAACCACAAATAGTCTTATAGATTGAAGTCGTCCAGTGAGTGAACCTACGAGCACTCAGAGGGCGACTCACAGGTCAAATGCTCAATGATACACAGTGATTAGAGATAGCACACGATCGCTGTTGCATTACAATAAACTAATGTCTTTATTTTCTCTGTCCAACACAGGCATGTCCAAACTAAAAAGCCTGGGGGCCCAATGTGGCTCTCAGACCAATTATTGTTGACCCTCAAGCCTCCCGAATTGGCCCAAATAGGCTGTAATTTCACTGCAGGTTCTCAAAACGTCCAGCATCATAACCTCCGTATTTTCACTGTTCGTGTGAGACAGACTTTGTTTTTTGGTTCCAAGTAAAGATCGAAAAGAGGTTTTTCATGGACGATAAGGATTGTTCTGAATACAGTGAAACGGATGAGGCCAATAAGGTTTTGAGTTGATTTCGACTTTGAGTTTGACCCTTTTTTGAGTTTGACCCTTTTCCCCAAAATGTAACATTTCAAATTACTACAAAACCTATCCACAGACCTATTTTTACTACAAACTGGATAAAACAGTTGCGTTAAACTTTATGTATTCTTTATAGGCAGCAGGTTGGTCCAAACTAAATATCGGTCTCAACTGGAGATTCAAGGCACAATATATTGGCCAACTGATATTTCTAGTTCCAAGTCTGAATAAACGTGCGGTGGTCCAGTTAAACGTCTTCCAAACCCCAATATTTGAACGATTGCTTCATACATATTTCAATTTGCGGCCCTTGATTAAAAACAGCGCAGGTCTAACACAAAAACCTCCCGAGGTCTCTCTTAAACTCTGTCACCGGAGTGCGATTCTATGAAATGCTCTGAGGTAGAAGAATCCATCTTAGTCGTTTGGTGACATCTTATCCATCCTCACCCCTGACAGGAATGTGCTTTCTGGCTGAATTTAAAAAGGTGTGGTGTTTCCCCCTGCGCTCACATTCCTCCCCCTTTAAAACACATGGAACGTGACACTGCGAGCACCTACAGTATGAGCCCGCATGAGCATTGTGGATGGTTTTGAACGAGCCAGACATTGCTGGTAATTTAGTCTTGTACGGTGTATGCCACTTCCCCACGGCCTTGAGGACCTCGGTAATAGGCGGCTGGCTAGTGCTATCCTTGAAGGCAGCTCTGTATCCATTATACAGCTGTTTATGCCGAGATGTAATGATTAAAACGCTTTGCAAGATGGATCACTGGTGCTTTTCTAAAATGCAAATATTCCCCTCGAAAACATCAATTACTCAAGGCTGTGCTGGAAGTGCAGAGGTGACAAACACAGCTTTACTGCCCATATTGTGGATCTGACTGACATTTATGAATCAATCAAAGAGCGGCACCTTGACATGACACTTATAGATCCATTTTATTTTACATATTCTGTCATTGAGTAAAGCAAGTTTCATTTGCGCGAGAGTGTGTAAAAACACTGTTAAATCAGTGCTTCGTTTGCCCGTTAGAGGAAACGCAATCTCTTTTCTAGGACTGCCAGATTAATAAAAATTAATTAAGCAAAACGAGGTCCAAATGTTTCATATAGTCAGTGATCAGTTGGATCTTTTTTAATTAAGATGTCTACAGCCAATCTTCTCAGTAAAAGCATGCTGTTCGGAGCGAGTTCCCACTTAGTGTTGTGGCACTGATTAAAAGTCTGCCTTGTTTACGATCAGCAAATTAATATTAAAAGCCCTTCATTTTCCATTTAAAATAAAAAAAAAACTAATCAAACCAAAATGTATATTTCACAGAGTAAGGCAGATATCTAACAAGGCAAGTGTTCTGGCAACTGTTTAGGTCTAACCTTTAGCTTATGGACTCTCTTAAAGTCTTCAGAACGTTAACAACGACTGGAGGGAAATAAACAACATAAAAAATCTTTGATAATGAACTGAAATCTGATCTAAAGCTGAGCTGATGGGATCATTTCTTTGTGGAAAACAATGGCGGCAGCGGTTAGCGCTCTCACAGCCAGAAGGTCCTGGGTTCGACTGTTTTGGGGGCCTTTCTGTGGAGTTTGCATGTTCTACCCATGCCTGCGTACGTTTCCTCTGGATGTTCCGATTTCCCCTGAAAAGGAGTCTAAATCTCAGTGGGATTTTTCTTGTCAAATAAAGGTCAATAAACAATGAATTTCCAGAGTTGTGTCAGTTTGCCTTCTATTACAAAGAATGGAATGGAAAAAAATATATTTTCTGGCCTCGAAATTGGGTTTGAGTTATTTGTTGTAAACTATTGTGGGGTCAATATCAGGCAAATCAGGATTTTGCCTTTATCAAAAAATGCCTCAAAAGTGCCCGTCTTATTTCCTATTAAACAAATAATGTGAAGCACGATAGTTAATTTGACTGTTTTAGTTTAAAACAGGCTTTGATGTCACTCATGTGTTGAGTACTTTTCATCAGACAAAACCCCCTTGATTCGTCATATTTTGAGATATTCTAAGGTTAATCCAGTTTCTACATTAAAATCACATTATGTGGTCTAAGGGTCGGTGGATTGTCATTGTCAACTTAAGCACTGGAATGTTTTTTGGCAGCATGTTTTTCTTCTTTTGCTGGTCTTGTACTTTGCAGAGACATTCGTTTATAGCAGGCTGAATACAAGTTTCTCTCTTAAATTGTGTTCAGCGTTTACTTTCACCAATTGAAGAGAATGAGTCAGATCAAACAGCGGCAACACAACTCAAAAACTGGGATAAAAGGCAACACACAAATGTGAAAAGGCAGTATATGTTTCGCTCAATATCTTAAGCACCTTGTTTAAGTTAATAACGTTATTTCCCAATAGCAGCCGCATGATTCGTTTACAGCTTTGCAGCTCCATATCCTGGTGTAACTGCAATTTACTTTAGTCTCAAGTCATATATTAAAAGGGTTAATATCCCAAGGGCATTGTGGTATTAAATTGGGATTGGATAATTCTGTCTCTTTGCATTTTCTGGCGTTATACTGTGCAACAATTTTACAAAGGACAGAACAAACTGATAGAAACCATTAATCACTTCTCAGAGAACAACTCCCTTTATTTTTCAGTCTTATGTTATTAAAGTATTGATTTCAGATTCATGGTCAAAACGTCTAAATCCAAGTGTAGATTTTCTGAGTTTGTATGCGTCAGAAGAACCAGATGAAAGAATGTTACACAAGAGAGGCCTGTTCAATAGACCTTTATCAGGCTTGATTACACAAAAACAGAATCATGTCTAACTTTACAGAAAAAACTTTCTCTGAAAACAGGTGAAGCAGGATTGTATGTGCAAAAATAAAGTTTTTGACTGTACAACACTTCCCTCTAGTGGAGAATGAAGTCATGACCGCTCAATAGTTTAGAAAAGTATATTTTATTGACTTGATTCGTATTCCAAACATCAACATGTAACACGACAGTAACAAACTTCTATACATTTATTTCATACAAAACTGGTCAGGGAATGTCAGTCAAGCCAACACAGTAATGTACGACACAAAGACATGGAAAGATTTACCTTTAGAGGCCTCGTTTGGTTTGGGTGAAGGATGAAACTTGCATCTTTTTAAACTCGAAGAATGATGTGACGGAGTTTAAATTGTGAAACTGTGATTTAATCAAGTAATGGCGTTTGTGTTTTGAAGCATAACCGTGTCTGGCTGTGTAAAGATATTGTCACATGTAAAATGCACACGTCCAAGCAAAAATAGAACTACAACAAACATGAAATATCCCGCTGTGCTACGTGGAAATGGGTTACTACTGCAAAGCCGCGAGAAGCCGTTTTCCCTTTATCATCAGTGTCATTTGACCCACTTTCAACCGGTGATAGAAAGGCACTTGTGTCTCTTACAAAAGGCTACTCCGTTTGGTTGAAATATGTTGCATTGTCATTACAAAAAAGCTCGACGAAATAAATATTCTAAGCGTAAATTTGATGTGCGGCGTACTGCATATGCACTGATTGAACCGGGGCAAATGTTGTATAACGGTTTATGACAGTGAGCGGCCGTGGCGTGAGCGGGTTTTCACAGCTGAGATCACGTCACATCTCGTGAGGATATTAAAAACGCACTCGCTAAACGTTTGTGTGGCTGTGACGAGAAGCCAAAATGTAGAGTGCGTGGAAAGGCAAACCGGCATTGGGGCGTCTCCCGAGTGATCTTCTCGAGACTAGCCCTGGTTCTCTGGCTCTGCGGCGGCTGGAGGGACGTGTCTGGGTGGAGATGGAGTGTAAGGAGGAGGGGCTTCGGTGACATTTAAAGCGTCGGCCCCGTCTCCGTTGCCTTCGCCGCCGGTGCACTCGCTGTACGGCGGTGGCTTCAGCTCGTCCTCTGTGAAAACCAGACCGCAGTTTCAGTTTGTTACGAGGTGAACGCTTTTGGGCGTCTTGGCATGAAATTCTGGGAGCAAAACTCTATTGCTATCAGGCACTTTCTTGTTTTGCTACAACCCTGAATGCAACCTTCTGTACCAAAGTGAGCTTGTGATTCGGCCTCGGACTGAAAGGTCGGACGAGGCTGTAGGCGGCAGTTCTCGCACCAGTCAGACTTTTTTATATGCATCCTTGACATTCAAACAAAAGTGCTCTGTGTGTAAGCAGTTAAGTGTTGAAAAAGCGCCACTCGAGTTCATGTGACTACTTTATATTATAATACTGGTTTGAACAAGGCCAAACTAGCGCGTTACCTCTAGAAATGGCATCATATGGTGGTGGCATGTCCAGGTGCGAGAAGGACAGAGCGGCGGGAAGTGCTGAGGAGCCCTCTTCAATGGACAAGTCCTCCTGAAATAGAAAAAGCATTCAAGGATTTAGTTAAAAAAGCACTGCCAAAAGAAAGAGTGGAACAAACTCAGCAAATACAGATTTATTACAACTTAATTACAAGACAAACCAGAGAATAGGGTTGATTATATTGGAAATGTAACCAAATGCAATTTCCCAGACAAAGATATTGTGATTGGGATTAGACTGGCCATTTATGTTTTTTTATTTTCACTTCCCATTGCACATATTAAGCATATCCAGCAGCAGCACTGAGACACCTTAAATACACAGATTTAGGGATGGTCATTGGTCAAAATGACAAATGTGTATAGTTGTGGAAAGCAACACCAAAACAATATCATTTTTTCCACAGGAGTATACACTCTTACTCTGTGTATACTCAAAACAAATATTGTGGATACTTTGATAATGTAAACTCAGAATCACATGTACTTTTCAGAATGTTTGAAGAGATCTAACTTACGGGGTAAGTAGATTTCACATGGCTACACAGATATTTGTTTTATTAATTCTGAGCTCATTGGAGGTTATATATTTGCAGGCTTAGTTATTTGTAAATTTGTCATGTTCATAGTGTGATTAAATTTGTTGCCCTACAGAATCATGTGTGGCATTTTAGTGGAACTCCCAAACTGCACTCTACTAGAGAGACAATACATCAGGTCTTTTCCCCCCCCAGTTTATTTGATTTTTCCAAACTCGAGATTGGACTCGTCCTGACATTTCAGAGAGCTTATGGATGACCACTGGGCCTCGCTGCTGCCCGGTCCATTAAAACCTTAACTGGGAACGTAATACACCAGAGAACGCAGCTCTCTGGTGATAGTCGATTACGATAGTCAATGGACTGGAGACATTAAATAAAACTAAAACTAAATAGTGTTACAAGTTCTTGTATGAATCTAGCCAAATGTTTGTTTATCACAGAGGAATTTTAAATAGAACAACCAAGTATTAGACCAACAATGCTATTTTTGATACTATGGAAAATATTTGATTGTTGATACCACAATGATTATCTAAAAATGCATTAAAATGATCATGTGTAGTGGTTCTGACATTGGCTAGAATAAGACGATTCAAACAATATTGACGCAATTTCTTCAGTACAAAAGCTAATTCCGGTATCAAATGGTAACGCTCAATTGTCAGGGCTCAAATAAACTTTTACTTGGTGGCAAATGCGCTCCCAAATTTCTAAAAGTTAGGAGCCCAAAAACCAAATTCAAAATAACCCAATTCATTTTGGATTTGTGGAGGGTGTTTCAGTGAAAACCATGCCATCTGACACATCCGATGAGTCACTGCAGCGCTGATGTCACAGAGTCACGAAAGTTATGAAAACTGCAGAACCGTCACCGATTTGGGAATTTACTTTGGTCACAAAACAGAGCATGGGGCTTTGCAATTGGCTTTTAGCTCTGTTGAAAAGTAGGTTCTGCTCTGCTGCTCTCTGCTCAGTTTATTTTGGCAATTACTTTCCCTCACATGTTGTGCTAGCAAATATTTTACTTCAGTCGCATTGACGTCATTTCAGTTGCAATTTCGAGCCCTGATATAAAACCGAATTAACCTTCTGTAATATGCATGTGTTTTATAATGTTTGGTCAAGTCAATGAAATATGTAGGAAACCAGACTGATAAATTAAGTGTGTGAGTTGCTCTTACCCTTTTTTGTTTGGGTTAAGTAATAAAAATGTACCGGTGCATAATTGGATGAAACATGCATAAGAGAAGACTAACAAACAAACAAAAACACACAAAGTGACACTAAATAAGGCCTCGTCTCCTCTGAGGTGAAAGACACTCGAACCACATGACCTTTAGAGTGCAAAACGACTCCTTTGACACACAATAGACCTGACCATACAGCTCTCTCAAGTTTCCCTTTTGTTCAACTTCGTTAAAGTATATCCTCTAAAAATGCATTTAAAACCGCTCATGATAATATATTACAAAGTTACAGAAGTAGACTTCGAAGATATATTAAAAATACTAAAGAAACTATATCAATGGTGGTTTTGGAGACAGGCAAAATGGGATTATGTAGTATATAATTTATAATAAAAAGGAAGCAAAAAGTACAGATTATAAAAAATAATCTTAAGTGTAATTTTTCTAGTATTCAAGTATTATTTGAGCACTTTTCTGATTAATTTTACAATCCATTCTACTTAACGCGATACTTGAACCAAACCACGACTTTTACAGGCACTTTTTTAGCATATTTCCGTCATAACGAGATGTTAATTTTGGTCAGCATCATCCTAATGTAGAAGTATTTTTTTTCCTTAGACGTGGGTTGACACTTACACTCTGTCTTTCACACATCTGATGGAGGTACGCTCTTCCTCCCACAATGACAATCTGAGCGTTGCGAGGAGTTCTCAGGTAGGCTGCCAGCTGCCTCTGCGTGGACCGGTACCAGCAAACATAGAAAAAGATCTTGATGATGATGAATACGACCACAACTCTTAAAAGGAGACGGGAAAAAATGGCAGCATTGATTATAACATTAGGTTGAATGTTTGCATATACAATTTAGGGATGTCAAAATGATTTGGTTAATCAATAATCGTGATTACTTGAGTCACAATATAATCAACATTTTAGAAATCCTTTCAATTCAATGTGTACACAAAAAAGTAAACGTATGTGTAAAATGCCTTTTTTCCCCACATAGGTTTACTTCACACACTTTGATGAATAGGAATGCACTGGACAACAAAGAACATTTTATTACAATTAGAACATTGACGTTTGATTTTTGGGACATCCATAATACAAATGCATATACAAATAATACTTACATGTACCAGTACAACTCCATGGTGAGTTCAGTGACCTCATATATCAGCTCAACAATTCACTGGTCCGTAATAAAACATCTGCAAACAAATAAATAAAACAAAAGCATTACAATCCGAATTAATATTAGTTAACGGAATCTTTCGGTTTGTTACCCTTGACCCTTCTCTAATCTACAAATAGAAAACTAATCGCGTGGCCATCTGCGCTTTATTCTTTATTCTGACCCATAATACAGTAGCACTACGTAGTTTAGTTATGTTCTCATCTTTACACTAGTTTTATAAACCAGTTACATAATGACGGGCATGACATTTAGCCTCGCCGTTAAGTTGAAATCTAAGGTTAGTTCAAATAAACATTCTGTGTACTGAATGCAAAGACAACTTCACCACACCAAAGAAACATGTGTAAAGCCGCTTACCTTGTAGTGAAAATGTTCCTCAGTTTAGTTTTTGAAGCGTCATCTCCTTTAGTTTTGATCTCAAATGGGTGATTTAACTTGACCACGCCGAGCCACAGGCCACAACAAACACAGATGCTGCTGCGTTAGCTAGTTAGCTAGCTATTCACGGACAGAAAGGAGACAGATCATCTCGTTTAAATGTATTTAGTGTACATAGCGTAAAAAAACAAGACACAAGCTTACTACTCGTCAACAAATTACAAAAATCAACGCTTAAAATACTAAATTAGTCGCACAGAGCCGAAGCTAGCTCATTTTAGCGGACCTCTCTCTTTGGTTTAGGGGCGGGGCTTTCAAGCGGCGCGTTTGACGCGCTGCGTAACGCCAACATTAGGGCGAATTATATGTTTTTCATTATAAAATTCACACAAATATACGACATACACAAGCTACACATAACTGAATTATTATGCTGCGTGTTTTGAACGTGGATTTGGTTTTAATGCATAACATAATTAAGAGTCCATTAGTTCTTCTCTGGCTCCATCTAGTGGTGACTGACAATACTGTAACTACTCAGTATCAATTGTAATTTTAACAATATTGTTCATATAAATCAAATATTTAGAGAAATAAAAGTCTGAAAAAGTATGTTTTAATACCTTTTATAAATTCAATAATACATTTGTATTTGCACTTGTAAAAAAATTGGCTTTATTAATTCACTTGTGTTTTACTAGATGCTTCTACCGATTATCTTCTACAATGATGGTTCTTCGTGGGTAAGTATCTACTTCCACAAAAATGTATCGAAACTCGTACCTTCCAGTTTCTGAATTCTGTCAAAAAAAGTGTGTTGTAGTAAATTATCCATAAACAACACTTTGTTTTTTAAGTTTTACTTTTTCAATTGAATTAATTACCTCTTTTGATTCTGAATGGACTGTTCCTTTAATTCCAGGTTCTGAACCTTCAATGTAAAACTTGAGCCTCAAATGTTTCAATCCATCTTTGAGAAACTCCAAATGACTGAAATATAAATAAGGAAGCTGGTTAGAACATTTATCATTTCTATACAAATGTGTGATGTCATTGTGATGGATATTAATTCTTAGATCTCAAAAACTGAGAACACACATGCAACAGCGACAATATCGTTTACATAACTTTACCTTGAATGTCTTTGCTGATTGATTGAAAACGTCTATGTAAAAACTCTTATTGTTCAGCTAAAATGACTATATGATGGAATATGTTATTTGTTGTTTGCAAACTGCCAAGTTTAGTTTGTTTTGTAAAGTTTCATTGCTCAAAACTTCAACTAATATAAAGCTGAATTATGCCTTATATGTGTTATATTAATTAAAGTAGAACCATCAATGTGTAATATTAAACTAAATCCCTGTCAGTTTGTCACCATGCTGTTCTTCAGTCCCAAATGGAGTCTGTCACTGTGACATAAATTAGGGAATTTAGAGTCCAACCACGCTTTTGCACGAGTTTCCGAGACTATATTCCAAGTTGTGTTCAAGCTTGATTTTCCAAGTCTGAGGTTGGATCTTCCAAGTTTCCGAGATCAGATGAATGCAGCGATATTTCTCACCTGACATGCTGTCTTCTGCCACGACGAGTCATTTCACCATAACACTTGATCGGTTCCCCAAATGCACCAATAATCTTCATTCAAGAAAACATCTTCAATGCCAAATATAAGGGTTTTGTTTTGGTCCATTTTGAAATAACTTTACTCACCTCTGGGTTTGACTTGACCAAGTTAAAAGCTTTACTATAAACCTTATTTGGACTGGAGGATGAAAAAAGCTCTTGGAAGAGCACATAGAGAAGTCCACCTAAAAGATAAAGTCATACAGATAATTTAAACACACTCTGACCTTGGCGTATAAATGTGTGATGAGACGAATAAAGCGATAAAATATTAGAATCTTTCCACGTGGTATAATTAAACTACACAAGAGATTGTGGATTCTGTCAACATCGCAATTAATCTTCAGATTGTAAGAAGAGCAACATCAATGTTATGGTAGTGGTCCTAATAATGGGAACTCTGCCAACCTGTTATGAAATACTTTACAAGGCCAAACATTTGACTTACATTTTTTCATGATTTATTGACGTTAGTGTGCGAGAACATTAACCAGCACAAATACAAAAACTAAATCAAATAGTCAAAGTATTTAATATCAATTTACAATTAATAACACCAGCTTTTGCACAAACTAAACCCCCAGAAGTCACATATGTGGGTGGTGGAGGTACCTGTGACTCCAAGCCCGATCAGAACTACTATCAAATAGGTGAAATCTCGTCCTGCGTCTTTCACTGGAACAGAGGTTAGACGAAAGTAAGTGAGTGTTTACAAAAGCACAAGGCTAATTCTGTCTGTTTACCTTTCTGTGCAGCTGAAGCATTGAGACTCTGGCCCTGGAACCTGGACACAGACTTCCCTCTGCTGTCCTCGGGGTTGATCCGATTTCTGTTGGTGCAGTCGACATAAATCCCTCTCCATTTAAGGGTCTGAATGAAACAACTCGCGGAGCAGAACTCTTCTCCTGGTTTTCGTTGCAAAGACAATCTTGAAGCTGTAAAAACACCTCTGTCCGTGTGGCGGATGAAGCCAACGTGTGTAAATTTACAAGACTGTAGCATAAACCGAGACGCTGTTCGTGGAAAAAGATGAAATGCATGAAGTATTTGTGCATAAGCCATGATACTAGCTTTAGTGGAGGAGTTAGCTTGACCCCTGCTAGCTCTGGAACAACTGCTACAACGCAAATAATCCTTACAGTGTTTTAGACTTAATTAGACGCAGCATGGTGTAGTTACGCGTGATAAAAAGCGCGAGCATTTACAAATATAATCGAAATACAAGCAGTACTTTTGACCCTAACACAGAAGCTCTGTAGGTAACTCCCAAGCCCCCGGAAGCCAAGATGGCCGCCATTGAAACCTATGGAGCTGCTCATTGGCGCATGGTTCCAAAAAAGTTTTTTAGTTCCGCATTACTTCCTGTATACTGGTATATCTCCTCCCACTTTTGTGACGTCATCGCCGTGAGGCTTTGGCGTCGGGAGCGCGCACGTCACAGCAGCGTGAAAGACTCAGAACAGTCAACACGGACTTTTGGAATAATTCGGCTTGAAATAGTCTGTTTACGTAACGTATAATGATGAATTGTTATATCCATCTATAAATATACATGTATCATGTTGTAAAGCTCTGATATTAAAGAGAATTATAAAGAAGTGTTAAGATAAAAAAGTCTGGTTTAATGACAATGAATTACATTTAGAGGTCGAATAACGTCCTCATCATTTTCTGTAGTTTTTGGTTTGGGTATTTATTTTGTTATTAACTTTTCAGTTATTTATTTACATAATATAATTTGGCCAATATGCATTTTTTTTAATCAGATGAGAAGAAATATAAAATATAATCATCGATTCTGTTACATAATTGAGTTAAGAAGTATTTAATTATATTCAGTTTCCTTTTGTCGTTTTTTATCATGTCAATCTTTAATAAATACAAAACACATTTGTTTATTAATGTATTTAATAAGAATAATGAACATGAATGAACTTGTTCAATAAATGCAAATCTGATTATAACTACAAATGATAAATTGATTTTAGCCAGTTTTAGTTGAGTTTTAAAGCTACAATGAGTTTTAAAGCTACAATGTGGGAGTCCCTTATTAAGGAGTTTGAGTCTGTGTACTGTTCATTATTATTATCATCATTAATAGAATCAGAAAATGTATTGCCATTGTCAAAGAAAAGAATTCACAAACAGTGGAACTTGCTTTGGTGATTCAGTGCAACATAAAAATATTAACAATGATAAAACAAAATGTATAAGTGAAATAGAACAAACTGAATAAGATAAGATATTCCTTTATTGTCCACACATGGGGAAATTTAGTTGTTGCAACACAGTAGATACAGAGGAAAAGGACAGATAACTTATAGAAATTTTAAAAAACACTCTTAATAGATCGATCTTAATAGAAGAACTCTTATAAACAAAAACTCCTCTAGACAGAACCTCTCATACCTAATAAGGAATGGAGGGGGGAAATAAAGATAAAATAAAAACAGCGTAAGACAAAATAATACTAATAATAATGGTAAAATAAACACTCTTTTTACATCAGTTATATGCACATGAATGTGACATTATTGTGTTAAATACTGAATATCTCAGTATTTAACAATACTTTGTTTCCATGGCTACGCAGTCTTCTGTACTTCAGTAAACTCCTCCGTTCAGCTCCATCGTTTGACTGAGAGACAAACAGAACATGTCACAGCTTTAGATTATACAAGTCACATAACATACACTTCACATGTTTTAGATTATACAAGTCATAGAACATACACTTCATATGTTTTAGATTATACAAGTCATATAACATACACTTCACATGTTTGTCCTGAAGCTGCTTCACAGACACATGTGACACATCAGTGGCTCTTTTGAAGAACAATTATCATTTAGTTTTTTGGTCATAACAAAACAGACATTTTATAAATTCAAAGTACTGATTCTACACCGTTTACTTTTAGTCGAGGCACAAGTTATTATTAAAATACCTTTTGCTTTGGAGTCGTCAGGAGTTTACTTGAGATGACTCTGTGTCTGCAGTGATCAGGTCTGCAGTGACCTGTAGTGACCTGTAGTGACCTGTAGTGACCTGCAGTGACCTGTAGAGCTCTGGACAGCACAGACAGACTAAACTCACTGGTCAGCACTCTGAAGATGAAAAAGATACTCATTAGAACATTGATATATTCTGCACATTTAACAGAGAAAAGCTGGAATATGTTATTGACAGATTTACATTTCGCTCTGTAACACAAAAGTTCCTCTTTTCACATTAATTTTTAAAGCTAGAACCAAAAGTCATTTATTTATGCATAAGTTTAAACCTTAGAAGTTAGAACATAACTGACATGTTTGCTAAATCTCTACATATTCCATGGAAGTAAATCCATGACATTCCTATAGAAAACAAGCATGTGCTTTGTTTAAACACAGCACACGTCATTATGAAATATGTAATAAAACCTCAAATGTGGTCTCAGCCCCTGTAAGTACAGCACTGTCACTTTTAAACACCTTTACATTTATATATGTAAGATATGACCCATTTCAGCAGGTTATATTTGAATTATTGGTTGTTTTTTATAGCACATAATACAAACATCACTTTATTTCCCTTCTTTCTATAGTTTTCCTTGATCTGTGCTTAACCTTTTGTCTCTTAGAACATTTAGTAAGAGAAATAATTAGTTATTTATTTGCAGAAGCACGAGCCATCGTGACGTGTTATTGCATCTTTGTGTAGCTAAACTTTAGCTCGTGTTAACTCGTGTTAACTCGTGTTAACTGTGTAATCGTTGTTTTACACTTCATATGGAACGATGTGTGAAATGTGAGGAATGACATACAAACACAACTTACGTGTATCGTGGTCTCGTCTGGTCACTTTTTTCTGCTTGTGTTTAGTTTCTGTCACGTGTTCTTCTGAGGCTCGTTCATGAGGGTTACGTGCGCGCTCGGTGCGCGTACACCGTTCACCGGAAGGTTAAAAATGTATTTTTTAAGTATTTTAGAAACAGTTGAAGAGTGAAATTTCTTCTATTTTATTTTTAGACTAAAAACAATTTAGCATGTTTGGTAATTTTAGAGGCCGAACTCCTGAAATGGTCCGACCAAAAGGCTGCATTCTGCGAAGTGGCCACTACTCAATTTGGAGCCAGAGGCAGAGGGGGCGTACCCTATCCAGATAATATAATACATCCATGGTAACTCCATGTTGAACTCACGTTAGACGTGCGTGAAGACGTAAGTACATTGCGAAGCGAGGTATTGTGGGAAATGTAGTATCAAATGTAATAGTTTATTTGGAAGCAATTTACAGTACTTTAGACCTTCTCATATACTAAATTAAATGATAACAAATAATGCATACAGTAGTTTAATTCAGTTGTTGTGCAGTATCCTATGTTATAAAAGAATATGAAAGCACAACAAGAAAACAAACAACAAATCAATAAACATTATTTTTTTATTAAAAACATTCGGTCCAGCATTTCTTAATGTGATATCAAATCATTATGCAAATAACTAGAAGCACCACAAAGCAAATATATCGGGACGAGAAAAAGTAACAAATAAACAAAAAACAAATGGTTAACATATGGTTAGTAGTTGAGATAGAATTAAACCCTAGGGTACAATCAGTCACATTACCATCAATCCTCTCAACAGTGTTGTCATAAGATGTAATAGAAATGAAAATGAAATGTGATCATTTCTGCTATTATTAATAAAATGTATTTAAAAACCTGATAGTTTCTTATCTTCTACATTAAAGGTATTGTAAATTCTTTGTCCCACATCTAAATAATCATTGTCCCATGGCTCATCACTCCTGAAGCCAGTCATTCACAGTTATGCACCTTTGCTGCCCAATTGAAACAAGTCATTGCACACATTCTCTACAGAGGAACAGTTCATTTGAGATGCACAAAGACAGAAAAAGGTTTAGCTCCGAGTGCAGTCAGACTTGGCAAGAAGCAGAGGAATGTTGCACCTGTCTGAAGTATCTGCAGAAAAATGAAAATACTATTATTTTTAAATGATACTCAATCTACACTCTTTACAATGCTGGATCCACAATGATTCATACAAGTTCACAATTTTCAATTAGCTTTTATTTGAGGATGAATTTAATGTTTTGTGTACACTACTGTCCCAAAAGGGGATCCAAATGAGGTTTGAAAAGACAAGAGACAAAACAACACAGCAAATAAAAACAAAACCATATTAATATTGATTTGTACAGGTATATGAGAAAACGTAATGTATAATTTAGACTACTGTGTGTTATTCTGCATAATGCTAAGAGATGTTATGATATTTAGACATTGTACTGTTAGATATACTAATAATACATCATTATTTATGAATGTTTTGGACCTTACTAAACACATAAAAAACAAATTGAATAAATGGGACTGAAATGAGGACAAATAAAATCAATTGAAGCTTTATTGTATTATTGATTTTACAAAGCATTAATAAAATCAGCCCTGAAATTTTACCGGAATAACTTCAAAGAGTTATTCTGTCAATTAGCCCTATTAAAGTGTGTTACAAAGATCTCAAGCTTCAACAATGAGAGCGAAGGGAAGAACTAACAGCTTAAAGTACTCATGTTTCTCAAAAATAGAATAATTAATGTGAAATGGATACTGAAACATTATGCAGATCAAATGTCTTTTAGGAACAGGTTGGGTAAATGAAACATGCAAAATCCTTAAATCTAAATCATTTGCTCTTTTCTTTTAATTTCTCAGCTTGTCAAATAGGTTTTGCTGATAAAAATGTTATTAATTTAATAAAATAACAAAATTGAATACTAATGGTATCCAAATTGCATGCTGGGGAATGAAGTGTGATAACATTAATTTGTGTGAATTTAAGACAATTCAAAGATCCATTTCATCTAAAACAGCTGCATTTAAGTTGTTCTCCAGAGAATAACAGCAGTGACCAGTCTCTTTGCATTTAGTTTGTTTGATATCCAGTGGTCATCAGCATCATGCTGGTGTGAATCCGCGCTCCGTTTTCTCATATTTCAGTGAGGCCCGTTCGTATTGATCCAGGATAGCACTATTCTCAAGAAGTCTATATGATGGAGACAATGCAACACAACGTAGAACATAAGCAGACAGACACAACAACACAGCATTAGAACATTAAGAACAATTAGTAGCACTTCATGTGGCTGCCCCATTACATACCAGCGCAGTATGTTCAAACATTTGAATAATACATTTGCATCTAACGTTCTATTTTAAAATACTGGGGCAAACACATAAAATGTTACACAATATGAACACTTACACTTATGAACTGTTTATAACACAAAGTGATATGCCACAGATCTAATCATGCAATACTTGAGATAAGGGTCATCTGCAACTCACAAGAACATTGCACATTTATTATAATGTACTATATTCTGGAATTGTTTACAATATCTCACGGTTTTGTGTTTTAACACACGTCTAATGTATACGGTCTTGAAGCAGAGAGAGAGGTTACATCACAGTCAAATGAAAAGGTCCATGCTCATGAATACACACTGACAGTATGCAATATGTCCTCAGAAGTATGAGGACATGGGGCAAACTAGAGCATATACTTCTAATAACAAAATTTGCTTAAACAAGATGGCTGCAAGCAAGAGACCCATCTTGGAAAGAAAATGACAAAATAACAGAAAAAACTAGGCAAATAATGACTATATACAACAACATATAGACACGTGGACTGTTGGATAAGGGTGCTTACCTTGAGATTGTCTCCTAGACCCTAGTTGTGTTGTACTCTGATTCATGTTTGCTCAAAGAGCCAATGAGGCAGAACCTGAAATGTCACGGCTCTTTTGTTTAATATCAAACTCTTGTTTTGCATAGATAATGTGCTTCATAACAGCAAAAATCTCATAAATGCAATGCTAAAAACAGTGAGGAGTCTTGCATGCAGACATCATCGAGAACACTGACAGGAACTACATGCAAGTTACTCCAAAGAACTTTAAGTATACAGCTGTACATTTTCAAAGTTTAAGGTGCAGATTGAAATACTTTCTTTTATCAAAATACCATGCCAAAATACTAGGCTTATATTTTGGAATACAACTGTTTGAAATGCTGTGCAGTGAATCATATCTAGGAGTAAGAGGCACTTTATAGTCAGTATAAGACTGAATATGATATGACATCTTTGATTTCAAACCTTAGTGCATATGTATATGTGATATAAATTCACTATGATAAAATATAGCAGATGAAGTGTTGACAAAGTGCATGCAAGAAGGGTCAAAATAAGTATATTTTAGCCCTTTAATTATTTAGTTATTAATGGTAAGCAAAAAGAAGCTGGTTATAATTTTAAATTATGAATAAAAGCTAAAATGGGAGAATAACATAAAATGTAACCCACAAAGTAAACCCAAACTTGCAGTTTGATCAGAAATCTATGGATACTGACCGCTGTACGGCCTTCTCGTGGCGTGAGAGGCGGTGGCTGGTGGTGGGCACTTCCTCCATATCGTCGTCATAGTCGCACCCATTGTCCGCTGCCTCCTGTGAGTAGCTGTGCTTCATGACCAGGATGCTTCTGCGGTTCCCCGTACTGGGCAACAGGGGGCGCACCGACATGGGTGCCTGTGGGAGGTCCGTTAGCAGAGTGGCCGCCTCTCGAGTGCTGAGGTTCCCTCTGCTGCCTCTGCCGCTCAGGGACAGCTGGGAGAAGTGTGCTGATCCTGGGTTGGAGGAGGAGCCACAGTGATGATCGTGGACGCACCTGGAGGAAGCTCTCCTCAGGGCGTGGTAGTTGTCAAAGTCCTCGGCCAGGTCCACCAGGTCTCCCGAGGCCGCTGCAGCCGAAGTGGTGGAGCGTAAAGTGCACAGCTCGTAGTGGGGTGGCTCGAAGACCTCTTGAAAAAGGGTGGGGTCAAAGTCCTCACGGCGCAGGATGTACTTCTTACGAGGCTGTTTGATCTGGACTATGACAGACACGATGAGCAGGATGAGCACGATGCAGCAGGTGACGCCGATGATGGTGCTGTTTGTGTTGTTCAGGCTATCCAAGATGTTGGCTTTTCTTTTCTCTGTTAAAAGACAGTTACAACAGTTCTAAGTCCTTTTATACATCCTTTTATACACGTACGTTTTACTATTGCTTTATAGCATTTTGGCCTCTTTTGGAAAACATGGTTGAGTTTGCACTCTCACTTCACAGTTCTCCCACTGTTTCTGTTCAATTCTACAACATTTCTTTCTGTCAAAAAGCACAATGGATCCACCGGTTTGTGCTACCACATTTCCGCACACAAACCCACCCATACAATACATCTATTTTCCTCTGTTGGCCTCTCTGATGTTCATTTCCTGCAGCTCCACTGTCGCGAATCTGTTCTTTCCTTTCACTTTCCTTTCACAAATATTGTTTTTCCCCCTTCTCCTTTCATCACAATTTTGACAGCATTCGTCACACATTCCAACAGATCTGCACTTACCTTTTCAGATGGTTCGATGCTACGAACTGTGGAGCCTATTAAAACCCTTCAGTCTACGGATCCATGCACATGGACATGTTGAATCATCTTGACAAATGGACCTCCTCATGTAGGAGTTATATCACAGCAGTTACATTTGTCCTGGTATAATATCCATTAGATGTGACATGGTGTGACATTTGAATATTGCATGAGCGAGCCCAGCACAGATGAACAGAGCCGAGCCTCTGTCACACAGTGATTACGTTCAAAAGCACAGAAAGAAAGGGATCAAATCTGACATTTGTCACTAATGAGGACAAATTTGGCTGTGTGCATTACTAGAGAGGACAGTAATATGTCGAGAAACCATCCACCCAATAAAATACGATGCATCATTTAGACTAAATCTTATTTTGAAATTGCATCTGTGTGTTTTTATATTACTTTATATGTATTATTGAGTGATACTTGCAACTTAAACAAGTTGTAATAATGGTAGTGGAAATTACATGGCTATCATATCATACTTTTTGCCAATCACAATTTAAAAATGAAAAGCAAGGCACACAAGTTAAGTGGTAGATTGTTTGCCAATTAACAATTCTCTCTGTTGCCAAATTGCTCTTCTGTTTCTATTCACGAGTCTGTTTGAAAAGACAATCTGATGGACTAAAAACAAATGTGGAAAGACACTCAGGCAATTAAGAGACTGGAGAGCAGCTTAGAACAATATTAGCACCAATATATTGGCCGTCCCGAAATGAGACAAGACAAGACTAGAATATTTTAATTGTGTAATGATAGTGATGAAATGTATTTAGTTAAAAAATACTGAATATCAGCATTAGAATTACATTGTCCAGACTATTGTATTCTGATGATTTATCATTGATTTATTATTTTTGTAAAAATGTGTTGGCTGTGCATTTTTTTTTTATGACTGTCGGTTTGAAGCATAACCTCCGTCATCAAATGCAGCAATATATCCCTTTAAACTTAGGAAAGTAACTGTATTCTGAAGAGCATCAAATGAAAGAGTAACTATACTGGGATATATCTAGTTATTTAGTGTAAATATGTATTTTTGGTGCATTTATTTAGTTATGTCCCAACACTGTATATGGATATATTCCCTCATAGGGTACAATATTATGTATTTAACACATTAACACAACATTTTATATTATAGTTGCTAAGAAAAGGGAACGGCTAAGCTAGTTATTCCTGATTGCAAGTCACTGTAAACAATATAATATAATTTAATATAAAAACTGCCATCCTAAATGAGTGACATATCCTAATTGTTTACTGTGCAGGGCAACATCATTAAAAATGTATTGGCGTTTGAGGACTAATCCAACAGGCCCCAGTGGAGCCGCAGAATGGATCTTGAATTATTTACATAAAATACAGTGATGATGGATATAGAAAGGTCAGGCTACAGCAAAGTAATTAATGAGACATATAGGAGCGCCCGATCCCCCCGGAGTCCACATTCATCTCATTGAGTATCAGGCGGCATCATACGTCACTAAAATCTGAAGTTAGAAGTACAGATAAATTATGAAGATGCTCAGCCAACACAAGGGATCAATGTATGGATCTAGTGGGTTTAGGAGCCGTCCACGAGAGACTGGCAGCAACACAAAGTTGGAGAATATTAAACTTTCTCTGGAGGCCAATGTGCTGCAAAGTAGAGCATCAAATGATGTTTTGAATGTTTACAATAGAGTTTTGCATGGGCATTTACATATATAACGGTTAGTGTGTCATGATAAATTGTGTAGATAAATGTTACATAGATTTTGTAAATGACTATATTAAACAACCCACAGAGAACATAAAAAGCCCTTCATGTTTTTTTTTACAATTTGATTTTTTCCAATCTAATCTGTATTCCACATTTTAGAATTTAATAATATCCAAAGAGAGTAAGTTAAAATAGTTTTATCTGGACGGAAATTGTGAAATAAATGCAAGTAAAGACTCATTTTAATTATGACGCAAACTTAGCGTCAAACTTGAACAACTTAGCGATAGTACTAATCTGTGTCGCTGTCCATGGTGCTGAAATGTTTGTTTGTACAATTTGAATGTGTTTATTTAGGCTTTAACTTACATTTCACCCGCACAAATGTTCTGAATTGTAGCGTCTTACCTTTACATTGGTTCTCGTCCCAGGGGTAGACGCAGTTCTGCATCCCATTACACACCAGAGTGTTGTTTATGCACATGTTACTGTGGCAGAAGAAGGCATCGGCATCACAAGGAGCTGTAAAATAATTGATAACAATAACAGTTAAAGTTAATAAAATATGTCTACACTTATCTGCTTATAACACATTTCATCCCATGTACTTTAAACATGAAACGGAGCTATGGTAAAGTCAATCCTTTTACAGCTCAGACAGCTGGCCCAGCCCATCGTTTCTAAATGTCAGTTTGAAGTGTTGATCCATGCTTTTATAACAACCCGTCTGGACTTTTGTAAAGGTCCGTATGCCGGAGTTAGTCAGGTCTCCCTCAGGTGTCTGCAGCTTGTACAAAATGCAGCAGCATGACTCTTGACTGGTACTTTTAAGCACACTCACATTTCTCCAATATCAGCATCCCTGGCTGTCATAGAGTTTCAATTAGATTTTAAATGATTTTATTTGTTTATAAATCTTTAAAATGTCATAGATTCCTTCTCCTGATCTCATTCCTATTGACCGTGTTTGTTTGCCTGTTTCTGTTCTTTCAATGTGTTTAAATATTGTAACTTTGGTATGTGCAAAATTGGCATTGCAGCCACTGATGAGATGACCTAGAGTTGCTATGTGCCAATTTGACCAGAAGTAAATCTGTCTAGATGTTGCTCAGATCTGCCCTGATCCCCCAGAACCCATCTGTTTTTCATGAATTTTTATCTTCTTCTTCTTCTCCCAAAATTTGCAATGACCAGTTGTGGATTTGAATATTTCTGTGTCGAGAAATCCATTGCATTTACACATTTTACAGTCATTTTTATTAACAGACTAAATGTAGAGCTTTTGTCCTCTAAAACATAATATGCATTTGTCCTGTACATTATGTGGAAACAGTATTAGTCATAAAGTCAGCTTCGTAATGCTATGTGCACCCAAGTCTTATGGCCCCGTCATTCAAACACAAGGTGCCCTTACCTTTAACTACCAATAGCACTAATGTACAAGCCATGGGATTAGCTAGTTAAATTCCCTTGAGAGCCAAAAACACAATAATAATATTCTATCTCCTAAAGAACCTATTTACTTCAATGTTTTGATATACTTTCTCTGCAGAGAAACTAAAGTGAGAAACTGTTGCAAATCAATGTGACTGTTTTATAGATTTTAGTGCAAGTGGATGTGATAAAAGTTATTCATTACAGGCATTCTTTTTGCAGCATGTTGTAAATGAATATTGGCACATCAAATCGATGTTACGCCCTGGGATTAAAATACATTGCTCATCTTAGACAGTGAGTTTACATGTGATAAACAGATTAGTCTCCATAACATTAGTGCAAGAATTTCATTGTTCAGGCAGAACATGTGACAGAGGAGCTGATGTGATGACAACTACTACTACTACAACAACTACTACTACTACAACAACTACTACTACTATTACTACTACTACTAATTAAGATGCATTTTATCAACACCCCACAAGGACCACAGATGAACATATACTGATCAAAAAGATTTATTGTAAAATACTGATCAGTACGATTTATTATAAAGTACTCGATAAGGGTTATTGTGCAATAACTGATAAATGCCACTAAATTCAAAAGATTTCATGTTTAGAACTGTTTTCAGATGGAAACTCATTGTATTTGTATGAAAATATTACGCCGTCACTCCTTAATCAAATCAACTCAACTTTGATTACATCTAAGATAAGACCATCTGTTGTTTGTAGATTAACTTATATATTTTATTATCTTCTGCTGTATTGGAGCAATGATATTAATTGTGCAGAATTACCTAATAACTGATGTACTTGTAATAATCACAACCTAGTGATTTCTGAGTGTATTTCTTTACACAGCAGGAGCCACCGGGGGGCGCCAATACCTTCCATTAGTTCCTCACTGCACACCTCAGGGTGAGACTAGTCAATTTTTAGAAGATTCCAGAGATTCCCGATAATCTGCTTTCAAATTAATTTTATGACAGTTTGTGATAAATGTGCCCTTCTGGTTACAAAGGGACTCACGCTGCCAGCTGAGACATAATTAACTCCTAAATGAGCGGTGGGTGGGTGATAGGGGGATTTGGCTGTGAAGTGCCAGAAGCAACACGAGGGTCATGAATTTTTAAATGAAGTCCACAGAGGTGGCTTTTGTGAGTGAATACAAGCGCCACTAGATTGGAATTAACTCTGTAAATGGGCCAAGACTGCATTTCCAAAATTGGACACAAGATGGCGCCTCCCACAATTTGCACACGGATTGGAAAGTATTAGATGCAGGAGGATGGACTCAGGAGACAGAATGCCAAGTACATGGATACGTCAACAAAATAAACCCAAAGTCCAACTCGCATCACTTGTTTGACCCAAAAGTAGTCTGAATACACTATTGGTTGTACAAACAAATGTATAGCATAACAATAGCTCATTAAAAATGTATGAAAATCCAGAAATTTAAATAAAAGTAAATTCATACTGATTACTTACGGGTAAAACTAAAATAACTGCCACAATATTAACATTTGAGAATAGTCAGACAATATTATGTCAATCCAGAAATGTACTGAATCATGTCTTTAAACATATTATTAGGAGGTTTAAATACCGGACAAATGTGAAATGTAAAATGGTAAAATGTATCACAAATGGCAGAAATGTTGAGAAACTACACACCCTATAAAAGATGACGCATCATTTAGACTAAATCTTAATCAGCTTTTTGTAGCACTGGATATTCAAATGTCACATATCCTCAAAACAACTTTCAAAATATGATCTAAAATAAATGTATAGCCCACCTCTAGGCACAATATTGTCCACTACACGTGCAGAGCTACAGGTGCATAGTACACGTGCGCACTTTATTAGACGGTTTTCACAATGAGTGCTTCAGCAGAGCCTTAAAGTCTTTTTACGTCCTCAGCAGCTGCGTGTTCCCATTGGGGACGGCAGCTTTTAGAGAGGTGTACACTGCAAACCTTTCACCGACGTAATGTGTGTACCCAAACATCTTTACAGCCGTTTGTTGGTTATGTCACTGTTCACGTATATGCAGGAGGAACAGGAAGTAAGGAAAAGTAAAATCAAACAAAACAAGCATCTTGTACGGCGACTTGTGTCATAGTAGTCATGCCTCATCAAATACATGTACCGGTACTACCAGGGGACCTTTGCTGAAAGATGCCATTAAAAGGCAGCAGTGGCTCAGTGAAAGAGCAGTGATCCACAAATGTTCAGGTGGTTGGCGGTTTTTCTCACAGCTCTGACGTGTCCTCATGTCCACTCAAACTCCTGTGTTGGGTCTGTATATTTGATTTGGATATTTTTTTCATGATATTCCTTTTTTAATCTGAATTAGCCTTGATTTAGTCTAAGTTTTGTCTCTGTTTTTATTTTGACAAATACTTTAAACCTGAACATTAGTTTAATTTATAAATTACCGGTAAAAACAAAACACAACAGAAAACAAAACATAGCGGACAATAGCAGCACAAGATATCAAAAAAGGCATACATTTTCTAAAGTCTATGTTCCATTTTGTCCAAAGTCTATTAAAATTAAGACTTAACGACTATAACAGCAATCATTGTGTCAAAAATGATGTATTAAAATATCGCAATGACATAATATTGCAGTTCTTTACAGCCTATAATTTCCGATATTGTCCAGCCTTAGTAAACAGCATGGAAAGAGGAGAAGAGCGAGTAGAGACATTCAGCATGTTACAGCAATGAGAATCTTTGACATAACAGCGTACAATTAGTCTTATTCTCTATTGGTCTTTTGTTGTTGCAAAGGTTTTCAACGATATGAATTCAGCTTACAGACAAAAGGAAGTGTTGAGGTCAAAGAAGTGGGGCATTTTGTAAATTCTTGGACAGTTGACACACCCACTCGCCCGGTGTGGTCGCGGCTGGTTGTGTATTCAGTCTATGGAGCACCTGAGCGTGGAGCATTGACAGGATGCGGCAGGAGCAGAGCTGGATGCCGCTCTACGACGAGGGTCTGGCAAGGATCGCCTCAGCAGCGTTACCCCGGCAACAACAGCACAAAGCGGGCTCTGGCAGGAAACGGCCCCACCAAAGACAAGACTGGACTCCGCAACTGGACATGTTTGTGGGTTTAGACTGAAGAGAGTTGCTTTTTTTTAATCTTTGCTGGACAATGAACACAATCCACATGTATCTACTGGCTTTTTGTTGGTTGTGAAAGAGACATTGTGGTTGTGAAAGATCTACAGATGCTTTAAAACCAAGACAAATTTAGACATGCTACCGTTATGCGCTGTCAAAATAACTGAGAAAAATGTGGCAATAAGTGACAAGACTGTCAAAGAAAAAACAAATGTGCCACTGGAGAAAAAAGGCTTACAATTTACTCTTTGTTTTGCAGTGTTTTTAGTGCAGAACAAATATTATTCCATTCCTTCTTGAGCAAATCCCCTCAACTATAACTATAACTATACTCGTAGAATGTGGAGAAGAAGGTCAAATCGGACATATCTGTTTATGCAAATTACAAACAAAGGCTTTCACTTTTCTATCGTTTGAGTTCAAATAGTAAACCATTTCTGCAATAATGTTACGTAAAGACAAAAGTTGGGTCTTTTGTAATTCACGTTTTCACGAGCTACTTACACAGGAGACTAATGGAAACGTTTCTTTTTTAAGATCATCACAGGAGATCACAACACTTGTATAATATTCTTTAAGAAGGTTGTGGCTTTACCTTGAGTGTAATACTGTCTGTTTGAATGCAGGCTAAATGACACCGCGATGCTAAATATAGTGCGCGCAGTGAAGGAGCACAAGTCACTGCCCCATTGAATGAGGCTTGATTGAGAACGGGACGTGGGATAAAATCGATTCTGTAGCACAGTGTGTCTATTCAGGGTGATCTGGTTCATCAAAAATAGCCTTGGCTGCAATTTTGTCTGTACTCTGTGAACTTGTATACACGTTTAAAGGAGTATTATTTAGTTCTGGAGGGTCTGCCACATCGCTTCATGGAGATGTTGCCACTGCTTTACCTGGAATGTTCCTCGGTAATATTGCTTTAAACGTATCTATTTTGCTTTAGTTTAAGTTTCTCAAAAAAAAAAAAATGCATTCTTACTGTAAGTAGACTCACCTCTCCACAGATCTGACCTGTAACTTAGCCTTATGGAGTCCCCTGCTTCTCTCAAAGGAGGTAGAAAAGTTTAATGTGAGACAGCATTTTCCATGGAGACAAAAAGGTGGCGGCGCTTCACCAGAAAAGTTACATAATGCACCTTTAAGGCTTGTCTTTTATTATGATTTGAGGCAGATCATAACTGTAAAGAAAGAAGTAATACCTCATTTTTTTTCTGTAAAATATCACTATGCATCCTTGTTTGGAAAATCACACTGTTCCTTTAGTTTTATAGGGCTATTTTTGCAGCGATTGTAGTATTCTTATCATAACGGAACCTGGCTCGCACACTGAATATTATTATTTGGCAAACTTTCAAATAACACTTTCAACATTAACTTTATGCAAGGGCATTATAGTCAAGGCATGAAATATAGATCGATAAAAGCGACTAACTACAAAACAAACAAGTTACAATATTCCCCAAGCCAATATACAGAATATATTGATGTTTCGCCTCCTCTTCTATAGCGCGCGGCCTGTTTTACACTTCTCCACACGAGGCATGACGCGGCATGATTTCACAACGGTCGCTATTAAAACGCCCATAAAACTAAATGGAAACCTCTGGCAGTACATTGTAAACGAATGGCGTCCGACACAAGCCACCATAAACCCGACCTATGTTCTTGTGCCCTGAGTTTACGGGTCACACTCAAGACCCTCTTTTACAGTGTATTATGGGATGTTGAGCGTGGGGGGAGGGGGGGTCTTACGCTCTTGGTAGGTGGTGAAGAGGATGCGGAAGCGGCTCCTCCGGCTGGCCTCGTCTGCCCACATCCGGATGACTCCCAGAGTGGACACCAGCATGATGTCGTTGGCAACGGTGGAGCAGAATTTACTCTTGAGGTCCTCCACTGAGCTGAGGCCGGAGAGAAAGGGTTATGGTCAAGTTTTACAGCAGTTTGCAATCGCACTGTACAGATGTGGCACTCCATTTTACATTCAGACGGTCGTCGCATACGAGGCAGGGAAATCCAAGTCAAAATCATATATTTATAGTGGAATATTAAAGCAAATGATGTATTCGACTGTGAGAAAGTTCTGTTACTAATGATTATTTTAGTGGTTGGCTAGACACACTTTAAATACATTATCAACCAAATAAATGTTGAAATATGACAACTGAATGTTTTTAGATAGAGAATATGTATGAATGTAAGTAAGTGAATAAGTGTATTATAGAAGAAAATCAGAAATAGATTATTATTTTGATTTAAAAATGTCAGATCTCTTTGTATTAGTTTTCAGAGTCTGTTAAGGCTAGATTATTAATGCAACTGTTAAAATATTATTATAGATGAGATACAAGAATAAAATAAATGTTGCTACGTTATTTTACATAACGCAATTTTTTTTTTTTGCCGATTAATCTACAATGAACAGTGTTTGCCTAAAAAGAAGAAGAGATTGGGTCATACAATCATTAAAAAACTGCCTTGAAGAAGACCAAACGTGTCGGAATGTCCCAATATCCAAAAAAAAGTTAATTAGTGCTCTAATTAATTTGATACCTCCTCTTCTTTTTAGGAATTTAGTGGTGTCTTTACCTTCTGGATTCTGAAGAGCAGCTGATCCATCAACGCACTCACCTTTCCCGTTTGTTGTATAGTACCAGCGTATGCTTCTAGTTTTAAATAACATAACATATTTTATTATTATTTAAATAAAAAGAAACCCACCTGCCGCCATCATAGACCGCCACAAAATTACGCTTGCATTCATTTGAGTTAGCCATCTCATAGTCCAGGAAACGGAGGTAGATCTGAAAAAAAGTGGTGACACGTGAGCACATGAATAAGGGCACAGTGCATTAGTACAAATCAGAGAAGGGAGAGATAAACATTCTTAAGAGCATCTTGACTATCCCATTACCACTACAACTCAGAATTCAGAATATGAACATGACTGTATATGGCAAGTCTTTACAAACACATGTGAAATACAGATATTAGCTTTGGACTCTTTATAGATCGAACATAATAGCAGAGACAGACTGTGCAAAAGCTCTAAATGCCCTTTACTGTCCTTGATCTAGCAAAAACATGTGTATAATTATGTCCAAATCATATAAGTATAGCTGTCCAAGAAAGAAACATTATAAAAAAAACGATTTGATGACTTTTGGAACATTTTTATACAACAGTTGCTGCAGAAAGCTCGGTCCGTTCTGTCCAGCGCTGATCAATGAGCAGCGTTTACGAGAAGAGTTTGTGACGCTGGAGGTTTAGACTTCCCAGAGCCAAAACAAACCAATTTGTGCATTACGTACTTTATTCCCCTGTGCAATTAGCGCTCTTAATGATCTCTTGCACAACAGGGTGTTTTACATCCGAAGAATCTTTAGAACGTCTTTTCTTTATTTTACTTAGGGACTCAAACCGGTTGTGTTCCATTGTGTCTTCAATGTTATGACTGTTTTAATAGTGTTTCTGTCTGTATTGTTGCTGCACACTGGCTTTCCATGTTAAAAGATTGATTGGGGAAACTACTACTGAGTCTGGATGATAAAACAACAAAATAAAGCATACAATTTGGTATTTTCAAAGAACAGACTATACAAAAATGAGTCATATCTGAAGGGGTGGTACCAAAACAAATGTGCTAGTACTTCTATCGAATCCTTATTTACTCATTTATATGACCAAAAAGAAGCATGTACCCCCCAAAGTGTTACAGATTGTTAAAAGGTACTTAAACTGTTATACCCCAGCAGCAGAACACCACGTCACTCTCCTCTACACGAGTAAAGGTCACAGGATCACTTCTTGTTCAAGCCTTTTCAAACTGTCATGTATCAATCATCCACGAGTCCTGAGATTGACCAATCAGAGGCCACGTTCTGGTCCAGCGGCTGCAGCTCTCCCTTCATTACAGTTAATGAGTGGAACGCCCCTGACTGTGACAGCGAAATGCGATACTTTATGAATGCACAAAGACAAAAGCTGCAGATGGAGCGAGATAATGGACCCCGCAATGTCAACTCAGCTCCACCAACATGACGGGAGAAATACACCCGCTGGGACAAAACAAGCAGGCCAATTTCCCCCCCATGCTCCCACTCGGGTGTAAGTAATAGTCCGTCAAATAAAACTGTGTCATTTGGTGCCACTTTGCGGACTGTGGCGGCTTCATCACAAGAAACAGGACATTTTGTATCCTGCAGATGAATTAAATGGTGTCAGCGTAATCTGTGGAGTACAAACGGTGTACAGTAAAGGCCCGCGCGGAGACAAATTAAATCTAATGTCGCACAGAGGAGACGCTGTAATCCATTGCTTGTTCCCAGAGGTATTACCGCTAAGTGTTAAGTTAGCAGCTTTGGGTTGAAATGGATTCGTTTTGTACACAAAATAATGAGCACCTTTCTCTGAAGTGAATAAACTTGGCTATCACTTTTACGGTAGCTGTAATTCATTGTTATAATTGAAAATAACTTTTTTTTTTATTAGTGTTTGATGCTCAAACTCAGTTCATTCTTTCTAGAGCAGTCAAAGCTGTTTACTAATGGGAACCATGCACATCAACACACATTTTTATTTTTGAGGTTATAAAAGCTTCCCTTTTCGAGGTAATCACAATATCACAAAGGATTCTGGGGGAAAAAAATCATCCTCTTAATATGAGAAATGTGTGTGTGGAATTAACTTTTTCATTATCAACAGGTTATCAGATTTCATTATTTTAATTTAGAAGTGCTTTTAGTTCTTTCTATTTTAATCATTTATTTATTTATTTTTAGAGGAACACATTAACATTTATTTGAGATAAAACATGGATGTCCTTGTCTTTTAATCCACTTTAGAGACCGTCATGCAACATCAATTACATCACTCCATAATTAACCGTGGCAGGACAAAACGTTCCAAAATGTCCTCAAACAAACCCTTACATCATCCACACATACTTCGCGCGGTTCAAACCAAATTTCATGCCAAGCAAAGATCCTTTTCGGTGACGAATTAAGAAAACAATTTGTGGTCAGTCCTCCATCTTAAAGCCGAATGATGGCAATAGATCAGGTGGATACAATCACCAATTTGTAATGCAGGAGATCGGCTGTGGTGGAAAATGGGCCGCCTTTCTATCGATTTGCAGTCGCACAATATAACGATGCAGAATCCATCACGGCTCTGAAGAATATGTCCTCCTCGTTGCCTAAAGCTTCTTGATACGCTCTTGGTTGGGCTCATTATTGCCTGAATGAATGTCCATATTTTGGTCATTATGTTTGCAGACAGACACTGCATGGGGTTATAGATGATCCGGGGCAGGTGCACTCAAAATTACAAATGATTTCCTCTAGCAAGATACGATTTGTACAAAAACAGCTGTCGGCAGAATTGTATATGCTAATCAAAAGGACTATGGAGCATTGCAGCTTCCTTTAGGGTGTTAGTGTCCTCCTATAAATTATATTAAGTCATTTTTAGGGCATATTGTGACCAGTGAGAAGTGCTGAGGACAAAGTTTACCTCTTCATCAAAGCTTATGTAACCTCGCTGGACGTGAGGTAATACAACTGGATAAATGGTATGACTTTGCGTGACTTTGACAAGGGCAAATACAAATTAAATATACATAATACTGCATCTCCTTAGAATTATAAGGTTCTGTCTGAGTTCGAGGTAATTCTGAGATATTTAGGTTTACAGCAGCAAAGGGCACCTTAAGGAAAGTCTAAATTGAGAAAGTGGATGTTACACTATGGGCATATAATTAAATGGACTGGATCACATTGTACAAACTATAGTCGTAAATGATCGAAAAGTACATGTATCATAATGTGGGCAGTGAATATAATCTCTTTCTACAATATGTCTGGCAGTTGGCCCAATCATTTGAAAGTTGGTTTTGCGAATCGACCAAGGTTAAAATGACGGTTTAAAGTGGCTACAACAGAGCAAATCCTGCTGCAGTGCTTTCACTTCTGGCAAGAACACTGGGCCATTATTGCTTACTCCAACAATATATCTTGCATCAAGCCTTTCTCCCTTCACTTATCCTGCTGTTAGTGTCTGAGCCATCTCAGCCTAAAGCGTCATATATGTTTCCTAAAATGCATTATTAAGTATATCCCCTGCCTGCTTGTGTCTCTGTGGAGCTGTGGGTCTTGGCTAATTAGAGCCCCCAGTATAGGATGTCATTATGAGTGTTTTTGGCACACTGGCTTTAGTGCAGCACTGTATCAGCAGAGGGGACATAAAAGCACTGGCCCTAACCTCAGGTGTGTACGTTGTGTACAGTTAGAGAGGGACAATATCCTCTGCATCTCCTTCAGTGAGATAACATGAGTCTGCGTTATTGCTGTTCAGAGACTGCAAACTGAGTTTACAGAGAGGAATTTATGCAATGTGTTTTCTCTAAAGCAAAATGAGTCAAATAAAAAATAAAAGCGCGATTGCATTTATTCTCATTATGCATATTAGTAGAACTGTTGGTATTTCCTGATGTATCCAGCAATATGCACTCTAAATTCAGAGTTAGCTGTTAGCTATTAGCTATCCTTTGGGGCCAACTCTCATGGAATTTTTTTTTACCGCTGGCATTTTATTTTATTCTAAAGCTGTGTACAGACCGCCGCGGCCTAATCGCGCCCGACGCAGAATTTGAGCGCGTGTACATTAGAAAGGTTTATGCACCGGACGCGCGTTATCGACGCACTGTACACAGGCGCGCGTACGGCGAGCTCGAGCTGTCTGCGCACATGCGCAGTAGAGGTGTTGTCGCCTGAGCAGTGAAGTTGTTGTCGGTGTGGCCTTTCATTGTGTAAAATGGCGGATATCGAGAGTGTTGTTTTCGCGTTTTTGGTTTTCAAAACCCTCACACGGAGGCGCCGGGCTCAGCAGGGAATTCCATGGGGAATACCGGAAATGCGAGGGGCAATACGTACGTACGTCACTCGAGCGTCAGCTCTGATTGGCTGCTGCGGCGCATCTGCTGCAGAGACCTGAACAAATCTGAGCACGTCGCGCTAGTCGCATTTGTCGCCTCGGCCGCCTCATACGCGCGCTCAAAGCGTCGAGAGCGTAAGAAAACGCACCAATCGCGCCGCAAAAACGAAGAAATCGCGCCGCGGATAACGCACTACGTGCTCGACGCGCGTTTACCATAGACTTTGAATGTAAACTGGACGCTTCGGCCGCGGCGGTGTGGAACCCCCTTAATGCACAACCATAACTCTGGAATAGCTAAAGAGTAAGCTGAAATCTCACTCACAGTAAGGACAAAGGTATTTATATATATTTTTTGTAATAGAACCATACAAAATGAAATAACATTTGTGTATTTTTTGGCCTAAAATGCCTTTAAGCACATTTTGCCAGGAAGGTTCCACAGAATGTCATTAAATATATCTCCTTTAAGGCAAGCAGAGGGCACTACTAGGGCTCAGATCTGTGGAGAGGCGACCCCACTCCCAATAAGAATGCATGTTTTTTTAAGCAATAACGACAAATACAGAAAATAAAGAAACGTAATGCCGTACTGTGGAACATTAAAGGCAAAGCAAAGCAGTGGACCCTCACAAGAAATATATTGTGCACCTTTAAATATACTTACATAAAACTGAATATGCAATGGTGTGTTTTTGAGTTCCCCATTTGTCTGCATGTGTCTCACTGTTACGATACATGTGAAATATACTATTTCTGTGGCACGGACTTGGCAACATATTGTACAACCTTATGAGCCAAGCGGACACACTGGTTTTAGATGTGTTTTTCCATGAGCAGCAGTGGAGCGACAGAATAAGTGTTAAAACCTTGTATTTGCAGGTTTTCCATCTGAGCTGTGGTGTAAAACTGCAGGAGACGCAGCCGGAGGGCACAATATGACACAGACTCTGACCAATGTCACATAGATCAAACTGCCAGCGCTGCCCCCTGTTTGTGCTGAGGGGAAATGCACAGCCACTGATGACACTAACTAAAACAGAACAATCTATGTGATTTTAATTGGATAAAGTAGATAAAAGACGCAAGCAATTCAAGTTTTTAAAGAGACATTTTTTTCAAGTTCATATAATACATTTTAAAATACAATATAATTATGATTTAATGTTACAAAGTCAATGTTGGCCCTCGAAGTTAACACAATGTAGGCTTTAATGTGATTGTAATTATGGACACAATTACTTGACCTTTTTAGTAATCTTATAATTACATTTCAAACTTTATTTGGAGGTCACGATATAACATTGATTTTGTGTTAAAGATTATTAAGACTATTGCGAAAAGAAACATCACAATTGATTGATTTTTATTACCAAACAGTGAAATCCTTCATTTCTTTCATTCCCATATGTCTAAAACATGACTATTCCTTAAGGGTGTCACCAGCTTTATGAAATCTAACTTTCTGAATGAAAGTTGAAGTTAATGAGACGTAAAGAGTTGGCTCTATATTTAGCGTTACTGTTTTAGAGTATTAAAATAACTTAATTTTGGTCACAATCAAGATTATTTTAAAGCTTTTTTGATTATGTTGTGACCTACAAAAACATGAATAACCTTGACATTAAAGAACAACGTACCTTTAAAAAACAAATGCAATACAATGATATAATAATGATATGTTTCTTTTCATCGCTCCAGACTGACCATGACATAACCTGTGTCGCCAACAAATGTCCTTCACAAAGTCCACAAAGAACTTTTAAAATATAAATGACTATTCGCAGGAACTATAGGTGAAAGATAAGCTTTGTGGATTCTGAAGGGCATTTGTAGAAGAAAATAAGGGCATTAACGGCACATACATGAGAAATGTTAGATAAGAGCTAAGCTAGTGCACAAGCCATGAATCATAGTCAGAGTTATTATCAGCCAATCAGTATGTGTGTGTGTGTGTGTGTGTGTGTGTGTGTGTGTGTGTGTGTGTGTGTGTGTGTGTGTGTGTGTGTGTGTGTGTCGCCGGGTAAAAAATGTCTGAAAATGCCCCATCAGACTTATCACAGTTTTCATCATTGAGGCTTAATAGCTACCCTAATGTGTGATGTATGACTAAACGCCAGCGCCGAGCTCATGACAAAGGATCAGGATAACATCTTAATATTAGCAGGCACAGAATTACTCAGCCAAACAAATTGTGGTGCAGTTGAGCCGGCATTACTTTCTCTCCCTTCAAACAGGGTTATCGTGTTCATTATCAGATAATCAGCAAGGCAGTCCGTGCAACGTGACTTTATCTTTTTTAAATTGAATATAGATTATGATGTGTCCAAAAACACCTAAACATACAGAAACAGCAGTGAACAATTAAAGTTTACCTGAGCTGTCAGATTGGTTAAAAAGTCCAGTCTGTGGTCAGCTGTTTACTATATATGTTATTTTCACTTAGGGAAGCACCAACACTGTAGGAGTCAAATCTGACCTTGGGAAATGTACTATATTGGGTATCGAATCCAGGATATTGGTTCAGGCTTCAGGGTTTTACACAGCAATGTCCAACTTTTACTTTTTATTATATTATTGAATATTATCATTATTATTTTATCATCATCTGAAAAACTGTTGATGAGTTTTGTAAAAGGCTTTTCATGAAATGCCCTTTCTGCACTGGGATCAATTTGCATATACTCAAAGGCAAAATATCAATACTGAAAAATATGAATCGCTGCATTTTTTTGATGAAATAATAGTTTTATTTTGAAGTAGGTTACATGGTGAACACAGCACACCCGTAAAACTAAGGTCAGTGCCATTCAGGCTCTGGACTTTAAAATGCAAGTCAACCAATATCCTCTGTCCTTCAATGAAACGCCCAGTTATAAAAGTCACAGTAAAATGTGGTGTTCTTCCCTTAAATCACCAGCTGCAGATGTAGCACATGGAGTAGTGCACAGAGATAGAGTTTGCTCAGTGGTGGAGCAGGCAGGCTGTGTGCACTATATGATGGAGCCATATGGACTATATAGAGGGAAGTTTTAGCATTTGTAAAACCTGGGCCTTCATCGCGCTGCTGCTCATCCCTTAGGAAACTTTTAATCCTCCACATTAATGCAGCAGGTAAAGGTGATAAGGAGACATGCTCGTGT
This sequence comes from Eucyclogobius newberryi, assembly GCF_026437365.1. Lineage (NCBI taxonomy): Eukaryota > Metazoa > Chordata > Actinopteri > Gobiiformes > Gobiidae > Eucyclogobius > Eucyclogobius newberryi. The sequence continues at coordinate 16,752,200 of NW_027315812.1, forward strand.
GCGCACAGGAGAGGAGCAGCTGCTGTGTGTCTACGCTGTCTATCCATTATAAAAATGAGAAATACAAGGATTAAGCAAAACATTATGACCACCTGGATCTGGACACTTTTTCACTTCAGTAGGTGTTTTGTTGGATCAAAGCCACACAACTTTGTTCATGCTTTCTTAAATATCTACACTCGCCCATTTAGCAATAAGCACATCAGCTTCGAGGACAAAATGTTAATATCCCTATATCAAATCTGCAAATCTGCAAACACAATAACTACAATATATAATTGTTTTGCAAATGATTAAGATATTTTTTCATACCTTAAAATATGTTTGAAATTGATTCTCCTCCCAGTCTAGACTTTCTCATTTAAAATATATAGCATTTTTTATTAGAATTGTATATTATCTTGAAGCTCTGACATGCATGCAGCTCTAACATGCATGCAGCTCTGACATGCATGCATCTCTGACATGCATGCAGCTCTAACATGCATGCAGCTCTAACATGCATGCAGCTCTAACATACATGCAGCTCTGACATGCATGCAACTCTGACATGCATGCAGCTCTAACATGCATGCAGCTCTGACATGCATGCAGCTCTAACATGCATGCAGCTCTAACATGCATGCAGCTCTAACATGCATGCAGCTCTAACATGCATGCAGCGCTAACATGCATGCAGCGCTAACATGCATGCAGCTCTGACCTGCATGCAGCTCTAACATGCATGCAGCTCTAACATGCATGTAGCTCTAACATGCATGCAGCTCTAACATGCATGCAGCTCTAACATACATGCAGCTCTAACATGCATGCAGCTCTAACATGCATGCAGCTCTGAGATGCATGCAGCTCTGACATGCATGCATCTCTGACATGCATGCATCTCTGACATGCATGCATCTCTAACATGCATGCATCTCTAACATGCATGCATCTCTAACATGCATGCAGCTCTAACATGCATGCAGCTCTGACATGCATGCATCTCTGACATGCATGCATCTCTGACATGCATGCAGCTCTAACATGCATGCAGCTCTAACATGCATGCAGCTCTGACATGCATGCATCTCTGACATGCATGCAGCTCTAACATGCATGCAGCTCTGACATGCATGCAGCTCTAACATGCATGCAGCTCTAACATGCATGCAGCTCTGACATGCATGCATCTCTGACATGCATGCAGCTCTAACATGCATGCAGCTCTGACATGCATGCATCTCTGACATGCATGCATCTCTAACATGCATGCAGCTCTGAGATGCATGCAGCTCTAACATGCATGCAGCTCTGACATGCATGCATATCTGACATGCATGCAGCTCTAACATGCATGCAGCTCTGACATGCATGCAGCTCTAACATGCATGCAGCTCTAACATGCATGCAGCTCTAACATGCATGCAGCGCTAACATGCATGCAGCTCTAATATACAAGCAGCTCTAACATGCATGCAGCTCTGTCATGCATGCAGCTCTGACATGCATGCAGCTCTAACATGCATGCAGCTCTGACATGCATGCAGCTCTAACATGCATGCAGCTCTAACATGCATGGAGCTCTAATATACATGCAGCTCTGACATGCATGCAGCTCTAATATACATGCAGCTCTGACATGCATGCAGCTCTGACATGCATGCAGCTCTGACATGCATGCAGCTCTAACATGCATGCAGCTCTAACATGCATGTAGCTCTAACATGCATGCAGCGCTAACATGCATGCAGCGCTAACATGCATGCAGCTCTGACCTGCATGCAGCTCTAACATGCATGCAGCTCTAACATGCATGTAGCTCTGACATGCATGCAGCTCTAACATGCATGCAGCTCTAACATGCATGCAGCTCTGACATGCATGCAGCTCTAACATGCATGCAGCTCTAACATGCATGCAGCTCTGACATGCATGGAGCTCTAACATGCATGCAGCTCTAACATGCATGCAGCTCTAACATGCATGCAGCTCTAACATGCATGCAGCTCTAACATGCATGTAGCTCTAACATGCATGCAGCTCTGACATGCATGCAGCTCTAACATGCATGCAGCTCTAACATGCATGCAGCTCTGACATGCATGCAGCTCTAACATGCATGCAGCTCTAACATGCATGCAGCTCTAACATGCATGTAGCTCTAACATGCATGCAGCGCTAACATGCATGCAGCGCTAACATGCATGCAGCTCTGACCTGCATGCAGCTCTAACATGCATGCAGCTCTAACATGCATGTAGCTCTAACACGCATGCAGCTCTAACATGCATGCAGCTCTAACATACATGCAGCTCTAACATGCATGCAGCTCTAACATGCATGCAGCTCTAACATGCATGCAGCTCTAACATACATGCAGCTCTAACATACATGCAGCTCTAACATGCATGCAGCTCTAACATGCATGCAGCTCTGACATGCATGCAGCTCTAACATGCATGCAGCTCTAACATGCATGCAAGGCTATATGGGATACACTTGTGGAGGAAACAAATGCATTCTTGGGGTCAAACTGAACAGCAGCAACATTTCATCAAGACTAACTCTCCCCCTCAACCAGTCTTCTCTCTCCTCTCTCGCTCATTCTCATCTCTATTCCCCTCTATTCCTCTTGGCAACAGCTCACTGATTAAAAATATGTGGTTGACCCCGTATAAACCCTGTGTGATGCATTTGACCCAAACAGGGAACAAGTCTACCCAAGACACGTGACAACAGGTGACTGAACAGAAACACAACAAACAGACGGGATTGCATCATTGCCTTAGCCCCCAAAATACATATTATAGTAAGTAAATTGTTACTCAATTATGAATTCAATCTTGACATCAGTTTAGTTGTGAATGGCCTACTCAAAGGTGATATAACCATGCAAGTAGCTGCTTTGTGGGAGTTACAGATATATCACTGCTATTGTTACTAATACCTGGATTACATATGGTACTTGTTCCATCCAAAGTTTGAATGTACATGAATGTTCATACTTATTGGCGCTTCAGGACAAAAACCTGCACCGCTGCTGAAAACGTCATTAGCCTCATTCTTGTTCTCAATTGAGTGTTGTCAAATGAATGGAGCTGATTAGAGTTCAGGGTGTCTGTTTGAAAGAAACAAGAGCGACGACTTTTTCAACAAAATCTGAAGTTTGAAGCATCAACTTTGACTGAAAACAAAGACACTGTAAATGCCTTAAATTCAATTGGCATACAACTTTAATATGTCAGCATCTCATTTAAACGTTTTTCCAAACTGTCGGCTTGTTAGTAGTCAAATTTCCCTGGGCAGCTCTTGTTAGGTGCATGTGTATATTTATGTTTATTTGCTTTTTTCCACTTCAGTCTGAGTGCACTTAAATGAGCTGGGTGTTCTCTGATTTCCAATGGAGCAGATGTGCACTTGTTTGTGGCAAATCTGGTTCGATAACTCTTAAACATCCCCACAAACAAAGCATACCGCACTTAGCAGGAAGCACGCAGCCAGAGTTCACTTCATATTGGATGAATGAATTGTGGACACCAGTACTGTTTCATGGAGCAACAAATCATGGCTAAATTATTACTGTCTTACTGTCTCTCGTTCTGAATCGTAAATCGAATCTGTGACTCACCTTGGACCTCGGCGGCGCTCGGATGTACCATTTACAGTCAACAGCCTCAGAAGCACCGGCTTTTCCATCTCTGGTGATCTGGTGAGACTCCACTATCCCCTCTGGTCCCACCATGTCATACTGACACGCTGCAAGACACGCACACATACAGACAAACATACACAGACAAACACACAAACACACAAACACACACACACACACACACACGCATACAACCGAACAAAAGCACAAAACATGTGTTCAAAACCACACACAAGGAGAGAGAGGAGGGGAGGGACAGAATGATAGGTAGAGAAGTATACCTACAGGGCAGAGGTGGTGGAACGCCTAGGTCTGCGAAGTCTGGATCTGAAACACACACAAGAAAACAACATTTATTTGATCCCACAAACTCTGCACAGTCTCCACAGTCAGGTCTTACACTGGCTGTGTGGAGGGAGAACACGTTCCCTTCCCCAAAAGTGAAATAAGATGTTAAGGTTTATAATGTTGTATTTAGAGGTGGACAATGACTCAACATGTAGATAATATTGTGAATGTTGTTTTGAAAATATGTAAAATAGTAAATAAGTAAGTAAACTTTATTTGTCCAGTGCTTTTTACAGACATTATAGTCACAGAGTGCTTCAGACAGTAGTAAAAAAAATACAATTCAAAGTCTTTAGGTGCTTTTTAAGATCTACAGAGTCCATGGAACGCAGGAAGAGAGGGGGATCATACCAAAGCTGGGGTGTGACAGTTATTTTGTCATAAATAAGTGTGTGAGGTAATATTTCTGTACTTTTGTTATTAATTTTATGGACATTTCACAATTAAACCTCAACTAAATAATTTAAAGACATGTTTAACACATTTCTGTTGGATTCACATAATATCATCTGAATAGATATCACAATAATATTTGTTGTCAATATCGCCCACTTAGTTTAGTAGCATTTATAGCATCAGTAAACTTTAAACTCACCGAAAACTTACCATTTTATACTTAAAACATGCCTACAACACTGCATTCAGTACAATACAGACATATCACCTCTAAATACTGTAACTAGAGTGACGAGTCCAATGAGGTCATTAACAAAACTTAACACGGTAAGAGAATGAAATTGCAAGTTCTCTAAAACCTCTTCTTCAAAAGTGCATCGTAACAGGGGTAACGGGGGACACATCAAAGCCACTTTAAAACACAATTTCTTCAGGCATTTTGTATGGCTTTGTGTTTATATTGGAAAAAAAAAAACTTTCTTTCTTTTCCCTGAACTTTCAAAAGTTTGTTCAAAGTGGTTTGATGTTTAATGTTGCTATAAATTACATCAACAGTCTCTTTGTGAGGAGTGTTATCATTCTCTTGCTTGTCTTTCTGTCTCCCCATGGGTTCAATACAACAGCTCAAATCACTTCAAAATCATAATGGGCCTGGTTTGTTAGTGTAATTCTGCAGGTAGATCAAAATATTGGAGCAGATTTCAGATACAAGTCAAAAGTCTAGTTGCACAAAAATACTACTTAAACCAACTTAATTCTAAATAGAGTTTATTATTAGGTTAATCGATAATCGTGATTATTCAGGCCACAATCATAACAACTGAAAACTAATAATCGTGACAATTTATGTGGCAATCATAATATTAACTACTTACATTCAGAAGGTTTGATTTCATAAAGCTGGTCACGGACTATTGGAACATTAATATAGTTATGATATATGAATTGTTCTAGTATGGGTGAATATTTCTTTAATAATAATCTTTCTTTTCAATAATCATAACCCTAAAATTCAATATTATGGTTGACAGTGGAATACTATAAAGTAGATAACTCAAAATGTGTTCCAATATAATATTTTAAAGTTTTTTTGTTCATAAGTAAAGGCCATTAACTGTTTCTTCAACATTTGCATTTGTTTCTTCTATGCAAAACTAACATCTAATTTAAGACTTTGAGTGACATTGCTAGGTAATATACTCAAGTAAATAGTACAGCAATACAATGAAGTAAGATGTCTTCAACTCCAAGCACTAGAATTGGAAGGATAGTAGCTCAGCAAATACAAGCACAGGATTCAAGGACCGAAGTGTAAGAAACGTTTATCTTAAGCCAATGTAGAGAAATATTCCGTTGTAGTCATCTGGACAGTGTTTATATATAAAAAAGAGTGAGTCTCAATCTGCAGATGTAATCTGAGAACTCAGATATCTATCCTACTCTGAGTAGGCCCTGTCCACTGGGCGGAACCTCATGATAATAGTATGTCTGTTTACAGTTTCACTGGAAACAAATCTTCTTTGAATCCTAAAAGCCCAGTAATGGGCATAAACGCCAAACTTTAAAAAAAAGGAATATCTTGATGTTATCTTGACTGTATGTTATTTTATGCTTTTATATGTAAACCATCTGAATAAAAATGCATTTCAAATTGATAAAATTATGGTCTTGGGCAGACAAAAAGCTAGTTTCACTATGTCCCTGGTTCTGTTAGAGAATCACTTTGAGCTGTGAGCTCCCGGTTTATGAGGTGACATCATGACTTGCAAAGTAAAGCGTACCACATTAGGTTGATTGTTGGTTGTTGAATGGAGCGGTGGACCACTGACAGAGCCCAGTGAGGAAAACCACGTCTGATTGCACAGACAGGAACACTTTTTGTGGATGTCCCATTTTAATGTCTAGACATGCCTCAGCCCTGCATTTGGATTAAAACATGTGACAAACAACAAACTACTAGTCGAATAGAAGTACACAACACCAATATGAACTGGACAATGCTGTTTTTCCAGTAGTTCTCCCTTGTGTTTAAAAGTAATGTCAAAACTAAATCTGGAATCCATCTGGAGCAAACCATAGACTAAATCAGGTTTATGGTAGTATTATACCAGAGTCAAATTAATTTTACTCCTGAACCGAGTCTAACTTTTGATGAGTATTAGGACCTAAAAAAAAAAAAGTCTGAAAGTGTTTTTCAGACTTCCTATAAGTGATCTGTTCTTCTGTATCTACCTCTGTATCTTCCTGCGTTGCACCAATGAAATTTCCCCATGTGGGACAATAAAGGAATATCTTATCTTATCTTAAACCAAAACCCAAATTAGAAATTAGGACTAAACACCGCAATTCATACTTCTAACATCAAGATTAAAGACAAGAACGGAATTGTAAATGCTATTTACTTGGGGAAAAAAAGAGTGGCAATAGAATTTTAAAGCTTCCAGGCTCGAAAGTATCCTGCTGCTTTCTAGAAAAAAAACAAATAACTACTGACACTGACTTTGCGTAAAGAAGTGGAAGTTGTTTAATGCTTGACAGATGTAGGTGAGAAAAACTCTTTGAAACGGAGCAGGAAAGAGGTGCTTACAGAGCACTCCACTGATCCCCAGGATTCACCTCTGATTAATTGTTGCTTTCAGCTCTGGCTCAAACAACCTGTAAATCTGTAAAGTGTTGTGTGAGTTTAGAAATACCAACAGCCTTGTTGGCCTTGAACAGCTTCACAAAGGACCTTTATTGTTCGAACAAGATTTGTTTTCCCTAAAAACTCCCCAGTATCAGTGCAGTCCAAAGTCACTATTTGATTATCAAAGAGACAGACAAAGTAGCAGGTTTAAAATTGATATTTATATTTTATGGTTCTCATGTTTTTCTAATTATGACTTAGTTTGGGGGGGATAAGTATTTATCATAGTTGTATATCTGTGAAGTTACAGATTGTGAAGAAAATTAAATATAGGAAGAAATGGTGAGTTCTGAAACATAATCCCTCCATCTATGTCATATGTGAAATATATTGAAAATACAGAGATAATTTACACACATTTAAATGATCATTTAACAAAATCAAGTTCTTATCAGATAACACTATTTGCCAAATAACAACTATTGCGTAATTTATATGGATTTTGGCTCTTGTTTATTATGATGCAAGGTACCAGTAGCGTGCAGTGAATTTTATGGATGGACAAGCAGACTTGGGGTGTTCATCAATAATTAGTGGATAACATTTGCACTCAAAAGTGGAAAAAATTGCAAGAAGGAGATACAAACCCTGGTCTCTGGCGGGAAGGGCAAACATTTTTCTTATTGAGCTAAAGCGAGGCTGAATGGACCAAATAGGCTAATTTCACCGATCAATTCATTTCACAAACTAGTTATGTTATTATAACACTTCCTGTATTTCTAACTATCATCTAATCATTAGAAACATGATCAGAGCTTTAGCTACAACCTATCCAAAATATAGTTTAAGTCAGTTGTTTGAAACTCTGCGCTGCATCTCCTCTGCACGTGCTCAGTTAGGCACAACCTGGGACCATACAAGATTTCCACACAGGTTTATTCAGCTTAGTTTGAGCAGAGCAAGAACGGACACAGACTGCAGGAAAGAAGAATCAAGCTTCCCATGCAGTACTGTTTAGCTGCCTGTAGTGATTTTATTAGTAAATCACTGCTTGCCTTGATTGCCTTGACCGTACGCCACTGGAATCTGCATATGCCATATTTGCTGCCCATGTTCAATAATCGCACATCCCCTGTTCACTTCCTCTACACTCTTGTGCACTTTCAGAAAATGCATAATTCAGTCAAGTGTGTAGAGCGAGTATTGGGACAGGGCCAAGGTCAAACTGGGGACAATTAGGCAAAATGTTTCGTTCAGTCTTAAATATAATCACGCTCACTATGTTTTAATCTGGGGACACACTACACGACTTTCCAGTTGAGAGAGATTTAGAATGTTGAGGAGGGTCCACGCTACACGACTGGACTGACAACCATATGACACACCCGGCCCACTACAAGGTCTTGATCTCTTGAGACGTCCAGTGTCAACCAGGAGGTCAACGAGACACATCCAACACAAAATCAATGCATCTCACTATTCATAGCATAAATATCCTGGGCCTTTGAGTGTATTGAAGTTGATGATGAGTGTTAGAGCGTCACTGAACCACCACAAGTCACCAAACAAACAATGCACTCTGAGGAAGTCCAGGAGGAGAAAGACCAGTCAGGAGAACCTGATGGATAGAAATTGAGGGCAATTTTCCAGAGACCAATGAAGAACTTCACAGCCAGAGAGAGGATGTGTCACCCCACAAGAACTGCTCAGAGAATATGCAAATCAACATTGGTGACCAGAATGAGAGCATCACTGTCACTCATCGCTCCAGGATTCATCAGATGCTGTTGGCGTCCAGGACACTTTGGAGAAATGTGGCTGTCTCGTCCAGGATGAGACGCATCTTCAGTTGTTGGTCTCACAGTTCAACTTCTAATCTAATCTGACATTGAAATCAGTAAATATTATTTGAAGCAAATTTGACATACTGACAAAAATCCTTCTTTAAGAACATTAAAGGAAATAACTAGTAAACGTGTGAGTGCCTACATTATGAATCCATTAAGTTACATATTACTTCAAGTGCTATCAGTAAAATATGCAGTACATAGTTAAGGATAAGATAACCTTGAACCACCTGTGTCTTTTTATTTCTGTTAAATCAGAGCTGTTCCTCATCTACAGGAGACAGGCAGCAGACGTCACATGAGCGATGAGAAAATCAAAGTGGAAGACACTTAATGAAACCGCAACCTTCAGGTCACATGTGTCGCTTCAATGAGAGATTTATTATTTATCATTCTTTGGACTTATCTCATTCAATCCCAAGGCCGCACATCCACCAGGACCCCCATACATGTCTGCGTGCCTCTGAAAGGTCCAGTCTGAAAATGGCCGCAAAGGGCTAGAACCAGGAAGCTGATAGAAACGATAAATGTATCATGTGCGACCTTTGACCTTTTTTACAGAGCTGCTCCTGAATTTCAATCAGCAGTCTCCACTGGCTTCAATCATCCATCATGGCCTCTCCTTCTCTGCCCTTCTGGATAAATCAATACAATCAATTAGACGGATTGATAAAGTGATTGATGTATCACAAAAGCATGGACTGTTTCAGGGGAACATCGCGGAAGCGGGGAATTTATGGCTATCTCCACTTGGCTCAAGATCTTCACTACCATTCGAATAAATATCGAATAAATATATAACTGATCAAAATAACTTGTGGCTGTCCATTCATATGCTGCATAGGATATTATTAAGTTGTTATTTCAACAATATTATCATGGCAAACAAACAAACTTCAACTACAAATCAAAATTAAACTGAAATATAGAGTTTTTTCATTCAAGTTTTGTTGTCATGGGTTCTGCTAGAACAAATGAACTAAATCTTCCCAGGGAAAGTGTTATTATTGTTATTATTATTATTTTATTATTGTTACATAGCTGTTATTTCTCTTTGATGCTCTCGGCAAATACATGCATTATGTGACATCATGAGCATTGCATTGTATTGCAGTTTGACATTGATAATTGCAATACTTGTAGTTTCCTTTGTAGCCCAAGAAGTTCATATCCATATATTTGGTTTCCCCCATCGACCCAAAACATGCACAATAGGTAAATCTTCCAGTTACAGTAGTCCTGGCGCTGCACTGACGCTCACTGCTCCTCACAAGTTACACAAGTGGCATTGAAGCACAGATCAAATGTGGAATTTTCCTGCAGGGACAATAAAGTAAGGTGTGTCCCTGTAGGAGAAATATTTATTATGCCTGTATTTGTTTTTTCTACCCAGTGAATTCAGCATTTTCTTTTGTTATTCTGTGCATTCTAAGGTGCATGCTTTGCCCTCAGAGAACCATTTTACAGAGGAGTTCAGGACACATTCTCATTGCTTCACTTCCTGTGTACTTTGCAGTAGGCAAGCAACATTTGTCCAAAAACAGTCCATTCCAAACACATAAAAGTGTCCATGCTATGACTCTTGTACTTAAAACCATGTTGGAACATTGTCCATTATGAAAAACAACATATAGTTGTGTTTTGTTTCATTTAGTATTGAGTAATTCAACATAATCCCGGTCCTGAGTCCGTTTTGGAAGTACGGAAATTAACTGTACATTTCTAAGACGTCTAAATGTACTTTAATAACTAGAATTCTAAATAGTTAAGAAAGAATGTGGTCGTATCAGGCATAAAACGTACAACTACAGTAGGTGGCGGTAATGTAACACTTGGATACCAACCGCCATAAAACACCAAATAAGAAGAAGATGAGCACCAGGCAGTTGTATAACTAACAAACGTTGGTCAAACTAACTCAGGAAAACATAGATCGTCTGTTTTTCACTTTCTTTTCAGGGGCCATAATGTTTTGCTTTATTTGTGCTTGTGTAATAAAGTAGCACATGTTGTTTTATTGGGTTAAACTGCCCCCAGAAGTAAACACAAGCAGCTTGCAAATGCCACTGCAAATTCACTTGTCAAGTTGCTTCCGAAATGTGTTTATAATACTAAGTGCAGCAAAGGTAATTTGGTCTGGCAGCTCGACGGAAATGTTCATTATCAATTTGTTCTGGTAAAAAAAAGCAAAACAAACGGCGCTCCTATTAGCACTATTTGGCTGTGTGGTGTGCCCAATGTCATTTAGAGAAAGCAGAGTGGAAATGTCTGGAGATCTGCCTCTAATAACTAAACAAATTGTAGATTATTATAGACTTTGTGACTGTTTCCACCTAAATACATCTTAGAGTGAAACATAGCATATCAGTACAAAAGTAAAAGTACTGTAAAAGTATCGTTTTTAGTTATCTGTACTTTATTTTAGTGAATCTTACAATGGATACTATTTACTTTTACTTCACTACATTTAAGAGCAGCTATCTATACTTTCTACAAGACGGCAAAGTAAAATATGTTTTTCTTATGGTTTTAGCCCTGCTGAAATGGAAGGGTTTGTTTTTTAGGATGTTTAGGAAGACATCTGGCCCACATGTTTTAGTTCATGTCCCAGCTTTGAGCAAACAAAAATAAGCAATATAGATAAAAAATGACCAGGAAATGTCTTCTGATGACCAAATATCCAGACAATTCTTTACCAAGATCAACAATTTGACGCTTTAAACGTTGGTCATTCGTAGAACCCGGTATCTTTTGAGTACGCACATTTTGATGGAAGCCAGAACGAATAATAGTTTGTCAAATATATGTTTTAAAGTTTAAGTTTTTTTATTTGTGGTGTTCTAAATCAGATATTATGCCCTTTTATTCATTTTCTGTTAAAATTGCATATTTTGCCATGTCTGAATTTAAATGTTGGCTATGTTCATATTTAGTCAGGACTAAACATGGACCGGCCTCCTGCTGGTGCCAGAGTCGGGACTAAACATGGACCGGCCTCCTGCTGGTGCCAGAGTCAGAACTAAACATGGACCGGCCTCCTGCTGGTGCCAGAGTCAGGACTAAACATGGACCGGCCTCCTGCTGGTGCCAGAGTCGGGACTAAACATGGACCGGCCTCCTGCTGGTGCCAGAGTCGGGACTAAACATGGACCGGCCTCCTGCTGGTGCCAGAGTCAGGACTAAACATGGACCGGCCTCCTGCTGGTGCCGGAGTCAGGACTAAACATGGACCGGCCTCCTGCTGGTGCCAGAGTCAGGACTAAACATGGACCGGCCTCCTGCTGGTGCCAGAGTCAGGACTAAACATGGACCGGCCTCCTGCTGGTGCCAGAGTCAGGACTAAACATGGACCGGCCTCCTGCTGGTGCCAGAGTCAGGACTAAACATGGACCGGCCTCCTGCTGGTACCAGAGTCAGGACTAAACATGGACCGGCCTCCTGCTGGTGCCAGAGTCAGGACTAAACATGGACAGGCCTCCTGCTGGTGCCCAGACTCAGGACTAAACATGGACCGGCCTCCTGCTGGTGCCAGAGTCAGGACTAAACATGAACAGGCCTCCTGCTGGTGCCAGAGTCAGGACTAAACATGGACCGGCCTCCTGCTGGTGCCAGAGTCAGGACTAAACATGGACCGGCCTCCTGCTGGTGCCAGAGTCAGGACTAAACATGGTTGTAGTCTTCCAAACTCTGAGTTTTTTTTCACAAGAGTGCTTTTACTTACTAGTAAAAGTCTGACATGTCGCTGCTTCTCTAGCACTCAGCAGTGACATTTAAATAAGAATCTCATCAATAATCTCGGCTAAATTGGTTGATCAAGTTAATGAATAGCTGCCATTAATCACACTGGCTCAGTTGTGGAAGGAGCTTGAGTGAAGCAGAAGGAGAGGAATGGAGGAACAATTTAGGATTCAATTAGCCACAAACAAGGAGCTATAACAATAGCTTTGGAGAAGGTAATTGCGATACACTCCTTGTACGTCACTCAGACTTCAAACCCCAGCACATTTTGGTATGTTGGTTTACAGACAATGGCAATGTCTTTTTTTAACTTTTAAATTCAGGATAAAATACTTACGCTACACATACAGCATAAATAGAAGAGAGACATAATAGACAAATAACAATCACAAGCTCCACAAGCGCCCCAGTGTCAAAGCAGCTTCCACAGCATCCACATATCAATGAGCCGGATAAGAGCTGCACTGCACTGGTCACAGAGGAACGCTTTAGCAACAACACAATAGGACTTATAGTACAATGCTTTGCCCTTGACCTGCATTTACTACACAATGTACTGTATAAAAAGGCAGTTATGCTCTCCAAGGCTTCACACTAAAATGCCTGAAAGAGTCTTGGATCTAATTGGATGGGCTGCAGTGGACCAGGAAGTTTCTATAAAGCTGTTGAGTCATGAAAAGTATGAAAATGTAGGATTGTGTGTCCACCATTTTGAGTGGCGGATACATTACAAAACCTGAGAGATCTCTGCCCTTGTGAATGAACCGCAGCTTCATGTGATACATTATTGATCGCCATAAGGAAATAGCTATAAAAAAAAAAAAAGCTCTCTCAAAGCCATTGGGCTTGGATGTCTTGTTCAAGGACGCATATAGGTTTAAAATACAGCCTCTCTGCATCATGCTGAATGACGCTTGCCATCAAAAGGATTTCAGCGACTGATTTCAGAAGTTGATTTTAGCTTTATAAACCTGCGTCATTTCTGTTTGGGATTTGTATTAACTTGGCTTGTAGCGGCTTTCAACTTTCTTTTATATAATGTCCCATAAACCCATTTTTCCCTTGGGAATATGCAGGCACTTAGCAGGGAGTACTTGGAATGGTTTCAGATTTTAAAAGAAGGTGAAATTGAATGGTAATTTAATCTAAACTGTTAATGTTATTGGAAAATGTTACATCTTTAAGAATATTTTGGAACATTTTGGACATACAGTAATAAAATAAAGTCCATTCAATAATTGACAATCACAATAACAATTATTAGAGGTGGGCAGTAACTGAAAGTAACTGATGTAGTCACTACAGTCACTTCACATTGCAAAATCTCTGAAGTACGGTCCCTGTCCAACGGATTGTAAGCTGAACAGATATTAGATGTATTTTCTATGGGGAATTGTTCACTTCCACTGCACAGGTGTTTCCATCTCGGTGACATCGTTCTGACAGACTCTCTTACAGCTTCCTTTTGGGCAGCCATGCAATAAATCAGGCCGGCTCTTCCACTCAGCCACTCATTACCGAGCCAGAATCTGAAATGCAAACACAGAGATGCTCAGACGGAACGGGGACAATCCGCTCAACGGTGTCACCCAAAGAAAAGGTAATTTGCCAGACTGATTGCTTTTTGCAGATAGTGTTTCATTTCACTGTCATGGAATTATGAGAGAGTACTGTTTCAATTTTCCCAGCGTTCTGCATCTGCTCCCGTGCCCAGGGGGAATCAGGGCCGCGCCGGGAGTTTGCTTTGCCAATATCAGCTGAGAGTTTGACCTGCTGAGCTGATGAACTGCAGGCAAATACACAGCAGGAGGAAGCCAATTGTAAACAAGATATTTGAGGGGGAAATTGCACGCGAAAATGTTGAATATAAACCTTTCCATGAGGGTCAATACTGTTGTGGGCAATTTGCGATTCAGATCTTGTGTTTATAGGAGACATTTTCAGAGTCCAGCTTTAGATTGTTTCCCCGTTGTCATTTACCCTCTTGAAGTTGTATTTATGATTTTTGCATGTGAGAGCAATCTTTATTCTCCAGCATTCAAGATTGCTCCAAAATATTTAGTTTTATCTAAATACAGGCTCTGTACTTCCTGCCCTATGATACACATAGGACTCAGCATCACATTGCCATTTTGGTATAAACGATCTACCGTGATCTTTCCATAGTCTTGGAAGCGCTGTACTTTATTGTGATGAAATTTACAGTAAAAGGGAAATTATACGTTTTCATCAGGAATTCAGTGGACCAGTTTTTTATTAAGTCAATTTAGATCAATATTGCAATTTAAAATGTCCAAAATATGAAATAATAATGATCCCTGGCTGTTACTGTTACTGTCACTGTCTTCAACTGTTATTGTGACACACAACAAGTGCTGCTGTAGCCTACTAATGTTTACAATAGTGACATATTCAAACTCGATTTCGACACGAAAAAGGCTTGATATTGATACCACAAAGATAAGAAAAAACTGCTCTTATTTAGGTCCAGCTTATAGACCATAAACAACACAAAATAAAAGTACTTTATCCATGTTACCATGTAGTTCTAATAAAGTTGAAGATAATTTTAAAGCTGTTCAGAAAATGTCCAATTTTGTGATGTTTTTTAAATATCAATCCTTGTTCAAATTAGTATCTAGTTTAGTTTCAGTATCAGTTAGCATTTGATTGTCGATGTTATATAAACAGCTAAAAATTAAGGGAAAACTAAAATAACCAAAAAAAAACGGTACATATAATAATAAACCAAATATTCAGATTTTTTAATTGGTGTGTTTAATACAACCATCTCCAGATTATGTCCTGCTAACAGTATCAGTGGGTTAATGTAGTTTTATAACATTTAGATTTGTGGGAAAATAAGAGCAGACGTCACAGGCACGGAAAGTAACAAAGTAGCATTTAATTTGTGCCAGCAGCTTCACAGTTGCAGAGCACATTGGGACAGAGTCTGTTGAGACGGAGAGGTCATTAGACAAGAGGGGAGAGAGGCCCTAATGAACATACAGTAATGCTTTCTTTAAAAACACAATTACAAAAGCTGCAACTGATACTTGCTCAAACGAGAACGCAGTATAGAAAGTCCTTACTAAATTAAAATGAGTTCATTGCGGGAATAAGGCGTGTTAATTTCAATCTTCCCTCATTTTAAATCTCTTGTGTTTTATCCATTTAATATCAACAACCAAAGGATGAAAAATACATTAAAGAAATACATTTAAACAAGAGAATAATTGAAGACATGGCTGTAATGATGTATTCACCATGTTAAATTGCAGTATCAAACCTGGCCACTAGGGTGTTAAGTTAAATGCAATCAATATGGCCATTAAAGAAGGAAACAGGGCCACTGCACGTAAGCTTGGTATCAACGAATGGACGGTCCGATATTGGAGGCAGCAGCGGGAAGGACTTAGTCAATGTAAAAAGACGACTAAAGCTTTCAGAGGAAATAGAAGCAGATGACCCGAACTGGAAAACATTCTTGAAGACTGGGTGAGCACACAAAGAGCAGACGGGTTGAATAGGAGGATTGGATGACTAGTGACGAGAAATCATTCATCACGACTGGCCGCACGCGAAAAGCAACAAGTCTGCGAATGGATCCTGACAGCATGGAGCAGTGTAAAAAGTCCACCATAACCACCGGGTTTTGAAAGGCAGGACTGTTACTTGATGAAGAGGAAAGTATAAGAGACGAAAGTGACATTGAGAGCGACAACAAAAGAGGGACTGACATCCTTTTGAGGCTGTTCAATTTCCGACACAGAAGATGACAACTTCAGTGGCTTTAGTGCACAAGAGGAAGATGAAGATAGCGATCAATAACTGGTGTGTTTTCTTTTCTAACCAGGCTTTGTTGTGTTGTGTCGTGTTGTGGTGCTATGTTGATGCGGTGTTGGTGCCAAAAACTTCTCTGTACCGTCTTTCAGAGTGCGGCATATGTATGTACAAAAGTGATTTTATTGAGAAATTTTGCTGGGGCGGTTTAAATTCAGGTGCATTATATATAGCCCGAAAAGTACGGTATATTATTAGAAGTAGATTACTATAATGGAGAAAGCTAAAGATCCATCCAGCCTCATTGCATTCTGGCCGATGCCCACTCAGCGATCACAACTCTTCTGAATTAGCTAATAGCAGTAAAGCCTTCATATAACATTTTGTCTTTCAGATATTTGACAATATTCATCTTAATAATTAGTGATAATTAGTGATTTGTACATGATAAATCCTTGACCTGCTTAGCTTATGGCGACATTATCTCCAACAAACCATTTTTCTACAGCCATTTATAGTCTGTGCTTGCTCCCTCGACTCTCGAATAGAAACTCATACAACAACAGCAACTGCATATCAATCCTAAAAGCACGTAAAGCTATTGAAAAAACTCGCTACTGATGGCTTGCGGCTATAACCACACATTTGCCAGACCTGTCAACAAGCTGCTTTTACCTCTGGTCTCCACGGCGACTGGTGCTTGTCTCCCTGCACACGGCGCCCGCTGCTCCGAGCCTCTGAAATGTGCTATAGATACCAGGAAAACGGCGTGCTTTAGTGGAAGACAGAGCACAAGTCATGTCCAGCACAAACGGCAGCATCGATCCCTGTCTGCACCACAATCGCACAATACACTGGTTTAATTAGAGGGACCTGAATGGGTGGATTTACTGCTTGGTCAGTTCGATTCTTTATTGTTGGAAGGCGCAGAACAGATGCACACGGGACATAAGGTGAGGGAGAGCTTTATTTAGCCCGTTCAGAAGAATTGGAATTGCATAAAGTAATGTTTGACTTGGTACAATGACTTGCGTAACCATAGCTTCATAAAGTACAACGCAGTTTTGATCAGGATAAATTGGATTTGCTTGGATTCATTTCAGCAAACAAATCATAATCTCGTGAAATTAATATACTCTGGTTCAGAACAGCAGGCTTTCAAAGTATATTAGTAGTTGTATTATTTTTCACAATTGTACTACAAAATGAAGCCTGCGTAAGTTCAGCCGGAAGACCTAAGTCCATCTGCGTCGACTGCCTTGCCAGGGCAACCTCTCCCCGGCCTTCATCAACGCACCCACGTCCGCCTGTCCGTCTGAGAGAGTCAGATCCTTTGCGCGGAACTCCTCCAGGTTTCTGCATCCCTCTCATCCTCTCTACCCTCTCACCATATCTACCACCACCAGTCTCCAGGCCCTGGGGGGAGACATCTAATACAATTAGATTGTGGTGCGCCCATAATCTCAATGTCTTCCGCCGGGGTCTAAGCGCCAAATAACCCAAGTAATAAAGCTTGCAAAATAGTCCTTCCCGTGTATGTCTGAGTCTCTCAAGGGTGAACTGTACTATGTAAGTGCACAAGGGCACAGGGGAAGTATAAATGAGAACTGGGACAGTCCACACTTTAGAGCATTGTGAATGCGGTTAAATGTTGTTAAACCACAGTTGAATTAATCACAAGCCACAGCTCAGTTTAGTTTTCATAATTTGCTGAATTAGCCACAAACAAATGACATACTAAAACTAACATTTGTACTATGTTGTTGCTGGACAGTAACAGTTTTAACATTTTAACTGTTAAAACATCCCTTTTTGTTGTTTCCCGCTAGGTCTTGCTGCTAGGTTGCTAAGGCAGAGGTGCTGCACTATTTGGAAACATTACAATGAAATGCATTGTGGGGAATGTACTTGTACACTGGAAGAGTGGAGAGAAGCCTGTGGTGAAGTGCGGATCCAAACATCCTGAAGATTGGGACACCATGCACACTTCAGCAGCTTGTCGTGAACGTGCTTTTCAAGTGTGAAAGTGCTGACATGGCCTTTGTCAAAAATGTAAACGCAACCTCCCTTCAAAGTGCAACCGTAACCAGGACCTTATCTCCTTATTTCCCATTTATTTAGTAACTAGTAGAAACACAAACACACCGATAGCATCCCACGCTAATAAAACGGTGAGCATAGAGCCTGATATTCGCTAAGACAAACGTTGAGCGTATCCACAACTAATTGTGTGTTTGTGCTCTATCTTTCGACTTGAATTCCCCTCGTAGTGTGACATCCAGAAATCTTATATGACAAAAACATTTGGT
Source organism: Eucyclogobius newberryi (assembly GCF_026437365.1). Lineage (NCBI taxonomy): Eukaryota > Metazoa > Chordata > Actinopteri > Gobiiformes > Gobiidae > Eucyclogobius > Eucyclogobius newberryi. Next base: position 16,770,878 of record NW_027315812.1, read on the forward strand.
GCAGTGGAAACCAGGCTTTAGTCAGCCAAACCTTTTATTAGCTGACTTGGGATTATAAAGCTGTATATGGACAACAGCAGAAAGGAGATAGATAGAGTAACATTTGGACTTGGACCTCGCTCCATTTTAGTTGAGATTTAGTCAGATTTAACCTGTAACCAATGCTTGAGCGACACCCAAGGGCGTTTTTTCAAGTCGGAGGTGGAAAAACTCCCAGTTCCATAAGTACTGATATAATATGCCTTTGCATTCTTGATAAATTCCAATTAGTTAGAAATTCAGGCATTGCTGTATTTTACAACATCCAGCCCGTAATTAAGTACTTAAAGGAGACTATATTGTTGAATTTAACATTTCAGTATGGCCTAAAACATTACAAGTGGCACACTAACTGTCTATCTGTATGTGTTCAATACATATTTCTTTTCCAGAATTCCTCCTCCAGACGCCTGACAAAGCGCACAAGGAAATCAATTAATGGGCGATGTATTGAACAGCTGTCTTTGTGTGTTATTTCAATTATAATTTCAGCTTATGTTGCACAGTATCACACAAGCAAAACTAAAACAGACACAGAGGTCAATATGAGCCAACAAATTCAAAAGCCTACACCAACTCACAGTCGAACACAGCAGGACGTTTGGCATTTTCAAACTGTGACTAACACCAATAGATGGACAAAGATCAGCAGGTCTGTATTTGTTTTTGTTCGCATAAACATGGGAGTCAGTTGTAGATTCAACGGGAAGCCAGGAAACAGTCAAACAACAAAAGGTTCAGCAAGGTTTCAGTTGTTGTTCAGAAAATCCACCCCTGTAGCTTCAGGAGAAAACATGGAAACATACACCAGCCCCAATGATATTACAGTATGGAGGGATAAAGACACAGTGGAAGGGCATCCACGTTAAAACCTTCAATGAAAAAGACATCAAAGCATTTAGAAATAGTATTTGATGACATCTGTGACATGGCACTGGTGGTGGCCGTCTTGTGCTAGAAGATTTGTGGTTCAATCCCAGTTCTGGCCACTGTACACTGTTGTTGTGTCTTTGTGCAAGACACTTTGTGCACCTCGCCGATACCGATTGTTTAGAATCCAGAGAAACCAATGGCTGCCAAGCTCTGCCAATATTATTGGCAGTATAATATTATTTTTGGCTAATTCAGAATATTATATATATATTTCTTTTTATGATTTTATTTTTTTCAAATTCACCCACTGCCCTGTTTGGTCGGTCGGCCAAAACAGAATATTGGCCTTTGCTGGAGAATTAAGGCCAATATCTTCCTAAATATCAACCAACAAATATACGTTGGTAGTGCTAGTGTGAATAGATGTGATTGGAGAGATTGTAGCATACTTTCTGAAATGCATTATCGTGGCTTGATGATTAGACCTTCATTCTCCAATCTTGAAGTGTAACACAGGAAGTGTTTATTTAAACTTCTGGGTTTAACTACATAAGCCACAAATAATTGGAATCCTGTGCCTCTCCGTGCAGCCCCACCCCTATTTAACAATTGACTCCAGCCCTGGCAGTTTCCCAAAGCCTGGTCCAATCTTGGCCTCCAGGTCATGTTCCAATTTCCATGTACTCCAGAGGCAGTGTTAGCATGTGGCTAATTTACCAAGGATACATTAGTGGGGGTCAGCCCTATGTTCCCCGGTACCTAGTGGTGAAAATAAGGGCAGGGATTTGTATTGTGTTTGAATCAACTTAAGTTGAAATATATTAAATATACAAAATATATATTTTAAAATATACATAAATAAATACAATTGAAATAAAAAAAAACGTAATAAGCCCCTCCTCCCCGCAAAGACCCCACCACCGCAATACACCCCCAGAATACATGTGACCCCCAAGAAAATATATAATCCCACCAGAATAAATTTGACAGTTTGTTTTTTTGTTTCTTATAATAATAATAATAATAATAATAATAATAATAATAATAATAATACAATTTATTTGTAATGCACTTAACATTCCAATGGAATCTCAAAGTGCTAACAGAGGCTAAAAACAACAAGCAAGTCACAGAGTTAAAACAATAAAAGTTTCTACACGTTTATTCAGTTGATGAAAAAATGGTTTCGATATGTTTCAGCAGAACGGTGGACAACACTGCCTGTTTAACGTCCGCCCATTCCTCCTCAGGTGCATCAGGCATGACAAACTGGCAATTTGATGACAATCCCTTTGCCACATGACTGATGCTGACGTGCTTCTGTGGAAAATATGGCTTTATTATAGAGCGGCGGTCAATGGGACAAATGGACTGTACATAAATCTACTGTGCGTGTAGTATGTACCACATTGTCATTCGCACATGGAGTATCCTGCATGTATTAGTATTCATGTCCAATTATGTAGCTGCATACGGACATTCAAGATTTGCATACATGCATGTCTCTAAGCATCCAGATGTCCCATTTTGTTTGTGCTGCTATTATTCTGATGACGGCTCTGAAACACTTCCATATAGAACATTACGTGTTGTGACAGGTTTTGTATATACAAACTAAGCCACTGCACATAACAGTTTTATAATTTCACTCACATTCATTGGCGGACTTACCAATAGACAGCAGGCTGATTTTGCCTTGGGCCCCTAGCTGGAGGGGCCCCAATCAGATGCCCTTGCTGACCATCATTGGCACATTGATGAAACACTTACTATTCTCTCAGTGTCACAGTAAATGATGACAGTGTTCTTTAAAAAAATAATAAGATCAACAAATTACTTTCTGGATGCCAAATATATTGTATCCGTCCAAACAAACCCTCACTGGTATTTGAGGAGAATAGTCCATGAGTGCGTACTGAGTGGGAAGGGAAGAGGACATGACCAATAATGAGCAGGGTACAGTCCCCACATTTTCTTCTAATGTGCGTGAGTATAAAGAGGGTACACGCATGAGCAGGTGTAAAAACAACTATGCACCGAGCATGCAGCTTCCTATGCAGCATTTGTGGTTCATAAATATATCAACATAGTGGATTAATTTTAAATAATGAGGTTTAAGTCTATGAAGGTACGCCGTATCAATAGAAGTGTGGCTGGATTTAGTTTACCCACTACAAATATTGATCACTGACGCTTAATGGTACTTATGTGCTTCTTTAGAGACCTGCACAATCTTTACATCACTCCTTCATTCCCACACCATCACTTCTCTGGGTCTTATACAAGTTGTGACTTTCTTTTTCTGTTTTCTCTGGTGCAGGAGCGAGCAGTGTGCTGGAGCAGGTAAAAATGCTTATCTTATAAATAAAGGCAGAACAAACGGTGCATCAAAAACAATTAAATTTCGCCTTGGGCACCTACATTTCTAAGTCCACCACTGTTCACACTGAATAGTCAAAGTAGTATATTATTGTTTTAAATAAGATATAGTACGCACAATGGACGTTTTTGAGCTTTTAACCATGTTATAACATTGCTCCCTCATTTTTAAAAAAACATACCATGGAGTTGCATTTAGCTTCATTCACGCTAGTTTGATCAATCCTGGTAAGAGAGTAAGTACCCTTAAATCATCGCCAGGATCTTTCTGACAATTTCTGCCGTCAATATGTGTAAGGAAAGCTAGTATTGCTTTATCTCATCTATGTAATACCCTCTGCAGCCAGTAGAGGGAGCACAAAGTAAATTCCTGTCGTGCGAACTGCCATTATTTTTAAATGGAAGATTTCAACTATTTTTAAAATTTGTTTAATGTTTATTGTTTTCCTTCTGCTCATCCGCTCAAGCAGGTGTGGATGAGCCCGCACCACCTTCACTCCAAAGTTGAGATTGTGTACATTGTTATAGTTTTGTTTTATGTCTTTCCCAGGGCCACTGCTTGAAATGTGGGTGCCCTAAGCAGAAAAGCTCAGTGTGCCCCCAGGCCACAAACCCACTTTTAACATGTAAAACATGCACAGGAGTTTTGTGTAAAACTAAATTTCTAAAAACTGGATTTCAACAGTTGTAAGGTGAACAGCTTTGGCTTTGCGCATGCTGCGGTCTGGTTTCATGCTGTCTTTTTCACGCATAGCGGCTTCTCACAGGGCCGCAGACAAGACACACCTGCACCTCATCCATTCATCCACCTGCTGTATATCAGATCAATCATCTCACCATCACTGTGCCAGATAATTCTGTCACGTTCGGTAGAGCTGTCTTACTTTGTGCTTTTGTACTTTGTCCTTTTTGGATGTCTACTTACCTGCGACTACTTATATCTTCCAGGTCCTTTGTATGTCTTGCTTCAGCTCCTTGTGTCGTCCAGTTCCCAGGGTCATCTTGCTCCTGCTCTGTGCTTCAATTAAGTCGGCTGTTAAACTTGCCTTGATCTTGTGACTCTGCTTTGGGTTCAACCAGTAAACCACTAATAAACTTTCCTCGACGTCAAGTTTGAGATCATTTCCACAAGCCAATAAATGTATCAATATCAATACTAATATATATATATATATATATATATATATATATATATATATATATATATATATATACATATATATTATAATAGGCTTAGTTATTTTTCACAATACACCAATTAATAATATCAAATAGTCTAATGCTGGTTTTAAAATGAATTGAACTGTTTTATTCTTTTAAAAGTTGATTTGAGGTGGAATATAGGCCTGAAGCAGACTGAGATGTGATAGATGTGAAGATAAGATATTTGTCCCACAATGGGGAAATTGCAGTGTTGCAACACAGATTAGGCGCAGAAGTAAAGGATTAGAGTTAGGGTTAGATTAATGTGGAGCAGAATTCTGCTTTTGTTCTGATCAGAACATCACAGAGTGGATCTTATTTAGTCAGAATAAAACAGACATCAGACTGATCTTCCACGCTGTTAAAGCGTTCTCACGCCATGCTGTGATCTAACGCACAGTGATGCTCAGTTCGGGCCAAGAAATGATAATTTCCTAGTGGGATGAGTTGGGCCAGCTCATAAAAGGCTGCGGTCTCGTGCTTCCATGGTTCATCTGCACGTCTCCATTTAGGCGCGTCTTCATTAATTTCCTCATCAGACTTGTTTCTTTGTGAATATGAGTCAGAATAAAACACACACTAAATGTGTCTAAATTCCTCCACGTCTGAGAAAGGGGAAACAAAGGAAACCAGTTCATTAGAATCTATTTCTTAATGAGGGACTTCGATGGTTAACTCAAATGTTTCGTGTCGAAGGTTCGGTACAGATGAGACGGCGCTTGGGTCCAAATCAGAACCGGAGTCTGTCTATTAGTGACCTAGGTTGTAAAGCATTACTGGTACATGCATTTTATTTTAATCACCCTAAAAATATTGATGAAAAAGTCAATGTAAAAATGTATAATAAAGTAAAAGAGGATTTCTGAGCAGTGACCTTGTATAAACATCCCAGCAGAATAGTCTGTCAGCAAAAACAATCTTTAAAAATCACAAAGGGCAGACAAGCAAGCTTCCTGTCGCTCAGGTCGATAAGCTGAGACATCGCTGTAGTCTAGTTTCTCAATAATGATAATGAGTGCTGAAACATTCATTTTGTATTCACTTGCAACATAGAATGTTTTCAGCAGTATAGCAACAGCAACTTTAAGCCTAAAACTCTGGAGTTGTCACTGCACTCTCCTTAATATTTAAACTTTTCATAAACCTTTTCCTATGGTAGAAATAGTGGATGTTTTCAATCTTTAAACACACACTACACTAAAGGAAACAGGTATAACTCCACAGACAGCAGAAGTTGAATCACTACAGCACAGTGGAGCCAGCGATTAATCATCCCTGCAGTCTTTACTGTAGAGCCCAGTATGCGGCAGCTTCACCATTTTCCCGGTTTTGTGATGCTGTTTGATACCATGAGCGAGGCGAGTGGTCGAGATGAATCTATAATAAGTCTGCGCCACGGGGATCTGTGCAAAACTGCCCTTGGGACTGAATCAATATGGGCCTCAGTGCTTAGAGAGTCCAGAAAACGGACACTCAAGGCTAAAAAGTCAATAGATAGATGTGATGAGAACTCGAATAGTTAACCTACTCTGTGCTGCGTAAGCCCTGCCCACCAGCCGGAGCCTCCTGATACTAGCCTGTCCTGTTTATCTATTAGTTTGCACTGTTTTAAGTTTCCCTGAAACTAATATTCTTTACTACCCAACAGCACTATAATGGGCCATAGACATCATATTGTTTACTGGCTGCAGCTCCTTCATCATTGATGAGTACCTGTTTAGCCTCAGAATGGCTGCCACCGCCCCATGGCTTCAAAAGGCTGTTGTATACAACTGGTAAAATGAACTTCAAACCTCTATTCCTGTTTAATGAGGGATTTTTTATTTAAAAAAACGAAACAAAAATGGCTTCCTAAACTCCGCTTTCAAACCATCTCTTCTCTCCCCACTTAGAATTTTTACCTCACTGTCTTCAAAAAAGTGGTTTGTGGCTTTAGATGTTTGGTACTCTGTAATCCTGAATTTGTGTGCCTTCTGTGTTGATCAAATCTATCCTATCCTCTCACCTCTGTAACGCTCTTTAGAACTTTCCTCACTGCATTTGATTTAATATACCGTATTTGCCACACTATAAAGCGCACTTAAAAGCCTTTAACGTCTTCAAAAACTTTTGGAAATAAAATCCGGTGCGCTTAATATATGGATTATCTCTAGTTGTGCTTACTGACCTCGAAGCGATTTTGTGAAAGAAGATTCGGGACACGAGAGACTCAGCTGCACGTCTAGAAGCACGTTTACCGTACTCCGGAACCGGAAGTCCCAACAACATGTATGCAAAGCATTCTGGGAACAGTAGTCTACCGCTACACACGGCGCTCGCGGCGCTCTGTCAAAATGTAATCTAATCTAATCCATTATACATCAGGAACACCACGGACACCTAAACAAGAAAGGACCCTAAGAATCTTGGGCCAGGATGGCTCCTGCGGGAGACCATGGATCCATTATATTATTGCAAGAGACACGCTTACGACGCAGACTTTAAACTCTGGGCTAAAGTATCAGTCAACTGTGGTCAGAGCTTTCACGAAGTCTGGAATCATCGCTGAACTGCAGCGTGACTCGGAGATGGATCCGGGGATGCATCCAGCACAACTGTTAAACTTGGACACTGAAGATGGAGAATTTGAGGGATTTGTGGACGAGGAATGAACTGAAAAAGTGAGTGTATTGTATTGTATTTTACGTGTTATAAGTGAGCTTGTCTGAGAATGGTTGTAAATACGCTAACGTGTCTTTTAGCGGTAGAGTGTGTTTTGATGTGGAACAATGTTGATCTGAATTAGTTGAACACGTTTAATAAAGCTCAACTGATTGACTTATCCATCTGTTTTGTTTAGCTTAATGAGCTTTATAGTCCGGTGCACTTTATAAATGAACAAGTATCCATAGTAATCCATTTATTGATGGTGCGCTTTATAATCCGGTGCGCCTTTTCGTGTGCAAAATACGGTGCTACATTGCTACATTGTTTTTGAGTAGGCATCTTGTCCTTAGTGCACCGGTTTACTCATTCTCATTCCTTCTTGGTTCTGTTTCCCTTTTGTCCTTTTTGTCCTGCTTTTTTGTCTCTCTTAACTGTATTAAGCGCCCGAGTGGGGTAACCACAGGTGCGAGAGAGAGCATTCCGGACATGTTTTCCAACTTCCTCTTACCCTCTGAGCTGGTGGGAGCTGGCTCTGTGTTGTAATGTCCTGATCACCCTCATGGGCAGGTACAAATGTTCACTTACAATGTGCTTTGTAAGTGAACAGTGACAATTTCTCCGTTAAAGTCATTGTTCTCATTTTAAGATGAGCAACAGTGGCTGTGACTCTGATTAAAATCGATTAAAAATGTAATTGTCCAAAGTGTGCAACGAAAAAAAAAAAATCAAGATTGAATTAGATTTTATGTTCATATTGCTTAGCCCTAATTCATAGTCAAATTGGCCTTTTTAAAGTGCACTCTAGTTGAGGGTCGTTATGGTAGCGTACCTTTATAGACCCTTATAAACGTTGTAAACCAAAACTTTCTAAATTCCGGAATGGAGGCAAAAGCAAAGTAGTTTTCAATGGAGAGATTGTGATAAATCTCAGCATATCACAACATTTTAATCCAGATGGTTTGTCAGAGTAATAGTAGGGATGAGTCAGTGTTACCTGTCTGTCGTCAGTGGGGCAGCGGAGAATTGGCGCTTCACCTCAGTGGTTGAGGACCAATTGAACAGTGTATTCTGGTCACAATCAATTTCACACTGGCTTTATTTTACTACCTTTTTAAGCTATTTTTGTTGTACACAATGAGTGGTCCTGCATCTACTTTTTTACGTCCATGGACAATCCTCAACTTTACATCAACCACTGGAAAACAGGGTCATTGTTTCTCATCCGGTAAAGTAATTGTCTGACTTTAATCTGAAAAGCAATGAATAAAATGCCTTCCCTTCATCAGCGTGACCGTTAAACGCGCTCAGCTTTATGTCTTTGCCCTCTATTAGCTCTCATGGTGCTGTCGAACATTACTCCACTGATCTGTCCCATACTCAGGGAGAGAGGGAGACACAGTTTGTATCCTGTACACTTCACATCTCAGAGGTGACTGTACTGACAGGCCCCAGTACTGTACCATGTTGTAAGACCTTGGACTATTTTTGGCCTTTTGGTTGAGGCTTGTAGCTTGTGTCAACTTGTCTCTGTCTTGGTCTGTCAGCATCAGACATTAAGTTTTCTGTACTTGCTGCACCACACCGCGGCAGGCAAAGTAGGGAAGTAGTTGACAAATTATAAACCTATGAGTGACAGCTAGTGATGGGTGGAGCAATACCAGAAGTTTGTCTTTATCCTGGTGAGGTTTTCATCCTCATGTAAAATTATCAATACTCTACATCACAAGGCAGCAGTTTTGATTATCTGCCCCGAGCAAAAACAATTTCACCCTTGTCAAATATATATCTAATAGTTACATTGCCAGTTCTCATTGCATCTTATTATAACAGACAAGATAACAGTATTATCTTGTCTTACGCTAGCTGTTTTTTTAATTTAATTTTATATATTTTTTTAAATTTTATTTATTTATTTCTTATTTTTATATTTATTTATTTTTCCCCTCCATCCCTTGTTGGGAAATAGGAGTTTTTTGTTTATAATAGTTTTTGTTTATAAGAGATCTTCTATTGAGAGCGTTTTTTAAACTTCCTATAAGTGATCTGTTCTTTTCCTCTGTATCTACCTACGTTGCAACAATGAAATTTCCCTATGTGTGGACAATAAAGGATTACCTTATCTTATCTTATCTAACATACGGTATGACAAAAATGATTCACTGCCATCTAATAAATCCCATAGTTTTCTTTATCTGTCAGTGGTGTGTATGGCAACAAAGCCGGCCGTTTAAGTCTCAGACTGGTATTATATTTGTTTTTATACTGTGCCTGTCACTGTAGGGTTATAATACGGTCAGCAGCCGTGAATGGTTTGCACTGACACACACTGACACCAGGGCATAGGCCTGCATTATTTTGACATGTCACACCCAAGCACAGCATTAATATGTAACATGTGCACTATGTCAGAGCACGCTTTCGACAAGCAGTGACATCCAGGCACCAGTAAATGTGCCGCTTGTGTCACTGCAAGATTGTGAACACCAGTGTTTCAGAGTGGGTGGTCAAAGGTGACAGGAATGCATCACAATCAAAATCAGAAATCAGAATTAAATGATTTATGACTCAAATCTGGCAACATTAAAGCCTGAACATACAGTATATTGTAATATTATTGTCACATACAATGTAAACTGGAGTTTTTCCTAACCACTGACACAGGATTAGCTGTGATCACTGACGATTTGACTGAATCTCAAACTCTCAATCAAGTGGCCAGCCCTACTTGAAAATATCACTATTTGCATACATTTTTGGGATGTACAGCTTTTTCAGATGGTGAAACAAAGCAGGGTGGACTGTCCTTTCACATCCTCATCCAAAACCTAAGTGATGCGACTCTAAGTGATGTGACTCTTTATCCATAAAATGTTATATCCTAATTTGATGCAGATAGCACACAGCGGTCTGATTTTGTTATTTTACCATATTATGAATATTGTATTGTGTCAAATTGAGATCCAGTTGTATCCGTGATCAATCTGTTATGAAAACAAATAGTATATTATGCATGTTTGAACATTGAATTACAGATGTCCATTACCAGGCTGCAACACGGCACCTCTTACAGTAATATACAGTTAATGTTCTACCTCTATTAGCTGTGACACTGAAACATATGAGGTCTATATTGGCAGTCAGTTCAATGGTCTCATTATGGCACGTAGCAGAGTAATGCTAATTAAGTTGTTTGTACTTGGCTGGCCCATTATGATCCACTAAAGCGCTTTATGCACTAACGGCTCACTTTTATAGCGTTCCTCTTAGCTGCTCTCACAATAAGTCAGCATTTTCCTATACGGCAGGTCAGATGGCCTCCTCCAACTTTCATTATATATACGTTTGCATTGTGCTTTTTTGTTGAATCAGATAGGCTCCTATAAATTATGCAAACACAAGTACTACATATACAAATACTTGTGGTTGTTCAAAATATATTGTGAACAAAACATTATGTAAGTCACTGATTCAACAGAAAAAAATGTTGTGTCATTTTTAAAGCCATTTAAAAAGTACCTTAATCAACCTTAAACGTAACCTGAGCACTAAAGCAATACTATCATACTAACTTACAGTATACAATCAAGGTGTTTCTTGGAGTACATGCATCAGCAACATATTCTGTTAATCACAATCATTTATTGAAGAACTACATCCTGTTATCACACTATCACCACTAACAAAATGTTTGAATATTTCAAAAAATGTGAAATTTAAATATGTATATATATATATATATATATCAGTTTAGAAAAAACTAGACGTTTCGACTCTCATCCAAGAGTCATTGTCAATAAGCGAATTTAGGCCGGGAACTCAGATATTTATACCAACTCTCTTCTCTACCACAGACTCTTGTACCAAAACTCTTCTCTACCACAGAATAGTATAAATATCTGAGTTCCCGGCCTAAATTCGCTTATACTACAACTGAACCTTTTTCTACAATGTGTGTGTAATGTACTTTTAAATGTGATTTTATATATAGTGTCTTTTAGAGTCCATGATAAAAAGTTATTGCTGTGGTAAAAACTACAATTACTTCCACTGCTAACTTTACTACAAGAGTTACACCCGCTATTCTCAGTACCTGCAGTTCTAAAACTCTTCTCTAAAACTGTGGTCCATTGAAAGAGTAGTTATGTAGTGTGGCAAAGACAAGGCCGCTCACACATGGTCAGACCTCCGCAGAGATGTCCAGAAAAGGGAATGGAAGTTAAAAGCATTTCCAGGCTCCTCCACTGAGAGAAGAAGCACACTTTATCATCCCACACAAAGGCTCTGCTACAGTAAGTCCACCTGCTCCTGCTGGAGCTCTCCTTTGGCCCTGTCCCTCTCTGCTACAGGCAGGTGCAACATAGTACCAGTTCATTATTGATTGTCCTTGTTAGAACTGCGGTGACAATTAAAGGGTAAATGGTCACAGGAACCAGTCACCCATTCCCACACACAATCACACATATGTTCGCAGACACTGGGGGTGAGTTGGGTTAAGTGTCTTGCCCAAAGACACAACGACAGTATTCACCTGAGGCAGCTGCGATCACACCACCAACCTGTGGGCCAGTGGATCTGACCGCTCTATCAGGAGAGAGTGGGATTCAAACTGCCGACCTTCGTAAGACGATCATTCTACTGACCAAGTGTAAAAAAGTACATTCTATATAACATTTTTGTACGTACAGATGTATAATTCAAAATGTGTCAAAGCAGGACAACCCAGATTAAATAAAAAATGAGGTCTATACCAAGACTAACCCAGAACCACAAACTACTACCAAACCTGAACTACATAAGTCAGAATCAGGTCTGCATATTAAATATAATGTATACCTGACTAATATGAGCGTAAAACCGTGTCATAATGATTTTTTTTTCAGTCTCCAAGTACTTGCAGTTACTCCAAAAAATCAGATTCCGGGTCATACATTTATAGGAGTCATAAATGTCAAATATCACAATTTCAACAACATTACATATCTTCAAAACAACACTCACAGTATTATTAAAATTTAGATATAGGGTGTCAAAAAGTATTACGCAATTACGCAAAAATATCAATATCCATCCAACGGTCATTTTGCAATCAATTCTAATATTGTGCAGGAATAAACCCGACAAACCAAAATAAAAATAAAACATTGACGACAGAAGTAACATGACACTGACACTGCTCTGTGCCTTTAAGAGCTTGGGTCTACTTGGCAGTGGGACCGGCGGCACAATAAGACGGCACCAGGACGCAAGCCAACTCCCACCACTCAGCACTCACACTTGTAACGGCCAAACATCCATTTCCATCCAAGTTTGCCAGAATTCAACAGAAATAAATCAACACCACAATTCCTCAAACTCACCCAATCTCTGATCATTCTATAGTATTGTCACCCCTGCTACGACTGTCCTGTTATTTAAACCGTATGCAGTATATTTCCCGTGTTAGAAATAGTTGAATGTGCGTTTGTTTGGTGCCAAAAGTCCGGTTCACTTGTGCTCGACGGTGCAGCCATGCCAGATGAGGAGATTATTGATGGTTAAGCTGCTCCGACTGTGGGCACTGCTGAGCAAATCACTGCACAGGTCACAGTTCACTTGTTAGAAAACAAGCAGGCCCTCTGGGGACAACTAACACCGGACAGGACCAAAAGCATATTGACACTCAAAACAAACACATAACACGCTGAAGCTTGTGGAAAAAGGTTCAAAACTGGGAAAGAAATTGACCGGATTTGGACTGTTAAGGTTTGTTTTATTCAGCCAACGTTTTTATCAGTACAAAAAAATAAGACTGTAGAGAAATAATACGTAATATGTATTTGTTTCTTTAATTCATTGGTTGTTTTGGCCAATGATAAATATTTTTTGCGATTAGACATGGGCAATATATCAACATTTTGTGAATTTCATTTGAGTATATTGTTTAGAGTGAAAAATGCTACTAAAAGCTGATTAAAAATAAAGGGTCTGAGGTGATTTTTCTGCAACTTTTATGATTAATTTGAGAGATATGTCACGTGTGTCTGAAAATGAAAATCTCAAAACAAATACATTTAAAAACACAATTCTGATGGATTGACATCAAATTGCCTGACAATCGTTAACAGGATACTCCAAAACAGTATTAATATTCATTCTTGTCGATATCACCCACCCTTAATTATGACCTGTATCAAAATGAATCAAGTCGAAATGAATCAAGTTCTGCCAATATTCTGAAATGGTCATTAATTCAAAAGTTAAGTCAGCCTAGTAAAAATGATGTAACATGTTTGCAGAGAGTCTGTGCTGTAAGTCAAGACCAAGACAGATGAATGAAAGCTTCACTGTGCAATGTGCGCACAACTACCGCTATGTCTTTAATATTTAACGGTCTGGTCCAACAAATCAAAGTATAGTCTTGTTTTTGATCATTAAGTATATGTTCCAAAATATTATCTGTATTTTTTGGCTGATTGGCAGATAGGTCTTAAATAGAGTACTTCCTGGACAATGGTAAATTAGTTAACTAAGTAAAAGACAACGTATGGGCAACTGTACTTTATATACATTCACCTAAACCCTTAACTTAAGTTTGTTTCAGTCTCTTCAACTTTGGGCCATTCAACTGTTCAATTCTCAGCATTCATCATCCTCCAAATGTATAATTAATTGTATTATTTTGATTTTATAGCGTTAATGTATTTTATGTAGCCCATTATGATGCTCATTACCGGATGTGCAGCACGTTGTCCTCAGGGGAAATGGAATAAATGTCTTTTGCAATGTCAGTTTTTTCTCCAAACTTTCTCCAACAGCCCAGCTTAACTCACACATATTCCCTCTATTAAATCAACAGAATGTACCACATATCAAATAAATGTAATCTTGCCTTCCAATCCATGCCACATGTATTATTTGTAAAATCTTAGGCCTGTCACGATAACGCGCTATGACGTTATATTGCAAAAGAAAATACCACAATAAACAAACTATTGAAACTACGTCCTGCCACTGACACAATACCCTAAAGCAGGGTGCAAGTAGAAATGTACATTATTGTTATTTCTGTGATAAATAAACAGCAGAAGGAAATGCCTACATAATGTCCATATCATTTTCATTCAACCCGCAGCTGAAATCTTACTGAGCTACACAGAAAATAACAAAAGAATATTGTAGTGCAAAGAAAAGGTATGCACGATAAATACTGAGCCCCGAAATATATCGCTTCATCCATAATTTATTTATATTAATTTTACTATAGGATATTTCAATGTGAGGCCAGGCTTCTTGTTGTTATTTCCTTAATACAAAAGCCTGTCTTTTACTTTGTATTAAGAATCTGCAAACAAAAACAATACAACGCTTTGCATAAGAAGAAAAGATCAAAAGTAAAGTGAAGCATTAATCAGATTTTAATGAACGCATATCTGTTGTATTAAGCAGCAGCAGTCAGTAGTAGTGCGTGTGTGTGTGTGTGTGTGGTGTGTGTTTGAGCTAAAGGTGTGTTACTGTGTACAGATGAGCGCTGATGAGGGATGGCTATCTGCAGGAGGAGGAGAAGGTAAAGAGGGGGGAGGGCAGAGAGAGAAAGGTCCAACAGCCAAGTGGTTTAGTAGCATCCCGGGAGAAAGTGCATCTGTCTCAGCAAAACACGCACAAGCAATCAATAACCAAACAGTTCACAGTGTGCAGGTTGTGTGCACAGACATATGGGCCACTGCAGGGATTTTTGATTTCAATGCACCAAATGTGTAGGATATGTAGAATGAATACCCCTGCATTTATTTGATCTTTGTTTTTAAACTTGTAAAACCATCATCTTTAGTTCAACACGCATAAGTTAAAGTCACTCACCAACATGGGAAGATTATTGTCATAAAAAGGGTAGACAATAACTTTCAACTACAATATTATAATAGCTGTTTAAACATGCAACATATTCATAATAGAGGTGGATGATATTGATGAAAAAGATAATCTTGAAAATTGTTGGGATGATTTTATATATAGACAATATACTTGCATATCTTTTCATATGGACAACTTTTCATAAATACCTCCCTCCTCTAATATCCATAACACTGTCAGTAATGTTGATAATTATTGTGATATTATCCTGGCCATGATAATTGTGACACTAAATCTGAATATTGTCCCATGCCTTCTCACAATAATTGTTAATATATGATAACAAAGAAAAACAAGACACATCAATAAATAATGAATATTCATTTAACAGAGCCAGGTTCTGTTCCTGTTGGGCAGATTAAATGTTGCTGTAAAACACAGGGAAGTGATGAGACAGGCGACAGTGAACAGGGTTTGCACTGCTTTTCAAGAGAAATCAAGCACTTTTCAAGCGCCTTCAAGGTATACTCAAGGGGTATATATGTTTTTATCAGCACTTTTTATACTTGTACTTAATAGTTTTATCAAATAATAAAAAAATGTCCTGCATTTTAAGGCATTTTACATTGGAGAAAACATTTCGTTTTTTCGGTAGGGGAAAAGGCAAATTGTACTGATCATTCTTAGATTTTTAAATTTCATTAAAACAAAATAATTGATTTAGCCTTTTAACTTTTACATCCGGAAATGGCTTACTGTGGTCAGGAGGGACCAGTGGACTTACAGAAATCACTCCAAACTGAGTCAATTTTTTTTTAAATTTTTTTTTCATTCTTAAAGCATATTTTTATCCAATAGCAGATTTAAATTGTTCCTATATAGGTTGTTTTATCATTGTTCATTGTTTTATGTTGCACTGAATCACCAAAGCAAGTTCCTACGTTTGTGAATTCTGGTTCAGATTCAGATTCAGATTCAGATTCAGATTCAGATTCTGAGTAAGCTAGCTGTCATTGCATAATCATAAAATCAAGCCAGTTCACCCATGGATCTATTAAAATATTAAGTTCACCTTAAAGTCTTGCTCATGGTCTGGCCTAATGCTGTTGTGCTAGTTCTTTACTTTTACAACATTTACAATACATCTGAACATTTGCTTATTAATGCAATTTTGTTTTGTCAATTTAATCATTATATTGGATACATAGTGCTAAACTGTACATTTTCTATATGTATTTACCAAAATATATGTATTGTCATGGCTCTATCAATATTTGTCAATATTTTGCAGTTATAATTCAGTGTTTTGTGGTGTATCGCAAATACAATTTAAACCATAAACAAGTTTGTAAATGTTTTCACTGACAATGGAAATAATGTTTGATGTATTATTTTAAATTGGTTTATTACAGATTTCATTCTGCAACATATCAAATGTATTCAGATGACATGTTTATCTATCTACCGGTACATGCAAAACAAGCTCAACTATTAAACTGGCTTCTTGGACTATGATCCATGTCAGACATTCAAAGTGATTATTCATATTTCTATTACTTGCAAAGAGAAAAATGAATTACATTTTCTACACAATTAACATGTATGTATATATCCCTGTTGCAGTATAAGCCTACATGCACATAAAGTATACAGTCGCACACGCTGCCTGACGATGGATTCAAACACTCTACTGCAAGAGGAATAGTGAAGTCTTTGAAGTCTAATAAAAATGGGGGAAAGCCTGCGATCTCCTAGAGAGAATAACCCCTTTGGTCAGATCCAGAGCTATCAAAAAGGTTGAGTGTTTCAGGGTCGTATGTAGTAGAGAATTAGTATAAGTCAAACCACCAGGAACGTCCGTTTCATCTTCTTTATAATAAATTGTCAGCTGTACATATGTCAGAACACTGTAACACATTCTGGATATAATGTATGGATGGAAAGTAAGTTGAGTCAAGATTTGAAGTGAAAGTTATGCTTAAGAACTAAAGGTTTGGGTAAAGTTTGTCCACCTTAAGTTAAGGTAAAATAGAAAAAAAGACCAACTTTTAATCGAACCTGAAAGTCTCCAAATAATTTAATCTGTAGTTTTGCAAAAGTTTTGGTCCAAGTCAACATAGAGTCTAGAGTCCGTGGATGGAAGAAAATACCACCCCCGCACTGCCCAGGTCCAAGACGAACACCCTTAAAACATTGACCAAATCTAGGACTCCAGCCTCTCTTTCATTCTCTGAAAATGCCAGCTGCGATTAGACCTGTGTCAGACTGGGTCCTTACAATGCAAACATTTCCTTCCACCAATTTAGTCAATTTGTGCTTCTCTCTGCTCCCTGTGTGATGGATGTCCAGAGCGGCTGGCAGTGGAGCGCAGATGAGGCTTTGATGTCCCGGCCCAGACTATTAGAGTATTCAGGTTGACTTTGATAAACCCCATTATAGCGTCAGTGACTCTCCCTCTCACGCTCACCCTCAGAGGGATAAACCGGAGCAAAGACACAAGGTTGTCCAGACACTGCGTAAAAACAGGGAAGTGAGGGCATCAGAAACAGGTGACATGTTTGTGCGGTGATGAATTAAGCATCTGAATCACTTGTTTTAGCATAAAAAAGTTGAATATCAAATCGTTGTGTTTCCAACTGTGGTGGCATTTTGTCAACAAAACGTTACAACCAAATTTGAGGGTGTTTTCACACATACTAGAGCACTCCCTGGAGCGGCCCCCGCGTGCACTAGATTTATTTTTCTTTACTTAACTTTAGGTTTGGTCCTGTTTACATACACTGCTCTTCATTCACCCCAAATGCCGCACCATGAGCCACATGAGGCATCAGCTGATCAAAAATAACTTGGATCAAAAATAACTTGGATCAAAAATAACAGGCTTTTGAGTGAAAAGAACTGCGGGGATCCGCTGATATATGCGGTGATTTGGTGGCAGTAGAGTAAAAATATATCTGAGCGGCACTCATTGGCTCGCCTGCCTGTGCAGAAGCTGATAGAGCTCAAAATCACAATTTGGATGGTCGTAATTACCAAATCGCAAAAACTGCAATTATTTAAGTACATTCCTGTATCTTATTCTGTATAGAACCTGCTAACACTGTAGTTTAAACCTCTACAAACATGTTCTGAAATGCATGTCATTCTTATATTAGTTTAGCAGTTCAATTCAATTCAATTTATTTTTGTAACGCCCAAAATCACAACAACAATTGCCTCTGAGGGCGACAGTGATAACATGAGTTCATGTTTCACAGAGTGAAATTAAACTTATCTACTGTATCTCCACTAAACCAAGTCACAGTTCAGATCTGTGCTCACAGTAAGAATGTATGTTTGAGGGATAAAAAAACCCTAATTGAATTAATGTAAGAAAAAAAAGCAAATGACAGTTACATGTATCACACCTCTAATTAAAACATCTCAAATTAAAAAACTATAACTTTCCTTGTCAACACCTTGACAGAGGGTCTTGTTAAACATAGCTTGCTAGGCAGAATGTTCCGTTGAAATTGGTTTATATTAGTAAAACCTTTTCACACTATAAAATCTCCACGCAGTATACATTTATGCCTTTTTACATAACATATATATTCTGCAGGACTCAGGCGGGGAAGGCCGTCTCTAATGATGAAATAAGAATGATTGATTGGAGGAGATGAGCAGCGGAGGTCGCCACTCTACATGCAACGCCTCATTCACTACTTGCCACTATCTAAATTGAAAAGAGTATTTATACCAACTTTAGGGATCACAAGTTAATGGAAGCAGTCATGCATCAGTGAAGTTGCATAAAAATGTCCGTCGGAAAAAACGGGGTGCGATAAGTACATCCTTTTTAAAGATTTTTAATTTTCTCAGATTGGCTTTTGTGTGTGCCCGAGGATGTGTGAGCGCGGCGCGGGGCTGAAGGCGAATCTCAGTAAGACTTTTAATCAGACATCAGAAGAGTACTAATGGGAATTGTGCTAAAAGAGAAAGATCAAATAAAGATCCATTGTACCAAACACCGAAACGGCATGGGGTAATCATGGTAAGCTTTTACTTACAATACACATCAGAATAATGGTACTTCTAAAGAGGTGCTATGTAGAGGTTATGCACTGACATTCTTTTATTCACAGAAAAGCTCCTCCTCCTGTCTGTGGAGCTATTGTTTTGCTCAAAATAACTTAATACAGCAAGAGGTAAAGTGAAAGTTGGAAATTTAGGACACTTCATTTACCGCACAGCAATTATTTTCCAAAAACACTTGATTTCAGGAAGAAAGGTAATTAGTTTAATCTCAGTTTGGTGAGTGGCACGTACAGTTTGGTGAGGTGCACATACGACACAAAACCTTTCTGGTTAATTACTTGCGTAGAAGTATAGTTTTGTTCCATCACTCTTGCAAAAATTAGGAAGAGTTCAAAGACAAAAATATAACAATAGGGTCTAAGCTTGTGCCTTTATTGCCCCTCTCACACAAAAGAGTGGCCCCGACCTCATTTAAACTCTTTTTGTCATGCAGTGTCTTTACTTAATCCCATCAGTTTATTGGGAGAAAATATCATTTGATTTGCTTTACACGTTATCAACCCGAGGCAAACCACTGCCTTGAGCTGATGAAATCCCTCTCACATTTAATGAAATGAAAAAACCCAATCCCAATCAGGATTACACACAAACACCAAAAGAGATTTTAATGGTTGTCGACAAAGACAGGCAGAGATAATGCTGTAGGAATGGGTTTCTTCACACTTGACCAAAATGATCTAAAGATTATTTTAAAATGTGGTTGCAACATCATTGGCCTGCTACAACTGACAATGACAAAGCAGGGAATTAAGACTTCTACAAAGTATTTATATATAAGTTTGTGGAGTTGCAAGAATCAATTTAATATACTGTCCTCTGCAAAGACAATATTGTGCTTCCATGTGGTCTTGTCTTGATGTGTAGAAAATATACATGTTTAGACTTTCACAAACATGTTCTAAAATGCACAAGTGTATAAACATTTCTATTCACAATTCCAGTTTCTCTCATTACAGTCCCTGTGAATCAGCTAATTAACTTTCAAAAATAGAGCATTAAAATACTAATATAAAAAAAAAAAACTGTTTGTTTAACTCTGTTGCCAAAAAACATGTGAGTCAAATGTTTTCTGTCACAACCTGATCATAATCATGAGTATTTAGGTTGCAGTATAATCGGAAGAGATAAATACTAATAATTATGAGTACTACTATATTTACTATTATTAAAGCAAAATGCAAGCAAAAGCAAAGCAAAACAATTAAATCCGTAGTCTATAAAAGTACACTTTAATGTTTAGTGCTTTTAATGTGGCTGGTTATCATATCATAATAATAACCTTTTGTAGTCAGTTTGTAGCTCGATTTTATAAAACTGTTCGCATACATTTAGAACAGTAATATATTAGAAATGAGAAATAAAAACAAAAAACCTTTTAGTCTGTTATGTGTCAATATTCCTGAATAATAACTAAATCCTGACGTTTCTTCTCACAATAATCATAACACTAAAATATGACACCATGACATCCTTACCTGTTACGCCTGACTTGCCAGCATTTCCGCCACTACAGGTTATTCTGTTAAACTGTGTCTGTCTGAGGCCTATTTGGATGTGCCTAAAAAAGGGCCTGATTCAGAGTCTGAGCTGACTTAAGCTGACGTGACATAACCACAGATGTTTGACAAGCAGCGTGTAAAGAGATCCACAGAGGAAGTTAAAACCCTCACTACAGGGCCACAGCAGCGCCCACAAATGAAGCTTTAAGCCAGGCCAAAGCCGTCCTCCCCTCACACTCAATTTAATATCTTATTTTCACCACAATCTAAGTTTCCACAAAGTAGTGGAGCACGATAAAATCAATGCCACTCACTTCCCTGCCTTGATCACGGTCAATCTCCTCTGTAAGTCCTGAATATACCACAAGGCACTTTTGTCGGGTTAGGCCTGATCCCAATGCCGTTTACACCCACCACTGTGCAAACACCTTTGACCCAGTGATTCACGTTCATATCCAGCGCCTGCATCTCAGTGTGGAGCGCTGTGTAAATAGAGTCGCTGCTGCGGTGATGATGTTTGATGTGTAATTAAAAGCCAATCTTGTTATTAGCATATGGTTTCAGATGTAATTAGAAGGATATTCAGAGTCAAGACTACAGTTGACTTGATGAAGCGATGGTGATATTGTTGAAGGTACACAAAACAAATTACCGTATTTTCCGGACTATAAGCAGCACTTTTTTTCATAGTTTTGGCCGGGGTGCGATTTATACTTATACTACTCCGGAGCGACTTATATGTGATACTATTTGTTATTTTCACATTTGCAACCGCATTTCATACTCCAGTACAGTTTTTGGCCGGTGCGACTTATACTCCGGTGCGACTTACAGTCCGGTAAATATGGAAATTGTAGGACGTAACTGGAAAATTAAACTGAAAAGAGATTTCTGGTGATGTAAAGTGAATTCTTAAAATATACAAAATGACATTTTGTTTCGCCGACCCCGAAAGAGAACAAGCGGTAGAAAATGGATGGATGGATGGATGGCCACGGTAGGTGGAGCGATTAGCTACCAAGCTCCTGTGTTCGATTCCCACACCAACATCACATGATCTCTCTAGGTGGAGTCAACATGTCCTCCCCGTGTTACCGTGGGTTCTCTCCGGGTTCAGGCAAAATTGACAACTCTAAATATTCTATAGCCTTCGTGAATGAATGTGAGAGTGAATGTTTGTCTGTGTTTCTATGTCTCTGTGTTTAAACCTGCAACAAGCTGTGTACCCCGCCTAAGGCCCACAGTCACTGCGACCCCTAAACGTGTCATGAAAAGCACCTAAGACCACATAAGATTGTATTGTCTAAAAGTGTTTTTTATGAAATTAACATTGTGGTATCAAAAGCGGTCTTTTTCTTTGTCTTGAAATCAAGTTTAACATTTGTTTATTGTGACAAAATATAACAGTTTCTGCAACGTATAATGGTGAAAAGCAAAAGAGCAAGAATGAATAAAAACATAAGCATATAATACAGTTTGCAGCGTGGGCCTTTTCAGCATATGTATTAGAAACAAGAGGTCCAAATCTGAATAAAACTGAGGTAAAGTTGGTTGACTGTGGAAATACTAAATATTGAGTGTTGCCCTCAAGGCGACAGAATTTTCACATGTCCAACCTAATCTTTTCTAATTTAAGTAAAAGGAAAATTGCGTCCTCGTGGCACACGGCTATCTAGGGAAGCCATGGAGATTCCAATCTGACTTTAGAATTTTACATCAAGTCTCTGCAGGATTAGAGCTGAATATCTAAAATGGCTCAGTGTGGCTGGACTGGTTTTACAGATCTTTGAAAGAAATAGCTGTGACAAAAAATGGAGATGATGGTTATGGAAGTCTAGCTCACTTAACAGTGCAATTAATGAAAGAAATATAGACACATACAGCATACACACCACCAGCCAAGTTCCTTCCTCTGAAAATACAAAATGAAAAAGACTATTTGATCTGTTGATGAAGCTGCTCAGCACTAGTTCAGTATGTATTAGTGTTTACACAGAGGCTTACAAGAGCAGCATACGGAATTGGGTAAGACTCCCGAATAGTCCCAAGTCTAAAGATTAAGAAAACCAAGGTCCAAGGAGAGTAAATCGTGATGAGCGAGCCTACAACTAATGGGCATCGGACCGTCAGGGGCATAAGCTTCTCCTACTGACTGCCAAAACCATGTACCAGCCTACAAGACATGCCAGTACACCAGCCTGTGACACTTCTGAGGAAGGCTAGGAAGAAGCAGGTAAACACTACAGTCTTACCAAAAAGAAACTGTTGCTTAACAGTAAAATAGTAAACAGACAAAATCTTCAGCAAATATTAAGAAAACCCACATTTTGTGTAGTCTCCAAAATTCTTGTAAAAGCAGAACTTTGTGACAAAAAATAGACCAATCTGCACTGTCTGCATCTAGTAATTAAGCATTTTATGTCTTGTCAACCAAGAAGAAAGAGCTGAAAGCAGCGCTCTGATTGGCTGTGCTTGGGTGGTCCACCTCAGTTTTACGTTTCTGTTTGAAAAAAAAAAAGAAGCAGTTTTAAAGCTGTGCACTCATCCAAACATTATTGCATTTGGATATTAACCATGTGCCAAAGGGTTTGTGAGCGCAAGGGACGAGCTACAGAGATTAAAAAACTATATATATATTTGAATTTCATGTTTCATTTATTCACTTATTTAGCCACAGCTGCTTTGCCTATCTGAGCCCCTAATAGCTTTAAACAGCATCATGTTTATACAGGAGGAGTCCTGCCCAAGGACACAATGACAGTATGCATTGACCTGAGCCAACTTCTGCTTCTAACTACATCTCAATGCTCTTTGACCACTGAGCTATTGCCAATTTGTTTTATATTCATCAAAAGCAGATTATTCACAGCAACTACATTAACAATTCACAATTGCAAAACGCGCTGTTACTTAGTATTTCTATTGTGACTGCAACACTTATATCACACGCAATCTGACATGTGTTTGTGTGTGTGGAAGTAACTGTCAACCTTTAGCAGTTTCACTTTTTTGTCTCGAACGTTTGTCTCTGATGTGTCTTTATTTGTCTGATACCACTAAAACATTCCCGTCATTACACATTTTTATTGTATCGGAGAAGCATTGTCGATGATTTTTGACCAGAAATAGCAATTATTAGCAATAGCAAGTAGTTAGAACTGAGTGTCTGCTGACTAGACTGGTGCTGCTTGTTATTTGAATCTCAGAATATATAGTCCCTTACATCAAAACAGTCGGCCCACGCTTCTGCTTCACGCTATGGGGCTCAGTATGGCTGATTAGTGCGTGGCATATCTGCACAGTACAGCTTGTCCGGAAATCACAGCTTGTCAAATACTCGCTCTATGCTACGCACAGCTGTCCAAAAGTGAATAGGAACATGTGGCTAAAACAAAACAAAAAAGATATACTGGTACTAATAAATATTATCTTATTCAGCCAAGCAAGTGTGCCCCATTTTTCTGTTAGAATAAAGCACAATTTCTTTGGATTGTCATGATAACGATATGTAAGCATCCATCAGAAACATGCCTGTAAAAGATTATGTTGAGGTTTATGTATTATATTTTAAGTGCAGAAATATCACCTTAGACTATGGCTTTGGGATATGACGAACAAATGCATCACAATGTTGTTCCAATCAATTAACCACAATTTTTGGTTTCCGTTTTATGTCGTCTAATTATGAACAAATAAAAATGGCTTGCAAAATTAATTCCCCAAACTGAAGATGAAAAACTTAAATAACTGTAATTTAAATGTCACCTGAATGTCATCTTTGCTCAGTGTTTTATTGCACACTTATTTTTATTGCCCCTTTTATTGCACCTTTCGGATGTTAGAAAATGCTAATAAATTTAGATTCCTCTGCTCCAAGCCACACTTTTACTGAACCCAGCTGATCATTAACAATTAAAGATGGTAAAATTGGTTAATCAATTCATCAATGTATTTCACAGTAATTGTAAAAAAAATGTATACTCAGATACTAATACTCACTACCAATAATGAAAAAACTTAAAAATCCTCCTTTTTTAGGATTGTGGTTTTGAAATTGGTTTTGAGTATCAAGCGTTTTCCTTAGTATTTAATATTCGTTTAACATTTTAGGATGACAGCAATGTAAGTTTCTTTTTAATTATCTAGTTGCGTTGTGTCTTTGTGGTCAGTGATGAAAATAACATGGCCTCTTTAACACACAAAAAGGCCAATCAGAAGCCACTAGGCAAAAACCAACGCGTATATACAATAATGAGAAAAGCAACATCAGCTAAATGAATAATCATGCCTTGAGGGAAACATTGAGCCACCCCAATATTTTATCCTTTGTCTTGGCTGCGTGGACACCAACTATTCACAGCCATCCAAGCTCTCTGTATAAGCCGGCCACCATTGTTTTGGAATAGCATTTATTCACATATACCTGCTAATGTGCTGCTGAATTTCCTGACAGTATAGTTTCTTTCTGTTATATTTTATGAGCAAACTAAATATTGTGATGGTGTTTTTGCTGCCAATTTTTTTACATTTTGGCACTCGCATTTGTTCGTTTTAATTCAATTACAACCAGTAGATATATTGGTTGTAATTCATAGAAGATACACTGAACGTGTTATGGTATGTCTAGTTTATGTGATCACTCTTTGAAAGTATTGTAACCAAGTCCATGTCCATATAATTTAGCCATAATCTTAATGTATTCAAATGATTTATGCTAATTATGGCCTTAAATAAAAGAGCAAATGAGAATACATGTCTCAATAGCACAGTTAAATCCATTATCAGATATTAATGTATATTTTA
This sequence comes from Eucyclogobius newberryi, assembly GCF_026437365.1. Classification (NCBI taxonomy): domain Eukaryota; kingdom Metazoa; phylum Chordata; class Actinopteri; order Gobiiformes; family Gobiidae; genus Eucyclogobius; species Eucyclogobius newberryi. The sequence goes on from NW_027315812.1 coordinate 16,796,227, forward strand.
GCCCAGGATATTTTAGCTCAGTATATACGAGGGCTGCAAGATGTATCACAATCAAATCAAAATTGCTATTTGAATAATCGCAATGTAACATAATTTATTTGCAAACACAAACATATAAAATAGCCTCTTTTTTTCTGAAAATGCTTCGGATTCTTGTATTTGTTTTGCTGATTATATTTCTGTATTCCCTCAAATGTAAATGCTCCTTTTCAAACACAAATCAAAGAAATGTAATCGCTAATCGCAATTTGTTTCAATGTTTAGCGAAATGTGTTCAGTCCTAGCATATACACATCAAATCTGCTTCAGTTTGTCGTTTGAACCACAATGACCAACCAGCTGCAGTGCTGTGTGGCCATGTGCATCTTATTGTGTTTGATTAATGGGTCTAGCAAAATGGAATTGTTGATTGTTTGTCTGAGTATGGGACAGATGAGCGATAGATGATGGACTGACTTTCTTTTCACAGTCGGCGGCCTGCCAGGGAGATTTCTGTTGTCCGATAGACGTTAATTGACTTGATAGACTCAATGATGTAGAGTCAGTGGTCTGAGAAATGCTCTTGGACAGGCTTGCACCTCTATAATCACAGATGGATGAGCAATCTCAGATCTAATATTGTGGAAAGAAGAGAGAAAACCAAGTGAAACCAAGATTGCTCAGTAGAACTGTTTTTGCGCGGATGAGATTTCAACGTGACAGTTCTTTTATGAGTCAAGACTTCTCACCCGATCACAGCCTGACGCCTCCTATAACATACACTTAACAAATGCATAGGACATTACCTAGGCTGTTTCACACCTTTAGAATGGTAAACATTGCCTATTGGCCATTTGTGAAGATGTAGAAGCCATCAGCCAGCTCAAAACATGGCCACTTTGCATGCAGGAGCACACACATTATAGGAAATAGCACAACCCTACTCTGAATCTATGGTCCTTTGGTACACACATGGCATGTTGAATGGGAAATAAAATGAACTTGGCATAAGCAGGCACACGTAAAGGAATCTGACTGTAATGGATTTTCTTCCTTAGTTCAAATTGAAAATGGGAAACTCGTACATTATAGACCACACAATGAGAAATGTCAATGTATATATTACATTCTTTAAAGTTTTTGTAGACAATTCTACTATTAAACAGTTTTATTCACAAACACATTTGAATTAGTAAACCTCCCTGCATAAAGCTTTGAAACAAAGTTGAGTTGAGTAGATTTAGAATCCTCTAAACTGGTACCATGCATTACCCTTATGAACCTTCTCTTTATCCTGCATAGCAAAAAGGTCGTCCAGTGAATAGGCATCAATACAGCTGCAGATATTTCCTATGAATTACATGGGTATTGGACGAGCGTCGTTTTGAATCTAGGATTAGTCTAATTCTTTAATCTTGTCACATTCTTGCCCTCCCTTGTTGTAAAACATGAATGCCATGAATCCATCTAGTATAGGCAAAACAATTGGTTGTCATTACCTATTAGATTACCCCAATGCCAAATGTAATCTAGTGTGTGTCCCTCAGGGGTCAGGCTTTTGTTCTTACATGATAAACTGGTGAGCGTGCCACGTCCCATCTACAGCCAGGGAGCATGCAAGAAAGCAGCAGCGGGGGTGAAAGTGTGGGCAATAAAACACACGATTCATCATTCATAGTCCCTTTCAGCTGGTTATTAGACTTTATATCCCTGAGTTAATACACAGAGCCCCAAGGGAAGTGTCCTGTTGTTAGAATCTGAACACTACAGCTCTAGAAAACCCTGCTGCACCATGTCCTTCAACATTTTAGAGCAACGGAGACAGAGGAGCCACCAAAAATGATTAATCGTGCAGCACTGAAAAAGTATTTATTCATACCTTATTTTCTTTTCAAAATCCTTTCGAATTGTCTCATTTGTGATAGCCAGATGCAGCAAAGTGTTCAGTGATAAAGTGACTAGCTTGATCACACTAGTAACCAATACGGCATGACTGAGAGAGTCAAGTCGGCAGAGCGACAGCCACGGATCCAATATAGCGATTGGCTAATGAAACATAGAGCCCTGGGCGAGCAGTTATGGCTAAAGGAGGACCCTGTGAGAAATGGGGAGACATTTACTACAAGCTAGCCTAATCCCTACTGCTTTTCCCAGACCAAAAACAAAACACAATTTACAACGGACCAGCTTGTATCCAAAAGGGTTCAATCAGGAATCCTGCCAAAATGGGGAGTTGTATGTGATAGAACAGTGCATTGACAAATGCTATGCTTTACTGCCTCTACAAATCCCCAAACCAATGCAAATACAAGCTCACAGTTTACATTCAAACTTCCAGCTAAAACCCAGTGATGCTCCAACCCCAGGGCATCTGTGTGTGAACAGCAGGCCAGGCTAACGGGATGGGCAGAGGGAGGCAGCCCAGAAGTGCTGATTGATCGTTGGGGTAATTGGCCAGGAGCGTCTGAAACAGACAAGACGTAAATATCAACTGTGCTGACGGCAGAATCCAAAGCAGGTTCCACAGAGAGGGTAAATTAGCCAATTGTAAGGATTTTTGGGGGTAAGTACTGTAGGTTTTATTGGGCAGGGCAGTAGAAATGCAGTGAAGAGTGAAATGACATTCAACAAATAGTCAGGACTCAAATTCACTCAACCATAGAAGTGTAGTTTGCATAGATCAACACTAATCAAATGTGTTGTCTCTATCCATCAAATCTATAGCTTTAGGATTGGAATTAGAGGTGGGCGATTGAGATCTAAATTTAACCACAAAAGGGCTGAAATATCACTTTATATCATAAATATCACTTTGTATGGGAGATTGCTTAAGACCAGTCACCAACCCATCGCTTTGTGATCAACCAGTCAATCTCAAAAGAAGTGGTGGTTGATCCTGACGCCCATTTTTTTTAGAAGTTTATTTTCTGGTGCTGAACGACCACTTTGTTACACGCGGATGTCGAGACTAGCGTGAGTTTAGACTATACACTTTCTCGAAAGAGGGAGGAGAGAGAGGAGCGAGAGGAGCGAGAGGAGCGAGAGGAGAGGAGACAGGTAGTGCCATAGTGTAATCCTACTTGTTCATGCTGTTTTTGTCCTTCTCAAAGAAATGTGTTGTTGACATGAGCAAAAAGGAAAACTGACTTTCTCCACGTGTCAAGCCCTTCTTCCCCTGAGAGTTACCATGGCTATCACCCATAACTGATATACTAGAAGAGCTTTCGGTGAGCCTTTTTACTTCTGGCCACAGTATTCTGTTTTCAAAATGACCAACAGTAGGCTACTATATAAGGGTAGCAAGTTATTCATTGAAATTAAAACATTTTCATATTCCAGTTTTATATTGCAGATTTATACGTTTTAATAAATGCTGCGGCTGAAAGTCACTAGATAGGCTCTAGTCACCTGCAACCCCTAATAGGAAGTGGTAGGGGGGGGGAAATTAGGCTAACATAGAAGGTCAACGGTGTTTCTATAGCCTAAAAATCCACTCACTGGTGATAATAATAATAATTGTTATATAAAATTATAACTGTAAGTTCATAGGTAGCTCTTCGGATCATTTTCTCAATATTCTAGTTTTGTATCTCTCCAACACAACAATTGCCTTGTTTTATATATCTATATATTGTTCTCCACATGTCTGTTTATATATTGTACTCACGTCTTGATTGAAGTGATCAAATCATTGGTTGGTTCAGAAGCAGGTGAAGTGCATTGTTTGTTCACTGTGGCTACCTTGATTATTACTGTAATGTAATGTGACTATAATGCAAAAGTAACTTCTGAATCAATGAACGAGCAGACATGCAGTGGTGTAACAAACCTCATATTTCACAGGTTTTGAATTATTAAGGTTCCTGGACACTGCAGAAAGAGAGCCCAGATCAAAAAGCAGCACATTCACCCCCCTATGTACTTGGCATGACAAGAAGAAGAGGAAATGAAAAGAGCCAGTGTTAGGGATACACAGAGGCCAGTGTGGACAAGTGAGGGAGGCACAGCCCTCCTTCACAGCTGCCTGAGGTGTGCCTGCAATGCTAAAACGCTACATCTATTCCATTTGGGTAAAACACAAGACAAGAAGACAGATGAAAGTGTGATTTGTCTACTTGAAATACATCAGCTAAGCTTAACATATGATCACAGTGTCTTTGGTTACCACCTAATATGCAGCCACAGCATCAGCGAACCATATTATAGTATTATAGTTTAATATAGACACAATCATATTCTTGATCATGACAACTTTAAAGGGTAACATGTATTCATAATTTATTAGCACCGTCACAAATGAACAATATAGACAAAACTTTACAATGTATATACTGTGATTTATAGAATAAATCAATAACTTCCACTTCCACAGAGGATTGATCTTCTGCTGTGTTGACAGTAAACAATGCAGGGATGTACAGTGATGTGTAGACATCTTTTTAAATTCAATTTATTTGTCCAAAAATACAATACGGTAAGATAAAAATATACCGGTATATATATTTTAAAATAGCTTAAATCATATGTATTGACTTCATTAGTTCATTAGTTCCCCCTGGAGGTTGAACTGGGAGGTTGATGACTGAAGATGTGCCTAATGCTTTGAATACCACTTCCTGAACGAGACACATTTCTCCAGTGTCCTGGCTGCCAGCATCATCCGATGAATACTGGAGCGATGAGTGACAGTGATGCCCTCATCCTGATCACTGATGTCGATCCCCACATTCTCTGAGCAGTTCTTGTGGGGTGACACATCCTCTGTCTGACTGTAGAGGTTTTCACTTGCTTCAGGAAAATTGCTCAGATCTCTCAGGATCTCCTCAGACTGGTCCTTCTCCTCCTGGACCTCCTCAAACTAGTCCTTTTCCTCCTGGTACTCCATAGACGGGTGCATTGTTTGTTTGGTGACTGGTGGTGGTTCAGTGAAGCTCAAACTATCTTCATCACCCTCAATACACTCATAGGCCCTGGTATATATCCTATGAACAAAACAAACAGATTTTGTGTTTGTTTTGTTCTTATCTTAAGCTGAGGAATCACTACACAACTTTTCCAGTTGTGAGAGCGGTTAGAATGATGAGGAAGGTCCACACTTCTTGACTGGACTGAGTGAGATTATAGAGTTGAAGGTCCACACTACACCACTCTGACTGACAACCGAAGACACTTTTATCCTACAAAATAAAATAAATAATCCACAAAAACAACTTTATAGTAAATTCAGCACAATTTAGTAATACATTCTCAAAGCTGTTGTGTTTCATGACTTTTCGTTGGTTAAACAGCATCATGTGACCCCTGGCCAACCAAAACCGTTGTAGTGATAAAAAAAGAAATAAAAAAGTTGTAGAGCTGGCACTGGCAGTGACACTTACTCTAGATGATCTGAAATAGACATTAAAGAAGTTTGACAAGTTTCCCGCATCTGTCAATTTATGACAGATGTGAGCCCCACCAGGAGGTGAACCACGCAGTGATTGTTTCTTTATTGGTTCAGCTCAAGCGTAAAAGTTGTGTGTCGTTTCTGTATTATTAATTTGATGTTTTGGCAAGAATATTAAGCATACGCCTGAATGTTGTCATTGTTTGTGCATTGTTCTTTCTGTGAAGACAAAAATAGCCCATTGGCCAATTTTGGTCCAGTATTACAGGACGTTATCAAAACAATGCGATACAGATGTCGGAGTTTCGAAACAAGCATCGTGACTCTTGACAGGAGTATCGCGGTAGGAGGAGACACACAGGACACGCGGGACACACAGGACACATGGGACACACGGGTCACACGGGACACACAAGACACGTGGGCCGGGCGTGTGTGAGCGTCCGTGCCCTTCCTCTCCTATATCTCTCACACATGGGACCCGGTGCTGATCAGGAGGAACATGGTGTGAGCGAGCGACACAGGAGAGATCGGGCACGGGCGAGCATGGCCCCGAGCTGGGAGTGGAAACAGGGGCCCAAACTCACCTCTGCTGTGGCTGTTTGAGCATCTGTCCCAATGCTTGCTACGATTCCACCACCTCTTTCTGCTTTGTTTTATCACGTTCGTGTCTTGAGAAAAATCTTCTGCAAAAGTTTGTAATGTCAAGTTTTTCTGATAAACAAACTAAACGATTTCGACATAAAAGCTCCAGCCTTTACCAACTGTCGAAAGGGCCTTATTGCGAAAAGGCAATGCACAAACTCTGCGCAAACAACAGAAGGCAAAGAGAGCGACTGAGACCTCGGCCAATTATAACAAATATTTTGTTTGCTTCAGAGGCAACTTTGGCTGCAGTAAACTTGTAACCATGGAGACACATGGATGCTCTTTAAGATAACCTTTATATGTCCCACAACGGGGAAATTCCAGAGCGTTGCAATGAGCAGCCAGCTCTCACCAGCGCCGGAAGTACGCCAGATAGTTGCAGATTTAACCCGGGCACTCAAAATAAAATTGTGATTACTTAAAGGAGCAGTGATCACGGAGAGTGAACGTTTCAGTCAACACATCAGCATGAATGTAGGTTATTAAAAAGGTAAAACAGGTAGAAATGTCATTTTTTGGGGCGAGGGAAACTACACATAGGCCCTTTAAACCTCATGCTACTTTGTCAATGAGTTGGTGTAGCCTAAATGACTATTTAACGCATTTCTCCAATAGAAGAATCTTGCTTAATGTGGAATTGGAATGTCTTGGCATACTACCAACTCCATGCCATCCTGTCGTCATTTTAAATTATATCTATATGTTTAGAAATATATTTGAAATAATGCATACAATATTGAATATAATGCATTATAGAGCCTATTATATATTACAATATATATCAGACAGATTGATCTGAGAACATGTCTAGGCTAGAAAATGTAACAAATGCTAGCATTTCAAATAATAGGATTACATACGGATTACACAATACGTTAAAAATAAAAAAGAGAATGGGACATGTTTGTAGTGATTCATTATGTTAACTATTCTGTCTTCAGATTATAATTTTATGGAAATGTCTAAATACCAATGTAGGCATTGTCATTCTAGTGACAGAAAATGATTATAATTAGGTATAACATAGAATTGAGTGTGCATTGTTTTGGCCCTGCATTTCTTCCTTGGCATTTCTGCACCATTGTGCTACTTTGGGACATGATTTTATGGGATGCAAATGAACCCCTCAATATAAATGTCATGTTTTGCCGGAGGTGAATGGGGTTTGGAGACGGAAGCAACAGATAGAAGTTGGCCTTCACCCTGTAGTTACCGGAGTCAACCCCCCAAGAGTCTATCTTCTTGGTTCAATTTTCAATTTTCCAGTTTGAGGTTCATCTCAGTCCAATCTCACAGACCAGGCTCTTTTAAGGGGGCTCCATATATCCTCTTTTGCTCATAATCCTAAATGTCATTTGAGTCATTTCATTCTCAAAGTGAATCCCAGCCCAGTTAGCTAAGGTTGAAGGCACTTAGATCAATCAGTGTCCACTTGATTATGCATTTGTTAGCCGTGGCCCAAATTCCCAGTGGACAATATTCAGCAGTAATCAAATGGAATGCATGCTGACCTGTTTGAATTGCACTCTTTTAAATGCTACAGCAAAACTGAGGATCGATGGGACTGATTTAAATGTAGACAAAATATACGTACTGACTATTAATACAAATTAACACAAAATATGACTTCTAGCACTAGGAATAATGTGTTCTTTAGTGATGGGAAGAGTGATGTCTCTATAGCAGGGCATTAGTGCACATGATGGATGGACTAACATTTCCAAAGAGCATTTGAGATTCAGCAGTTACACACAGTAGAAGTGGACTATACATTGAATAGCACTGTGTGTATTTCTTATAGTAATGCTACATGCAACAAAAAGAACTGATTAAAAATAAAAACATTGAAAGGTTATCTTTTAAACTTTCAAGGCTATAAAGTAACATTTCTGCCATTTTGTGATTCATTTTACTAACATTTCACATTCGTCTCATAATTAAACCTTTAAAGACATTTTATAGACATGGCTTAACACATTTCTGACATAATATTGTCTGACTATTGTTATCGGGATGCTCCAAAAAATATTGGGATATTGCTTTTTATCAATTTTGCCACAATCACAATTGCAAAGCTAACAAAGAGACATACATGACAATCAGCAATTAATTAAATGTTACCACTGTTTACCCTGGTATACTACAATACAAATACAACAACTAAACAAGTCTTGGTGTATTTCAGTCATTTAAGTCAGGGGTAACCAACATTAAAGGCCGGGACCCCCCAAAATGACCATTCAATTGACTCAGGACCCCACAGTAAAATTAAATACACATCTGTAATCATTTAAAGTTGTAAACTTTTCAAAATTAGGTTATTTTGTATTTATTTTAGTAGTTTATTGTTTTGTCTGTCGACATTTCACTTAACATTCTGTTTTCAAAATTGTGCTCATCCGACTATCACTTTGGAAACCTGCCTCTTGAGTCGTCCCTGCTCCTGCCTGTGTGATTGGTCTTTCTGCAAACAGAAAACAACTGCTGCTTTTATTTGCTAGCCTCATCTTAAGGTGCTGAAACACCACTAAATCTGCCAGTGGAGTGGAAAGAAGTGTGCTAAGGTCACTCTGTGCTGAGACTATACCTCCACACGCGCACATAAAACCAACGCCCGTGTAAGTCTCTGCTGAACATGCTGTACTCAGGGTCAACCGCTTGAGGTACTACTTGTACTAAAATCCAATTATGTAACAGTATTTCACAGAAACGTCAAGGATAGTAATGAATAACACCCAACATTTTATTCAGGCGTGTGTTTTTGGAATGACATTACAACTTAGACACTAAAATGTAAAACGTCTTAAAGGTCTCAAACCAAACCTTAGTCATTTGTACTTTATTGAGCTTTAGCTGCTCATTAGCTCTATCTTCCAGAATAATTATGAACCATGGTAAGATCTACAATATTCTGAATGAAGGCAAAGGGCCAAGTGCCAAGTGCTATCATTGAGAACCAAGTCTTTGATTTGAAAGACATGAATGCAATTGTTTTGGCCTGTATGCAGCACTGTAGCCCCAGAGAGTCAACAAACCCACTTTTCTCGAGAGTGTAAGTTGTTTACCGGTACTTTCCGTCCTATTTGCCCCATTCACTCAATTAATTGAGTGAATTTCTTGTGTGCTGTACATGAACTTGATTAAGGAGCAGTACCAAGTAATGACTTGTGGGACTTAGTTACAGACTATATCCACCAAACCATGGCTTAAGCCCTGCATCTCTACTAGAAAAAGGTTCAAATTCACAGGTGTGAAGTACGTGTGATGTAATCTAAAATACTGCCAATGCTCGGAATATGAGTTATTTGGCATTAACTCAAAAAAGTTATATTCAGATCTCCATAGCATTGTCTGTCTAGAGCTAACGAAGAAACAATGCAAAGTTTGAAGGCAAAGTACAATATAATATGCCAAAGAACAAATGACATATTATGTTGTTCTTTCTGGGACAATAGGTAAGTAATAGTTTATTGTTTTTTGTTCACATTTTTTAGTTTATGGAGGTCACTACAACTATCTATTATACTATCTACTATACTAGTACTTACTCAAGTAGTTGTTATATTTGTAGTAATTGCAGTGAAAAAATTGGAAGCTGTCGTAAGTAAAAACTTGTCTTGTACCTGTTCCTATTAAACAATAAAATAATTGTATAAACTGTCTCTCCCACCTTTCATTAAATTCAACACAAATGTAAGTATTTAGATGATAATTGTGTGTCTCATATCCTGGAGAGTTATGTTAGTCATCGTGCTGTGCATTTCTGGAGAGTTATAATCCCCAGTGCTTTGTGGGACATAAGAGAGGTGCAATGTCCTGATGCAATAGACAAAACCTAAATATGACGCACATACTCTTTCATTGTGCGTTAGTCATCAGGAGTGTTTGGGCTTTTCAAAAGGCAATGGCAGATGCTACTTTTGGGTACAGAAATGCGTAACTGAGCTGAATCATCCCAATGTGAGCGCTCCCATTCACAAGATAGGGCTTGTAAATAGTTAGCGGAGCAGATGCCACATTATATTCATTTTTTCTGCATTGAATGTTTACGTTTTATCTCCTTTAATTATGCAAATCATATGACGAAGATATTTTCTATCAAAATGGAAGAGGCACATTTGCTTTTCTCACTGCAAACTATCAGACAATTTGCAATCTAAAACAACGCAAATTGGATGTGAAATCCAATTAGCTTTTCAGCTAATCTAAATGTTTAAGATGCATTCATGGATTAGCACTATTCTGACTTAGTTCTTTCACAGTTAGTAAGGGTACAAAGATACTAACCAACACTAAAACTAGTATCAAAAATACCTCCGTACTATACTCATTTGAGCAAGGGGCCTAAAAAGGACAGTGTAAAAATGACTTTACCTGAATACTTTTATGCACATAATAATGTGGCCCTCAGAGGCAACTGTTGTTGTGATTTTGGGCCTTACAAAAATAAATTGATTTGATTTGATAATATTGAAGAAAATACCATGATTTTTAAAAATACATGATGTTGTTTTCTGTAATCAGTATCTAGCTTTTCCTCAGTATCAAAATAACTCTAACTAAATACTACTTTATCTATTTGAGCTAATCTTAAGCAACCACTTACAGTTACACCCTTTTTTCCAGCCAAACATAAGACACAATCCATTAACCACAACCATGGTGCAAAGATAATCTGTTTGCTATGTACTTCACATACATATATGAGGCTATTATTATGTTATTATATAAGAGTCTTTTGAGCACGGTTCCACCTATAGCTTATTCTATTCTCACCTTCTACATATTTTCATTACTAAAGCATTTTTGAAGAGTTAAATCAAATTAGACGGGCGGGCTGACAGTAGAGGAATGAGATTCATGCACCAGCGCTCCAAAATTACTACGATACAGCACATTATCATGTCTGAGGCCACCTTGGAGTTCGTCTTGATTTGTGTTTTATTTACTCAAGCATTCTGATCTCCACCTCAAACAATAAACTACATTTTATGGGTGTTGTAAAGTAAACAAGATTTGGATTAAGGTTAAGAACAAGTGCTTGGAGCTGAAACTACATCTAGTGCAAACAACAATCGCCAAACAGGAACAACTCTATATAACAAGTTGGGTCAAATAGATGGAAAGGAGTGTTGCCTTGCACGCCAGACCCTTCAACGGTCTTTGGAAAAGCATCATCACATCACATCACAGCCACTCATTTGTAGCAAGTGTTTCTCAAAGGTGGAGCAAATATCTTTGTAACAATCAGAACTAATCCATGTTTAGTTGAGTTTATGCTTCAACCATTGATTTATTATTTTCTCTTACTCTTAAGCCGCCATGTTTGTTTTGACACAAACGGACGCTCACAAATTGATGAGACGTGATACAGTTCCAGACCTTACATTTTGGTTAAATATTGTGCATGGTCTTTCTTGACTGGCTAGGCAAGGATCAGACAGTTATGCAGGGGGCATGAATCTGTGAGCTTTGGCTGAGAGAAATTCACTGAGAGACCACCATTCATCTATTCTAACTAATTAACAAACCAGTTCATATTACAATAACCATTTAACTCAAAATACAAAATATCGCATTCATTTACAATAAGCAACTATCTAGAAGAGACCAAGGAAAATGATCGAGTACTAGAAGTTAACAAAGACCAAACTAACATTCTATTACACAAACACCAATGAACATTTTATATTTAAGTGTGGGTTCAGAGAAATAATTGTATATCACATTTATACTCAAACTTTATCACCAATCACTCCCATTCACACCGCAATAATGCAATATGAATCAATTATGTGTTATGTGATAAACTTTATCACCCATCACTCCCATTCACACCGCAATAATGCAATATGAATCAATTATGTGTTTTCGATAGCCCCAGAATTTTCCCTGGACATAAACTGGATATAAACCTAGCTCAGGGTCAAACCAGAAAGCACTCCATGAAAAGGAACAGCAAAAAGTCAATGGTTTATTGGCAATAGAAAATAGTAACTGCGCACCGACAGACAATCAATAGCTATAGCTGGAGGAGGCCGCGGTGGCACACTTCCCAGGGCTCATGTTTGTTATTCATTCATAGCAGCACTACGGGAGTCTCACTGTGTATGCTTACAAAGAAGTCAAGAGAACAGCTCAGTGACGCCAGACAAGACTTACCCGCAGTGAAGTTGTAACTCGCCGAAAATCCCACCGCTTCCAGCTCTCCGTCGGTGACAAACTTTATCCACAGATACCTCCCACTACTCCTGATGTCGGGGGGACTTTGTTGCCCACAGTAGCGTCCAAGCATGGGGCTGAAGCCAAACGGCCCATCCCTGACTTCGATGTTGTCAAATTTACATTCCCAAGAGGATTCGATTGAGTAATTCTCGTCAAAGTGGAGATCAATGCATTGTCTTGGCGGAGCTGCGAGACACAATGCAAATAATGAGGGTCTAAATGGTAGAATGAGAAGTTATTGACATTAGCAACGCAGGCTCGATACAGATCTCCAATCCGCTTCTTCAATGCTAATTACATTTACATGGAACTGTTAAACTTATCATTTCCGTTCAAGGATATGCCAATGGCTCTGCATAAGGCGATTGTGAGAGATACTGGATACTGTTGACAGAAATATCCATATGAGGGTTTAATACTGTGACATACTATAATGGGGAAATAAAACTGCCAATAACAAGATTTATGATGGTTAAATATTGCATACAACAGCTTGATTATTTCCTTGTTGCACATGGTTGAATACTAAAACAACCTAAGGCAAGATCCACAATGAAATGTATACATTTATTGACGGATAATGCTAAATAATCTTGATTGTGTTTCATAATCAGCATAATCTCAGAGACAATTACATTAGATTGCTGTAGAAAATGTGTCTTATGCTAGCTATTTTGAGCTGGAATAATTTGCTTCACCAACATTTGATCACGGTGAGATTATAACGGTATCTATATGAATCCACCGTACACCGAATCACGTTTTTGATAATGGGCACAATGTAGTTTGTACTTTATATAATTGAAACTTTTAACTATTGTTGAAAGAAGAAGAACCGACGAAGCAACTCTGGATGAGTGGGGAAACGTCTTCACCCTTAAAAGGCGTGTAAATAACATGACAGAGTGAAACAATTGTGCCGTAAAACAGTAAATCAGTGACCAAACCCACCAGCTGATAATGACCACTGCTTAAAGTGACGGCTTGATAAAACTTCATTGATTTTCCCGGGCTAACTGGTCCCACCTACCTTCAAGGATGTAAACACACTCGATGTCTGGGGGGTATTTGTTGGGGTGATTGGGAGAAGTGAACAGTCCTCCATCTGGTTCTTTCACCCATGTCCCACACTGACCCACAGGCTTCACTCCAGAATTGTTTTCCCCTGCAATAGAAGAGCACAACAAACATTATCCTGTTGAGCAAACAAGGAAAACAGATATTGTTATTCAGATTTGTCGACCAATTACTGTTGTGAATGTTTTACCTGCAAGTTCCTTCTTCGTTGCCCCAGACAACCCCAGTATGAGAAGACTTACAGCAACAACTGAAAGAAAGGAAGCCAAATGTTGACACGGAAGAGTTGGCTTTTTTCCTCAGGTTTTTTCCTGCTTAGTGAGGTTTGAATCAGCAAAGAGTTAATTATGGATTAACAATTCCATGTCCATTATCACCAGCTGTTAATACATCTGATAATGTTGCTGGTTTTGCGTAATATTGTCTTTGAACGATGGGAAATTAAAAACTAAAAGGTTTGTGTAGGAAATTATTACAATTTGTGCACTTAAATTGTGATTTTCAATTTCCTATCCTTTCAACGTCCCGGTATCTTATCTAACAAATACAATGTATTTATCCTTCATGCATTTTCTCACAAATTGTTTTTTTTTTTTTTTTTTTTTTTTTTTGCGGGATTAGGGCAAAGTAGCGCAAAAAAATTATATTTTAATAAAAAAAAAAAAAGGAAAATAAGTGAACGTCTTACCGCGATGGAAGCTGTTTCCATGTACCATGTCTATTCCTTTCACAAACCGCTTCAGGTCCAACTAATTCCATTTAGATGTAGAAATACTTGGAGAGGGAACAGATTTAGAAAGAGTTTGCGGATATTCACAAAGCGCCCATGCCAAACATTCTGTGCTCGAAAAACAAACAATAATGCTCCAGAAAAAAAAGGTTGTTTGAAGAAGTCCTCTATCCCTCTTGTGACTAGTCAGCAGTTTCGTATAAAACCAAAAGCAATCTGAAATGTTTCCATCCAAACGTTTCCAAAACCCGGTGGTGGGTTTGATGCACTAACAGAATTAATAGTCCCGTCATGAGCCCCTTCTAATCGCTCCACCTTTGCGCCCTTCTTTTTTTTTTTAAAACATCATGAACAATCTCGTTTGGTCCTTTTATCAAGAAGAGATTGGGTCCTGCAGAAGAACATAAACGCGCGTGGTAGTCATCCCCGCGTCTGCGTCGTTTTTACGCTGCGTAAAAATCCCGTTAGTTCTCTTTTGGCGTCTGATGAAGCTGGTGTTCCTCAAGAGCGTGCAGCCCCGGCGTCTTGGCTCTTCACATCTGGAGAGTTCCTGCACTCAGCGCGGGTTATGTACGATGTGCGCCCCCCTCCTCTCTCTCTGTCCATTCACTACAGCCCACGGACCAATGCGCCACGAGCCACGCGCCCCGACACACGCGCGCTCCGACACACGCGCGCACTTCTCCTGCTGCGCGCCCCAAAACTTTTACATTCATTAGGATAGGACAAATATCTGAGAGCAGCATTTATGGAAATACAAGTGATTTAAACGTGCGTAAAATGTCTCAGATTGTTCCAAATGCGTTTAAGAAGAAACGGTGAAACTGCGCCGGAACATGGAAATAAATATGGATATTGTTGTGAGAGTGCTATATTTATGCAAGTCAAGCTCAGTGTATTCTATAACCATGTGCAATACTGTCATATTCATGTACAATACTGACTTAACCATGTGCAATACCGTCATATTCATGTGCAATTACTGTCGTACTCACAAGCAATTAAGCTATATTCATGTGCATGAGTGTTTTGTTTACTTACCATTAGTATTAGTATTATTTAGTCTTATGCTAGCTATTTTTACTTTACTTTATTGTATTATTATTATTCTATTTTATTATAATTTTATTTTTATCTTTTTATTTTATTTATTTATTTTCCTCCATTCCCTATAAAGATATGAGAGGAGTTTTGTTAATAAGAGTTTTTAGTTTTGTTTATAAGAGTTCTTCTATTATCTACTGCGTTGTAACACCGACATTTCCCATGTGTGGACAGTAAAGGATTATCTTCTCTTCTCTTCTGTTTTACATGTTTGTTGCTAAAGGGATAGACAACTTACAATGTGATGATGCCAATGTCAGAATTGCACAATCCAATAAAAAATGATCACAAAAAAAAATGATTTATTGTATTCTTACTTTGGTGCTGATTTTTGTATTACTTTACTTTTGCTGGCCAGCATGCATGTCTGTAACGAAATTGATTTCCCCTTGGAGATTAAATTAATACTGATTCTGAAGGGTAAAAAAAGAACACTTTTCATGCATGTCAAAAACATTGGTTCATTTAAAAACATTTGCCAACAAATAAGGTAGTTAGGAGACTCATACGCATTTGCATTTTGCACAGTCACATTACTTACTCTTATTACTCTTATTAGGCTTGATGTCTCTTCCAAATGAATAAATACTATAAGGTGATCAGCGTCCATGAGATCATAACATGATTAATTTCAAGCTTATGCCTTAATTACCCCCCCTTGAAACATGCCACAATATTATCAGCCAATTATTTATTAATGATGTCTTTTAGGAGACAATTGTTGACAGACCTCCATGTCACTCACCATTCCTCCTTTATTTCTGTCTCTCAGTCCACTCTTCTGCAGTTTCCAATTTAGGGAAGGGATCCAGAGGTAAAATGATATTTTTTCCTACCTCCAGAAAAACATGGAAAGACCTATTACTTTTGTGAGGTGTGAGTGTCAAGATGCATCTTGGCTCCTCCACAGTGTGCGAATGCTTGTGTGTGTGTGTGTGTGTGTGTGTGTGGTATGTATGTGTGTGCGTATATAGTGTGTGTGTGAGTGTGTGTGAGTGTGTGTGTGTGTGTGTGTGTGTGTGGTATGTATGTGTGTGCGTATATAGTGTGTGTGTGAGTGTGTGTGAGTGTGTGTGTGTGTGTGTGTGTGTGTGGTGTGTGTGTGTGTGTGTGTGTGTGGTGTGTGTGTGTGTGTGTGTGTGCGTGTGTGTGTGTGCGCGTGTGTGTGTTGTGTGTGTGTGCGCGTGTTGTGTGTGTGTGTTGTGTGTGTGTGTGCGTGTGCATATGTGCGTGTGCGTGCGTGTGTGTGTGTGTTGTGTGTGTGCGTGTGTGCGTGTGCATATGTGTGTGCGTGCGTGTGTGTGCGTATGCGTGTGTTGTGTGTGTGTGTGTGCGTGTGCATATGTGTGTGCGTGCGTGTGTGTGCGTATGCGTGTGTTGTGTGTGTGTGTGTGTGCGTGTGCATATGTGCGTGTGTGCGTGTACGTATGCGTGTGTGTGTGTGTGTGTGTGTGTGCGTGTGTGCGTGCACGTGTGTGTGTGCTGCACTCAGACCCGATGACAAAGCTGATCAGAGCCTGCTCAGGGACAAGTCACGGGCTTAGGATCCCAAAATAGTGTTGGCACCCGGCACAAAATATCCATCTTCAGATACTCCTCTACTGCAGTGGCAATCTTACTCAGTCCTTCAGTGTGTACGCTAATGCTAATCCAGCAACGGAAACTGCTCAGTGTACTTTTTTGTAGATATTCTTACATTCCAATTCATTGTATAATGTCCAGATATAAATGTACTACTTTACAGTACCCAGGCTTGTAACACGTGTTACACAACAGAAATACACCTTGCCCTTATGACCTTTAACATTGGGAGAATGAAGTCCATTTAATGCTTTGTTTGTGTTGTCTAAATAGTCTTCCTTAGCTCAAAAGCCATAGATATCATATAATAACATTCAGAACCAGAACTAAAGACTCCCACTATTTTCTCTGAACTGTTTTTTAGGGAGTATGGATTATCCCACTGCAATACAAGAACAGAGCCTTCCCTTAATGCTAAACTCCCATGAAGCAGTGCACATTTCAACCTCAGAAATGTCTCGCAAACAACACACACATAATGGAAATGAATTTAAAAATGTCGATTTCTGTGTGAGGCAAAGCTTATATAGATCTTACAGTCTCTCCAACCAAATTCAATGCCGTATCTAAAGCTTGTTTTTGATGAACTGTGGCTGCACAAACTGCGTGAGCACAACAGCAGCCCACTTTTGTGATGGTAAACCAAAGAAGAAGCAGAAGAGATATATGGGAATTATTCAAATGTGGCTTATCAGGCTGACTGTATACGCAACAGTAGCCCCAGTGGTAAATTTAACACCAGCCTCACCACTTTACTGCACTGGCATGTACGAGCTGTCTGTAACGAGACAGGGAGAGAGAAAAATAACCTTTTTAATTAAGGAAATCCACAGCTCAGTACATTTCTATTGTGCTTACTTGGCTTCATCACATTTGTAATTCCAGTCAGTTAAGGCAAATGGTGTTTTTCGCTTTGAGAATTTTTCATTTTGTATTATTGCTGTTGGGGATCGCAGGTGCCAGAAGCGTTCGTGTGCTTTTAAAGGGGCTCGAATGGTTTAGGAAAAGAGTTTGACACAATCACGCTGGCAAACGTTTAGAGACGCTTGACAAGAGGTTAACGCTGTACCTGATTTTTACACAGCCAAACCAGAAGTAGTTTTTTAGGTTTGTAACTCGTCCCTGGCTCTCACAAACCTTTTGGCACAGCATTAATATTCACTGTGTTCATGCGCAGCTTTAAAACGGCTTTTTTTCGAAGTGAAACTGGGGTGGACCGCCCAAACGCAGACAATCAGAGTGCTTTTTCTGCTTTTTGTTCTTATTTCTGGGATGACAAAACATAAAACTAGTTGATGTGCTTTGGAGGAAAACACAAAACGTCGGATACCCCAACTTTAAACGATTTTGATACTAAGGAAAATAATTGATTATCGATTCTATTTTACATTCCACATCAATAGTTAAAAACACTCTTTTAGTATAATATAATGTAGTTTTCAACCTAACGTAATATAAGTTTCTTTATACTATTGAGGCATTACTATTTCTCATGAAAATCAAAAGGAAAGGAAACCAGGAAAAGTCCAAATGTATGTAATTATTTCAGTATTAACATCCGCTCAAATTAGTTTTTCGATGTTGTTTAAAAACCCTAGCTTCTTAGTGAAAACCCTAATATGGACTTTAAAAACATAGAGAAGCTTCATGCCTGTGAGATAAGTGTTTTAGGCTCTGCTGAGGTGGACACAGAAGATATGCAGGATTACAGAATAATGCAAAAGAAACATATTACAACTCCACTCAAGAATACAACAATAATACCTCCTTTAAAGACTAATCCTCTGGAGGGTTCACCACCTGCGTGTTTCCATGGAGATGCCATTGTGTTTTTGAAACCTTCCACAGTATATCGTCCGTGGAGGCAAACATGACTCCACCAGGCCAGGTCGGATCAGTGGAGAGGCCACACATGGAAACATTCCAGGTAAACATGGAGACAAACAAGATGGTGGACCCTCGCTGGAAAAGATAAGTGCATCTTTAAGCTTGTTAGATTGACTCAATCTATAACTCAGAATATGTAGAAGCACGTAGCCTGCAGCCTGTCCATCTGGCACGGACTTGATGGGAAAATTGGGCATTCACCTTCTACTTAGTGTCACTCTAATGACCCTGGCAGCAGAGTTTTCTTTAGCCAGAACCAACAGGGACAGCGCTGATTAACACTTAAGCTAATGCCTAAGTGTTAATTAACCGTATTAGTGATGCATCAAGCAGTGTGTTGACCAAAATCTCACTATTTATTTGTCTTTCTTGTAAAGTTAATTAAGAAACAGAGACATAAGTGTCATATTCTTGCACCAAACCAGCTAATTCTGAGCAGCCTTTTATGCTACATTAGCTTTCTGAGAATTATCATCTTCAAATATCAGATTAGAGCAGGAAAGTACCTGAGTGCACCCCAGTGCCATTTGTTTTCAAGACACTGTGCCATTTGGAACTTGCCAAACAATTGTGCTCTCATGATTTATAAGAAGAACCTTTTCATCCGCCAGCTAAGCAAATAAACAAGCAGAAGTAGGTGTGTGCCACCCCAAAAAGACCTCACTGAAATGTCAAGCCCAAAAACATGGCAGGAATTGTCAGATTGGCTTCAAAGTGTGTCATTTGGCTTTTTTTTTTTTTTCTTATTTGTGGTTTGTGAACTGTACATCAGTGTTGAGCTTGTTATTTTATTCGACTTTACAGTTGGATTGTAATATCATTCAATAATCACAAGTTTATTTGAGTTGATTTGATTTTTAATCAAATAAGCTTTCAAATATTTTCCAATATGTGCCTAAAGTTGTTTTATAATTTAATTTATTCAATTTACATACTGTACATTTTTTGTTTATGTAAAATCAAAGTATTTCATCTAAGTCTATTATTATTTTATTTGAGTAACTCTAGTAATTTTATGCAATCCTTATTTTATTTATTTATTTAATTGTTTATTTATTTATTTATTTATTTATGTTGTTGTTGTTGTTGTGTGATATCTACTTGACTAATCCTCGATTACAAAGACTATGAACCACTGCAGATGATGTATGAGAGGACTGTGATGAAACAAGGCACCGTGATTATGACTCAACATCCTCTATCCTCAGAATACAATATGTTACAGTCAGGAAGAAGGCTCCACTGTCCCAACTGCAACTCTAACCATCCCAAACTGTCTTTTACCCAGACATCAATTTAACTACTGAACTCTACATGACTTTAATAAACTTAATGCACTTTAACATTTCTCAAGCATACCATTTTATGCCCTAGTTCTGTAATTTTATTATATTTCATCTTCAGAATTCATTTTAATTGTGTCTTTGTATGATGTCCACAAGAACTTTCCCCCAGGACACAATTAAGTTCTTATCTTATCTCTCTGTAATGGTTTGTGGCAAAAAATGTCAACAAAATGAACCAAGAATGTTTTTCTTACATTGATGCAAGTAATCTACAGTTGAAATTGCACATTTCTAAATGTAACTATTTTTCCTTTTCACCTCAGTGTTTGGCTTGAATTTCAAAGTTTAAATCTTGTAACAAACCATCTGTGAGCGCAAGTTATTCATTTTCTCCCATGAAATCAACACTGCCTCTCTTCACAGACAGACTGGCCTATGACAACAATGGATTACATCAACAGGACAAATTCTCCTATTCGTCAAAGTAAAAAGACCCATTATTCATAATAAATTGCATGCCATGTATTTCTGTATTTCAAGCTGTTTCTCCGCTTCTGTCTCTCACACAGTTATTCCTGACCCGGGAGAACCGTCCGCACTGTCTGTGAACCTATTGTTACAGTCTGCAGATTATTGCCTTCACTGCAGCAGCAAATGTGGGACAGGATGTTTTCCCAGCATGCTTTTCACCCCTCCTCTTCACCATCCGAATGCCGTGCAGACCATGATGCCTGGATCGGAGCGAGCCCTGCAGTGGAAGTGAGTCGTTTGTGTGTTTTTTGAGTTTGACTAAGTGTATAAAGAGTGATTTGACCTCATTTGGCACTTGGCGAGGTGATGTCAGAGATACTCCAGGCTCTCACGGCCCCGGAGGGAAGCTGCAGTCGCCAATGTCAGCAGAGAGAGGTTGCTGAACAAGAGAAGTTGTTTATTTGTAGCAGCTTGACACAAAACCACAATGAACACTTAAATCAGTAGGAGTAAAGGTTTCTACCTAGCGAAATGGGTCAAAAGTTGAATATTTTAACAGTTTGGACATCATATTAGATCTGTGTATCATTGGTTTATTTATTTTTTATAAAATATAGAAAGCATTTATTTCTGTTCAAGTTCAAATTTCCGTTTAATATTAAGGGGGACATATTATGATAAATCCACTGAGCTGTGTTTCCTCATCATTATCTTACTCAAAGTTGTAAGCTTAAAGGTGGTATGGACGATTTTTTTCAGCAATTTTTTTCATCATATTTCCTCGTGGCGTGGATAACTCATTTGTCCCGCCACGTATCAATCATAAAACGCACCTACCACTCACCTGCAGCCGCGTCAGGCTCGTCCCCACGTTTCCGCGTGCCTAAGCGTATGGATCTATCATAATATAGTTCCCTCAGTGTACGGGGCAAAATGAAGACTGAGAAAGACAGTTCGAGCTGACGCAGAAGTGGACATAAATCTACGGGAGACGAGCGATGCGATGCGCTCCGTTGCGCTAATAAACAAACGCACGTGTGTGTTGTATCAGTCCGCACGGGGGAGTGCGCATGCGCACTTCCGCCTGCGTTCTCAAATCGCCGAAAAATCGTCCATACCGCCTTTAATTTATTCATGCCTGTATTGTGCTGCAACTGAGGCTCGAGTACTCAGAAAATACATTTTCACCTACCCCCTATCCCTGCCCACATCCCTGTACATAGCTGCGATTAAAAAATGAAGACCCCGAGTGAAACATGTGGAGTTTTAAAATGTCACATAGTCACTTTCCAAAAATAAAAACACATAAATGACGTAAATCTGCTGCTTGTAACGGTGAAATGTCAGTTCTGCACTTTTGAACCGGAAGTCCATGGACCCAGTTCTATTACTTTGTCATTTTAGATTTATAGACAGTTAACAATATGTAAAATGATTATCTACTCACGTTATAATTCAATATTGATACATGCACACACAAAAACATGAATCTAAACACCAGGCAATCCAGCGAGGAGAGTGATGCTCGTGTACCTTTAGCAGCAAACATGGATCAGTCAGAGAGAATCTGTTTCCTTTCAGTTCCACTCAGAGTATACGCGAGCATATGGATTCAGCATAAGCAGCACAAATGCAATGTGGGCCCTCAATTATTCATCTGTGTGCTGACTCCTGCTCCATATTGGCCTGTAACATCGTGTACATTGCATGAAACAAGAGCATCACTTACATAGTAAATATCGGTTTTCATCAGGTTTATTTTCTTTGTGAAGAATGTAGTAACACCTGGCCTGGATATCAGAACATGTAATGTCTTGTTGCATTTAAAGACATCAACAACAGCTACAATGAGTTAGTAATGTCACCTCAGTAAGTAAACATATATTATTTTAGTATTTTTAGATTAATTCCCTTTTTGTCCATTATAATAGATAAGCAATTTCTGGAAACCTGGATCTATTTAGCAACTTTTCTTAATAAATTGCAAAAATATTCTAAAATAAATAACATGGATTATACTGTGCTTTTTTTGGACACTCAATGACGCTTTAAATCGCATCGCGTTGGCTGCCAATCAGCGCCAACCAATCAGCATCCGACCATCACCAATTACTCTCTCGCGCACCACTTTCACGGTCAAGGTGCCTGGAGCGTCTTGCCCAAGGACAACAGCAGCATGTGTACTGGTTAGAGCGGAAATCGATTCTCCGACCAGTGCCGCCCCAAACACGCACAGTACTTGTCTGCCATTACAATAATAACGTGATCTATACAATGATTAGATGTGTGAGTTCTGGACAGTGATGCATTATTAAAAGAGCTCACAATTAGAAGAAGTGCGCTGGTTGTTTAGCCTGGTGTGTGGCTCCTGAGCTCACTGCAGCGCTCAGGCACAAGGACTGCAAAGGGAAAAGGGACTGGAGCGTATGCAGAGGCTGGGGGAGGGGCGAGCCAGCACAGAGAAGAAGGGAGCGAGAGACAGATGATTAATGATGACGATGGAGAAGATGACCAAGGTGGTAAGTGAAATTAAGAGAGCAGAGCGCAGGGAGGTAAAGCAGCTTCCTCAGCCCACAAGCAGCCTTTGCTTTTTCACTTCCTCCAAATAGACGGCAACTATTAAACACACAACTTGTACATTCTACTACATTATTCATTTCATTGGAAGTCAACTTTATTTTTTATATGTAGTTCCCTCTGTTGTCAAATATAGTCTCAGCAAAAGAAGTAGAGAGGCCAAAGACTGTACTTAACTAAAAGTACCGTGTTTTCCGGACTACAAGTCGCATCTTTTTTCATCTTTTATATTTATACTTATATACTTATACTCCGGAGCGACTTATATGTGATATTATTTGTTTTTTTCACACTTGCAACCGCATTTCATACTCCAGTTCAACTTATTTATGTTTTTTTCTTCTCTATTATGCATTTCTTGGCTGGTGCGACTTATACTCCAGAAAATATGGTACCGTTACTTCAAAATAATATGACTCACTCACGTAAGAGTAAGTAAGAGAAACTATCTGAACATTATACATCTTTATATTTGAAGTTAATGGAAAAACATTGAATAATGGACAAAACATTAAATAATGGACATCTGTGGTCTGTTTGAGGGGTCTAGTCTTGTTTAGCACCAGGTCTGCTTTAGTTAAGGAGGAGCTACACTGAAGTGACATGAACATGAGAAAATAATAATTTCTTAACATTCCCTAACTTGATTTTGTAATAAACACTATGCTCAAGGTCGAAAATATTATATTTCATAAGCAAACATGTTGCATTACATAAAGAAGCTTTAAAACGTGGTGCAGAGGCACAGAAAGGTGAAACAAATAAAAAGCAGACAATAAACTATAAAGTGTAGTTTTCTGTTTACTCTAGCTTTATCCAGGTCTCACAGTGCCACAAACTTGGAATTACTACATGCATTTTTTTTTAATAGCTCAGATCAGCCTCAGAATTGAAATGTTTTATTCTGGTACGATTTTATTTCTTCTTTATGACCGCTGCGCAGAGCTTCCAGTAAAACAGGAAATCAAAAAGCGCCTACAGACTTAGAAAACTTTTAAAAAACGAATAATATCTGACAGAGCAGTGCAAGAAACACAATGTTCAAATGACTGTATCAAGGTTTTTGTCACTTTTACACCAAAATAGGAGTAAAAGTATGATACATTTTTACATGTTATAACACAATATGTGAATGCAGAGTAAGGCATGTTTAAAAAAATCTGTATGGGTGTTAACTGCATTCCCTTTGTCCATGGTCTTGGCTGGTGAGGCATCAGAAAAAGAAAAGAAAAAGATCAAAAGGCTGACAATATGAAAGCTGCCAAATTGTCTTAAAGGGATTGCACCAAAACAGCATACAAATGAGCAGGCAGATCAAACAGGAGGGACACGTGTTGCTTTAGGTAAAAACAACATCTGACATACAGTGTTTCAAGTGTGTGTTGTGAATCCTACAAGCTGCAAATCTGTGACAAATAATCAAGAAATTGTAATGGACAAACAATCAATAAGGGGCAGAACATGTGTAGCCAACCTTTTAGAAAATCAATGCTTTTAATTGTGCTCTTTGACATCCGATTGTAGTGTTTTCACAAAAGCACCTGGAGAGAAAAGAGAAATTATGTGAAGCTGGGAGACGATGCAAAAACAACTAGAAGTGAACAAACTCAACATTTACTGGAATTACTGACCGATTTATGGCACTGGAAGGAACAATCTTTTGGCAAGTGGAATGGTGGCCTTTAAAAATGGAGGAGAGAGAGAGGAGGAGATTATGTGTCTGAGGTGACAAGCCATTTGTCCAGAAAGCACCCCACCTATAGTACCCCACCCATAGTAACTATAGGCCTAACAATAATACTACATTACACAGATCCCCAAAGACACAGACAAACATAGACAATAAAGACAAAGTTATTGAAAGGCGTTGTTAATGATGTTGAGTTGCAGTGGCGTGACTTTTATGGATGGGCAAGCAGACCCGGGGTATTAGTGGATGATAGAAAAGTGAAAAAAACAAAACTATCTGTTATGTGAGGGAGGGCTTTGATCCTACTGAGCTAAACTCCCACACCTTATCAAAGTGCTAAATGAATTAAATAAGGTCACTTCACCGACCAATTCATTACACAAAACATTCTGTGTTGTTAAATGACTGCCTGTATTTCTAACTAACGTCTAATCATTGGAAACATAAACAGAGCCTTAGCTACAAACACAGACTTGTCTCTAAGATTTTAAGTCTGCTTGTTGAAACTTGGCGCTGCTGGTGCTGCACATGCTCAGTTAGGGCAAAACCTCCAAACATCCTTGATTCTCACACAGGTTTATTCACCATGGTTTGAGCATAGATCCATGGGTTTGAGGCTGTGTGGTCCTCAGAGCGCATGTGCAGACCTCTAAAAGAAGCTCCTGTCTGCCCAGCGACCTGCAGCGGTGAGTTCAGCCAAGCTTCAGCAGCAGAAGTGAGGGGGAAAACGGGCTTATTTGGATACATTTTAGAACAATCCATATATAGTTGTGACACACGGTCATTTGAATTGGCCGATCACTGATTGCCTTGATTGCTCTAACCGCACGCCACTGTTGAGTTATAAATTGTCCATTTGACCAAAACAGCCAAACAATAAATAAATGAAATGATGCATAGAACATATCTCCAATTGTACAGTATGTGTGGGCAGGTAATCATCACATTGTGGGGTCTAAAATCTAAAACATGACTGCTATATTATTTGTGGCTCAAAGACGCCTGTTCATTTCAGAATCAGAATCAGAAAAAGGTTTTTTGCCCAAGTCAGAAAACAGAGATTCACAAACCAGGAACTTGCTTCGGTGGTAAGATGCAACATGAAACAACAATAATAATAGCATAAATATAGCTAATATATAAAAATAAGGCATGCATAAAGATAAGGACTTACTGAATAAAATGAAAATAGATGGAAACACACAATTTACAGTTTGGTCGAACAGTGTTGACATTAATTAAAGTGACTGGTGTTATAAAGTGCAGATGGAAAGATGCAATGTTACTTTAGAATCCTGTTATTTACGAGATTCATTTAAAAGCATTTAATGTTTGGCCTGACGTGCCTTGAATGTGACTTCAGTTAAACAGTTTTACACAGCGCAGGCACAGGTCAGAGGGGCGAGCTGTTGAAAGCCTTTTTTAAAAATTGCTGTGGCTTCTAACTTAATCTCCTGCGTGAAAAAAGACAACTCATCTCGTCTTCTGTGCCTAATAAGCTGCAGCATTTGGCTCAAGCTCCAGGAAATGAATGTAAGCCAATGTTATCCCCCCCAAAAATAGATAAAAACCAAACAAGTATGTGTTTGTGTGTTTACGTGATTAAGACACGTTGCAGTCTAGTCTGGCCCTTGCTCCGGCGTGCTGCTGGTGAGATTCTCAGACAAATAAGCCATTTACTGCTGTATTCATTGCAGTCAGCAGAACAGACGGAACCAACTGATAATGAGTGCATCTGTTAGCTGACAACAGCAGTGCACCAACACATGCACAATGTTTCAACATGGCCCATCATTCTGTTCATATTTTATGACAATGGAGTGGATGCCTCTAGTTTGTAAAATCATGGTATGTTTAGGTTTAGAAATGAGTGCCAAACGGACAGCTTTTTACTTTTCCTTTGGTGCTGCCATACGTCTGAAAAAAAGAAGTCGTAATGAAGAGTTTTTACACCTTTTCGTGATTGATAAAATATCTTTGCATCTGCTGGAGCTGAATGCAGACTTCATGGTAGGCTCAAAGATATTCAAATACTTCTGGCACTTTACAAGGAAGATATGTCCATTTCAGACGGGCATATGTTTATTCAGTGCTGTGGAATCTTTGGCCGTAATTTATTTGCATAAATCTCTTTGATGATAGCCCCTGGAACATCTGCTGGAGCCACGGAAATATATGGGAAAGTAATAAAATGTTTGAGAAAACAAATGCCCTTGAAAATCGTCTTTTGGATTTCAGTTTAAAGTAACACTCACATATTTTTTACCCATAAGAGGCAGATGAGGATGTAAAAAGACTTGAGTAAAAAGACTTGGACGTGCGCAAAAATCACCCCCAGAATAACCAAGTTACCTGGTGAATGTTGTGGGGAGTTGCAGAGTGCTGAGGCAGCTTCGCCCTTGTTCCTCTTCCTCTCTTTGTCTTCGAGTATCTTTCTGCTCAGATGACACTGCAATAGAGGTCCATGAGCTATTTAAGTACAGCCATTAATCAAAGCCATTCTTACATATCTGCATAACTTGAGTGTAATTATTTACTATGATATACAAGGTTTTGGATGGTGGAGGTTGTGGGTGTGATCCCCCAGACTTTTATGATTCTGATTCTGGTTATACTTCAGTGTTGTTTGAATAATTGATTTGTATGTAACAATTTCATCTTGTGTACGCTGTCAAACAGGATAAAACAACAGGATTAGTTGGTCTGGTGAGTCCCTGATTTTTACAGTTTTCAAACACAAAGAAATAGATGTACCGGTAGATAAATAAAATATATCTTTGCAGCAGTCCAAACTCCTTATTTTTTAACATTACAGTACAACTTTTCAGTGCTATGAGGTTAAAAGCATGTTTTGCCACTTTCAAGGGGCAAAGCTGAGTTTTAATGTCCCAGCGCTGCTGTAACAATGCTAATAATGCACCAACACTACTTCTGGGTTTGCGATCAATAAAAATGCTTTTTACAATTAGATGCTAGAAACAATGGGGCAAAACAGGTTTGCACTACTAAAGGTTTAGAGTTTGGTTCTGACCAGTGGATACCTTTCAATGGTTTATTATTGCACACATTATTAGAGCAGATGGCATAGTAACTAAAAAGTGTAATTATGGCTTTGTAATTACATGACACATCTCTCTCCACTATGATTCATCTTAACCCTGGCCCAACCCAGAATCTCCAGTCAGTTTCATAAACAAATGACATACTACAAATTATTTAAAAAAAATCATTAAAAAATAAAAATAAAATAATAATAATAATAATTCATTTAATTCACAAATTTACTGTACAAAATGCAGCATTATTACATAATGGTTGTGCACATCTGCACTTAGTTAGAATGACAATCTGCAACATTACCTCCTCCTCTGACTTACACACCACAGTCAGACATAGGTGGGCGAAGTGTCCAGCCTTGCATATACATATACACAAGCTGCCCCACTGTGGCACACGGTGTTTGCAGTGGTCAGTGCAAACTGGACCAAATGTCTGGTAAGATGTGCAGCCACAGACCGAGCACAGACAGGGCGCGTATTTGAATTCATATCAGACAGAATATGAATGAGCATATATAGTAGAATAGGCTCCATGAAGTTTAACAAAAGCACATAACTATTGAATTTTGGCCAAAGAACTGCACTATGCGAGCAGTTTTGTACAGTAAACAATTCTTCTACAAAAAATTTGACTTCATCCATTCATCCTTCATACAGTATAGTATGTTATTGTTGGTGAACGTTTCAAAGCATGGAGAATTTTACCACAGGGGAGAGCTGTGGTCATGTGTCAGTCCTGAGTGCAGGGTGCAGGATAATTGACTCATTTTGTGGGTGTGAAAGCCACCCACCGCGGCACGGTGAAGATACGGCGCAGTGCTATAATCTCCCGGTTCTCCAGTCACTGAGGAGCCGGGATTCAGCCTCATACCACCGAAACCCCGCTGAGGACACACCACCAATTCGGGATGCATTGCTTTCAATTTCAGCCCTGAGTCCCTACAGCTGGATTACAAGTGTGAGACTGCTACAAAATAAAATTAAACAGTTTTTATCTCTGACCTCAAGTGTTGAATACTGCTATTTCATGAGTTTTGGGGGAGTTTGTTATTATAAATGCTTAGGTTTCAAAAAACAGAGAAGTGGGACAGTACAGTAATAAGAACAAGCTTCGTGTTTAACAAAGAGCTGTGCCAGAGCAGTGTAAATGAGCTTTAACTAAACTGCACAAACACGGTCCACTGGTCTTCTTTCAAGACAAAGCAATATTCTGCCAGGATTGGCTAGAGTGTCCATAAATACGATTTTGTCCCCTTAGAATTTAAAGTGTCTGTTTCTGTTATAGTTCTAAGTTAGGTTTAAAGGTTAGACCACTTGTACAGCAAAAATGAAAAAGGAGATACATTTATTTAATGCATGGGAATAAAGGGCTTCCTAAAAAGTGTCTGAATTAAGAAAATTAAGAAAAGTTTGTTTTGGGAGGTGGCCATTTGCAGGTAGACCCTTATAATTCTGAAAATGCAATATCAATTTGAAATTGTACGGTTTTATCAACAAAAAATCCTAAACAAGCACAATTGTTCCAGCTTCATAAACAGAAGTTATTAAAATGATAAAGATTTTTTGTTTTGGCTTGAAATAGCCTGCTAACTTTTTTTAAATGTCAAAGTTTATGTTTGTCATTCAAAATATCTCAAAAATACATGTATTAACTAACTAAAATAATGATTTATCTGAAATGTGGGCTGAAAATAGTAGTTTATTATATTAAGAAAACAAAAACTGAAAAAAACCAAGGTCTTCTGTAGCAGCACAAGGATGGAATGTCAACGCTCCAAAGCATTGGTGTATTAAATGTTCTAATTGGTTTGGTAAATGTTTCAAATTGAAACAGTTTTTGCTCAAAAAAAACATGTGCATATAGTGTACAGAAAATATGGATAACTCAATTTTGACAAAGATTGTTATTGGAAGGGGACGATTTGTCTTTACATCTTAAGACCTGCACCCTCTTCGCTCCAAAACCTTTTACCAACCCCCATCCTGTCTCTCCACTCTTCTAATTCCTCCCTCCATTTTCTGGGCAGCATTCACACACCATCAGTCCATAATCAACTGGCTGAGCAGGACCTGAGCCGGAGCCCCCACAGTGAGAGGCCTTTTCTTCAAACAATCCTCCAACTGACACAGGCCGAGCACAATGACAAGATCATTACTCATCACCAGCAATCGGAAAGATTTTTATGGCGTGAAAACCTCTGCCCATGCACGTGAGTCCAGACCAATAACAATAATAACAATAAGAATCATTTAAAACATTTTTTTTAATATAAATATGAAACTATTATGGTGTGCAAGCGATTTTAGCTTTTAAAGAATTAGAGCTGCTCACAATAGTTGCCAACACTTAACTGGCTGTCAGTGCTACTGTAATTGCATTTCTGGTCCAGTTTTAAGCACCATTAGTTTTTCATTGTGAGACCGGATCAAAATAACTCCAGCCATAAGGCGTTAAGAAACAAATAGTAGTTTTAGATATTCAATATATTTCAACTTTTGTCATCACACAAACAAAAGCACAAAGCAAGATGTTTAGTTGAGGCCCTCATTGTCTTTACCATTGAGAGATACAGCAAATATGTTCTTTTTTTTCATGTGTGTGTCATTTTAGTTCTTTATTTTGATTTGTCCATTTGCGTAATAGCTGACTAATTGTTATGGTGATTAGTATACAGCAATATGTTTTGAGCAGCATCTTGTATTTCCGGCATCACTTTGAATTACTCTATGAATCTCTCTCTGGAGCAGGCTTTCTCCTTTTGTTTGTGCGGATGTAATCTGGACCTGCTGAAACCCTGTCTCAAGGCAATATCATTAGAGTTATGAGAGAGTAATTAGAGAGTCCATGCATATTAAACAGCACCCTGCATCCAACAGACTGCGCTTTGAAAAAAAAAAGAAAGAAGAAGAATTTGCTTTGGGCCAGGATGCCTCAGCTCATGTCCAGAAGGTCGCACATATTAACCACCAACTGATTAGAGGCAAGAATCTGTTTCCCAAGATTTCCTGTCATGTTTTGTGGGATACAAAGATTAAAAAGAAGAGCAGGCTTTGATTTAATATCTAAAGTGACATCCATGCGAGTGGTGGAAGTTAACAGGCTCGGGATGTGACAGACAGCTCGGATGGTTCAAAAGAGTCAGTCAGCTTGGGGGTATGACAGGTGCGTCTGTGCAATGTTTTTTCTGCCTCTATTGGACTTGAAAATCAGGCTTTTGGATTCATATCACTGTATACTGTGGCTATGTATACAGTATGTCTCACACACAAAACACATTTTATTGTCAGGATGTGTTTGTTCAAATTGTCATGTTCTTTTTTCGTTTTTTTCTGTTCATCGACTTAAGTGTTTTGTCCTTCAACCACAATTCTGTCTTCAACCGTTTTGACATTTTTACCAGAAAAGACTCCCAGCTGTCTGTTCAGATGCTCAAACTGATCAAATTTGTTCCAATGCTTAAACTTGCTCATGTTTGCTGAATGTAAAGCCCAGTTTACACCAATCTGCCCGTCATTCGTAGGAATCAGGCTGAAGATATAGTGCTGTTGGCAGCACTATATCTATTACTACTACTACTACTACTACTACTACTACTAATACTACAGCATATCTCTATAGCTGATTAATTGGAACTGTAAAAGGTTTATGTTTCGTAGTCATGGGCAAATATGATCCGACGTAGGCCTGAAATTGCGTTGCAGAGTGGTTCACACTTGGATGTTGGAGTGGCCCTGTCTTTTATATTTATTGCGTCCATGAGTCTGCGCTGAACAGCTTCCCAATCACACTGCTGTTGTCACTTGTCATGTACATGGATCTGCTGTAGGTTCATAAAACATGTCAGAACCATAAGAAAGCAGCATTGTATATTTATTCATCAAGCATCAGTGACCTTTATATAAATAGAGGCATAGAAGGGATTTAAGCCAAGACAGTTGTATTTACAGAGAACATTTCCTAACTCAACTTAGACTTAATAAGGGTTAATCAGAGTCACAATAAAAACTGTTTACAGTGGCAGTAAAACACAGCGTTTAATAGAAATTGTAATATACTGTATTATTTAAAAACTTAAAAATAGAAATACAAAGTGGTTTTCAATCTGTTTTTTGTTAGCTGGGGATTTTTAGTAATACAAGACTGTGCCTTATGAATGTCAAAAAGAATGCTTTGTGCAAATGAGATCCAGGGAAAGGATTTAAAAACATGGTGAAGTGTTCTTGTTTTTGTGTCCTCCTTGTGGCAGCATTTTGAACGAGCTGTCCACTCTGCTGAGTAAATTACACACAGTAAAATGTGACCTGTTTTGTGTTGCAGTTTTTGGGTGGCAACTAAGACAAACAATATGACATGTTATCTAAAAAATAAAACACAGATGTAACTACATTCAGATTAAACCCATTTAAAAGTTTTAAATTAGATTATTTTTGGACACCAATAATACAATTAATGGGCAATATAATAACAATGTTTTTGCAAAATTGTATTGTTTTTTCCTGCCATAATTAGTGAGGTCAATTGAAGAATTAATTATTTCTTCACACACACTCCTGAATATTGACAATAGCAGTAATCCCACCTTGGCACATGGTAAATTGGTTTCCATTCGCACCAGGTTGCATATAGCTTTAAATCAGGTCCATACATATGACCAAGCACTTCATGTTGTATCATAATCCGTACAATGACACTATTATAACCATGTACCTTTCCTAACAGGGACTTAGACTTGCTGCGCTCAATCAAACAAACCGCATCCCATTGTAGACACTGGGCAACAGCAACAGCAGCCTTAGAGCGCTGCAGGTCGGGAGTCATTATGATGGCTG
Source organism: Eucyclogobius newberryi (assembly GCF_026437365.1). Classification (NCBI taxonomy): domain Eukaryota; kingdom Metazoa; phylum Chordata; class Actinopteri; order Gobiiformes; family Gobiidae; genus Eucyclogobius; species Eucyclogobius newberryi. The sequence goes on from NW_027315812.1 coordinate 16,828,757, forward strand.
ACTCACTGCTCACCAATCCAGCCCTCTGCTAAAACACAAAGGTTTTCATAAAATCTATATGACTGCATTGCTGTCACTGATCTATTTTAGCAGAAACTCATGGCAAGAAGATACACAATAAAGCTCTGTGTCAGCAATAGGCATGTTTAAAGCAGTTTGTTGAATGGTAGTCAAACTGGGCCCGAAGTGACGTCACACACTCCTTTTGTCACTAGAAATGTACTACTGTGGTCAGCAGGGACCAGTGGACTTACATACTCCAGACTCCAGAGAGGCTGAGCTGTTTGTTTCAGGTAGTTAGCACAAGGCTAATGCTAGTTTACATATTATTATAGCTCAGGGAAGAACATATTCTAGCACCTCAGACCTTCAGATTGAAAATGACTTCCAAATGGTAAAAAAAAAAAAAAAAAAAGAAGATAAATGGTCACATTTATCTAGTGCTTTTTTACCTTCAAGGCACTCAAACGTTTTGCTTCAAGGAACCACTCACCCATTCACACACATTCACAAACCAGTTGTGCGCAGACACTGGGAAACGGGGATCCAAATGTCTCAGTGTCAAGATTTGTTTCAGTATTATTCTTTTTTCGATCCACCGTCAGACTTGAATCAGAATTGATAAAGATCCCACACTTGACAGCACATTACTGCTTAACAATAATCACACTTAAAAACTCCATTAATCACTGTCCTTACTCTAGCTGCGGTTCACACCGTGACTGGGGTGAGGTGAGCATATTAGCATTCCTGGGTGACTTTGAAGATAAATGGATATTTTTATCATTACCTACAGAGTTGTTGCAGCTCTAAGTGATGAATAGCTTGATAAACCTTACTGTTGTGCATTCAGATGTCGCTGTAATTGGATAACTAATAAAAGCCATCATTCAATGTGTGCAGCAGCAGCTTTGTCTTCTGGATCTCCACAGGTTGTCCGTGCTTTCATGTTGGCTATAGAATTTCTACTCATTAAGAATGTAATAATGTCCTCAGCATAGGGGGAAAAAGTGGTAGTGTTAAAGCTGTAATTGCTAACTGTTCTGTGATTCAAAGGCAACAATTCTTTCATTTAAAGGATTTTTGGCCGCATAGGAGACAAGACAGGGTAGCATGAAATGGGGGTGAGGGAGGACAGGGAGGAGGACATTCATTCAGCATTGTCTGAGTTGGTAGTCGATCTCCCGATGTTGAGGCCTGAAGCACAGAGTCTGACACATGTGACTTCTTGACCACTGGGCAGAACAAGTTGTAAATACTGAAGGTAAAATATGTATTTTCGGGGCGTTTTTAAGTGTCTGCCGTCCCCCTGCTGTCTCTGGGCGGAAAACCAGCCTTGCAACAAACACTCTTTTGGAAAAACCTTGATGCTTTTATTCTTACATTTTTTTTTTTTTTTTTTTTTTTTTTAAAGGAGCAGCAGATAGAGCTTTATCACTTAAGTTACCTGGTTCTGCTTTAAGTCATCTTACATCTTTAATCTTTTTGTTGCTGTCCTGTCTTAGGCCTTAGATTGATGACTTGTATCTGTGAGAGGAAGTTGAAAAGGTTGGAGTAGATTGGAGTACATTAATGAACCACTTTTGTGCATTTCATTTCTTCATAAAGATTTCAGGCATAAGGATTTCCTTCCTGATTTGAAGGAGTTGACGTGGCACTGGTCCTAGATTGTTATATAACATTTCAAATCAAAATATAATACCTTTTAAATGGGAGAAGGCCTAATAAAATCCTTCAAATTAGCAAGGAATCATTTGATAAAAACCCAGTCTATTGAATTTTAAAAGTTTGTAAGCTCACCACGGAACACAGCAAAGCAGGTGAAGGAACGGTCCAGATAAATAAACCTGTATTGGACCTCTAATAGTCCTCCTTTTTGGGTTATTTTTTATGTCCAAAAATATGTAAGACTTGACCTCGCAGTGAACCAAATGAAACTGCGTAACATTGCTCGTGGCCTGCATGTTATTTATGCCTCTAATTGCTTCTTAGTCACTCTTGGACTTGAAATGTTTGAACTTGGAGAGCCAAAGAGGCACTTGAGAACTGGCAACAGACATGAAAAACGAAGGAAAACGGAAAAAAGCTGTAACTTGTGTCATACTCATTACCATAAGGACTTTGAACCAAACTCACTGCTCACTTTAAAAATGTTGACTCAGTGCCACTTTCCATTAACACCATCAGACCAAAGGGCAGTGTCACCAATCAACCAGCCAAAGAGGTGAAGAGTGCATGTAAAAGTCCTGATTGAAATATGTGCAGAACATGTATTGCAGCGTCTATATGTCATTGTTCAAATCAATAAAAGAAATGTGTAATTTCATGATAGTTCAAGTCATTATTATAATAGGCAAATATATAGTCAGCCATGAAATGACAGGCCTCTTTTGTTCAGGTGCTTTGTCAGTCTGCTGCTGCTGCTGTTCGGCTAATGCATGGTAATTAAAGGTGCTTATTCTCAGGTTAGAAAATAGCCGCCCTCGGTGCTACAAATTATGAAGATTGGAAAGATGTTATGAAGTCAGTGCCCTCCTGCTTATTTCCTTTTGTATCACAACAAGATCACTTTAGCATGTGTTGTTTTCACCGTTACACCTGCTCAATTTATGTAAAAAATAAATACATCAAAGTTATAGAAGAAGACGTACCCAAATTCAGTCAGTTTGATACTATAATTTTACACTTTCAAGCTGCTCAACCTTTATAGTTGTAATGTAATTGTGGCATTAAGAAAAACATTTTGCTAGGAGTATATTATATTGGGTGCTTATTGATCTAACCCAGCTAATCCAACTTGTCAAAGCCTGAGCTTGTTAGAGCTCAGAAGCTAAGCAGGGATGAGCCTGGTTTGTACTTGGATGGGAAGTACCACAGGGCTGGTAGTGCGTAGTGTGTACTATTGTTGTGTCTTTGGGCAAGACACTTCACCCACTTTGCCTCTATGTCCATGTATGAGTGACAGTGAATGTGGGACAACGGATGGAAATAACCCATGGCTACACACCCGTATGTGTACAAAATGCGTATCATCTATGTTCATTAATATGCACTGTCCCCAACAAATAAACAATAATAGAAAAGAATGTACCAGATGCCCTTCCCATAAACGCCAAAACTGTATGTTTTTCTACTTTATTGAAATTCTGCTGCATAAATCATGATTTTCAACACTTAATAAGGTTAAGTACATATTTACATAAGAGATTAATTCACATCTTAGCATCTTAAGTGGAAACAATTAAATACACACATTTTAAATCACACTGTACAATCTCTTTTAATCACAGATCTCAAAAGGAATAGTTGCACTCAACCAACCAGATTAAGACAAGTATCATAGATGGTATGGTACTGTTGTTTTTATGTTTTTGCTGGAATAATACAGGCCAAATCAAAACCCTTGTATTTAACTAAGCACATCTGTGCAGCAATATGTTGGGACATTACAAATATAGAATATTGTTAATCATAGATTACTTCACTCTAGACTTTACTCCCCAGATTAGGTATAAACTGAGACCACAACATATCATCTGTGTGACAGCTGGAGGCTTATGACTGCACTCAGTGTGACATGAGACATGTGACATGAAGCCATTACAGGTGCATTAGTGTCACCCGAGTGCAGCAGCGGTGATCCCCACCAGACCCCACTATGCACACTGAAACATGTTCAAGTGGGAGATTTGATCTGCTCGTATGAAGTAGAATCTTGGTTCTAAATTGGTAATTACATTTCTTGAGTCAATAACATTAGAAAGATTAAAGGTAAAATGAAGCTGTACTGAAACTCTACTTTAACCTGTTAGTAGTGTGCACCAACCTGCTGTTTTCTGCCACCAGCCAGTGGTGCCAATAGCACACTCCCATTAGTATCTCGCCCTCTGACCTCATGCACTTCCTGGCCTCCCTGGTTCACAGGCATGACAATTGTCCAAGTGAGATTTAAACTGATTTTCATTAAGTCCATTGTTTAATTTAGGATCTCCAAAATGTACACTATTTTTTGCCAACCCTGAGGAAAATAGACATTAGACCCTCAAAGTGCATGTCTCGAATTATATGCTAACTGAGATCTTTTTCTGGCTGAATTGTATCCGCTGTGCTTCCTCCTGCTCGACAGACAATAAACGTCAGATTTCCCCCAGCCTCAAGAGCAGAGTGACAAAACAAGCATTTAAACACTTTTTTTGCTGTTTGATAGGAAAATGTGTGTCCCTTGCTGATCCCCGTTGAGAAGAAAGACTCTTAAAACCAGGCCGAGCACAGTGTGGCTGCTCGAAGGATCCTAGTTATTTATTTTTTCTTTGCTCCATGTTCAGCTCACTGGAGACAAAGCATACAGTAAGCTCACTCAAGACTGGCAAAGGAGTAGACTTTACTTAACACAGCAATTAACCTCCGGCATAAAGATTTCTGGTGTGGGATTTGCAAAACTTCTTAGTTGCTTGTTTGTTTGCTTCGATGAGGGGAAACAACAAAACATAATTATAGTCGCAGGAAAAGTCTTAATTTACTGTATCAACGTGAAAATATGTAATAGTAGAAGCTGCAACGGAAAGTCAAATAGGAAAGCAATTAATGTGAGTTGCAATTACATTTGTTTCTTCAGTCCTTTTGTAATCAGTTATATAGTTGCTATGTTACTTAAATGGGGTCTAATGAATAGTGTTAGTGGTCTGTGTGTTGTGTTGCTTCCTGGGGGCATTGGTCTTGAAATCCAATCAATTTACAGTGGTGACAACATATAAACGAGGTAACTTTCTGCACAACACTATAAAACGCAATTTAAACTATATAGAATTTACAAAGTAAAAAGTAAAGCAGACGGCATTGATTAATGATGTTTAGCACAGAGCATCTGTTGTTGCTGTCTGCTAACTCGACAAGGTGCAGCACTGTGCACTGCAAAAGGAAGCAGTTGTCAGGTCAAAGGTCACATGTACACATTAAGACATTTGGTCCGTCGAGGTCGACCATAGTGTTTCCTCTCCACGTTCAACAACAGTCATTAACCTTCAGTTAATGGCAATCTGATTGCACAGACCATTGAAGCAGCAACTCATTTGCTTAATAAGAGGTGCTGCCTATCTGTAAAAGGGGTGCGTGGTTGAGTAGAGACAGTCAATCAGCAGAGAACAGACAGACTGAAGTAAACATAATGGAAAGAAAAACAACACCTCCAAAATGTGGGAGGAAAATACTTTTTGTATTTTAGTAGGGTGTGCATGTTACAGACTTATAAAAGGATACAATAGAAACATTTACACATGCAAGGGACCATTTTCTGACAGTTTAAACATCAATTTAAAAATAAATAAATAATAATAATCACTATTGTGATTGGAAAACTAACAAATTATTTAATAGTTGGCTCAGGGCTTTACTAGCTATATATATATATATATATATATATATATATATATATATATATATATATATATATATATATATATATATATATATATGTAACCCGGATGAAAATCCATGTTCATTCATAACCTTTTTGTATATATAGATAAAGTTAATTGTTTAAAACATATTTGCAAGTTATAAACCAGGTAATACTCATTAATATTTAATTTGCAATACTCTATAGATTGTAAAGTGTTTTTTCCTATTTTTTGAGTTGTCTGTGAATGTCACGTGGTTCCTGCGTGAGGAGGAGAGAGAAAAAAAGGGGGAGATGCGGGGAAGTTGCCCGGAACACACAAGGTTTAAGAAAACGCTCTAGTTTCGTGACTTTTGTAATGTTTTACACCGTGTTTTGTCCATGAGAGAAGCCACCGTTAAGACAAGTGTGTGACGTGTGATTGAGAACACTGTAGTTTCAACGGAGCAAGTTGACAGTGTTTTCATCACTCGTGACTAGATAATTGAGCTCGTGGAAAACGACCTCATTAAAGACTGTTTGCTGCGCGTTTCGCCGACCACGCGGGACCACGAGCGGACAGTGATTCGTTGCCGGACTGGACAACGTGAGACGGATCCAGACAGCACTCTGAGTGCCCGCGACGCTCAGAGTGCCTCTGGCCACGTTGGAAGCACGAGCGAGACACATTGGAACAGGTGCGGGCCACGCACCTGCAGCGCCATTGGAGCCACGCTGTGCCCGGTACACCGAGCCGCATTGACGGAGAACGAGACGAGGACCACGCTGGAACGGACCGGTCAATTCTGGTGGAATTAACACGTTTACACGAGGTACTCTGCTTTTATTTTATTTTGCTCCCAGAGTGAAGTGGCCACGAGTTTTTGGTCACACCGCACACAAGCATCGATACAGGCCTGCAACGTAGGGTGTATTTAGATGCCGGCATTAGGACTTTATTATTTGTAATTCATATCAACCTCTGTTGTATGCAGTTGTGTTTGCTGTGCATTTCGGTGTGTGTGCTGGGGAAACTAATTTACTCTTTATTTTAAGTTACATTTAATATTTTTCTTTATTAAAAGGGAGATTATTTGTATACTTCGTCTCATGTTACCTCATAATTCCAGTCCCTACTGTATTTAAATACTATCCTGTGACCCAAACATTTATTCGAGTAACATTTTTAGTACGTGAGTACACTGTAAAAGAACCCATGGCCCACTCAAGTAATTCCAGAGGAAACAAGGGCTCTATATATATATATATATATATATATATATATATATATATATATATATATATATATATATATATATATATATATATATATATATATATATATATATATATATATATATATATATATATATATATATATATATATATATATATATACACACATACATATGATATGATATGATAATGGCGAACCGACCTAACATAGCGGTGGTTGACAAGGGTCAGAGGAAAGCCATGGTGGTGGACATCGCAGTACCATGGGATGGTAACATCCGGAAAAAGGAACACGGGAGACTAGAGAAATACCAAGGAACTGGAGAAGGCCTGGAGCGTGAAGGTAGCGGTGGTGCCCGTAGTGATCGGAGCACTTGGAGCAGTGACCCTCAAACTGGAAGAATGGCTTGAGCAGATCCCAGGAAAAAACATCAGGCATCTCAGTCCAGGAAAGTGCAGTGCTAGTGTGGCAGAATGGTCTGCGGGCAGACTATGCCACTTGAAGCTCTTCCCATTGGCTAATCACTATGGCTGTTGACCAATAAAAAGCACATTGATTTTGTCATTCATCCTCTGACCTACGCACTTTCTGGGTCCTTGGGTGTTGCTCCACTTACCTCCGCTCTCCAAGTAGCTATTGTCCTTTCATTAATACGATCTGATCATGTAGTTTTACTCATAATTTCTGTGGTTCAGTGCCGTGGCCTGTCGCCGCTTTGATTAACGCTCCAATGTGATCTCTGCTGACTCATAGCCCCACAACGCATGGTCCCGTGCAGCTAACGTGGTACGTCCTGAGCTTGATATGTCGGTAGCCTAGTGTTCAGATTAGCGTTAACCAGATCTCTTCTCAGATGTAACAGAGTACATAAACTCTCTGGAGCGGCGGTGTGCGCTGGAGCCGTTGCCTTGCCCTGTCCTCTGTTGTTATGGACGTCTGTGCCCTGTGTTTGTCCAGGTCAACTGAACTCCTCCTAAAAGACTGTACCTCCACGCACAACGAACTGTATTACGAACTGTGATTACCTCTACTGAATGAGCTTGTGTTGTAAAAGTATTTATTCAATTAGTAGCCTGTTAAATAAATTACATGTCCTGGAACTGGAATCTGCCTCTGTGTAATCAAGAATGAACCTGTGTGTCCTTTTTAGTTACTTTTCCGGGTGTAAGCCCGGTGGCGTTGCTGGTTATTTTCTTTTCTTCATTTAATTTAATGTAATAGTAGTTTAAAACGTGTATAGTACCCCTATCATGCCACACTAGGAACAGCAAAGATCCTGAAGAACCCTCAAGCTCCCAGGACTCTGATAGAGGACCCGAGCTTGAAGGGGGATAAATAGAGACCGCCCGCGGAGGGTGAGGAAGAGTTAAAAAAAAAAATATATATATATATATATATATATATAATCTATATCTATCAAATCAATTTATTTTTGTAAGGCCCAAAATCACAACAACAGTTGCCTCTGAGGGCCACAGGGAGAAATGAATCAACAATGTCTGTGGTGGCGATGAAGTCAGACAATGTCTGTGGTGGCGAGGGACGATGTCCCAGGGTCCTCTGTCCTTAGACTCTCCTTCTCGGCCAGGAAAAACTACAAAAAAACCTCTTTGGGAAAAAAGCGTAGAAACCTGGAGGAGTTCCAGTGAAGGAGAGATCCGACTCTCACAGACGGACACGAGGAGACTGGAGCTGGACCCACTCTTCAGGCAGAAGAGGGACCGTCTGAGTCGAGCTGGACCCACTCTTCAGGCAGATGAGGGACCGTCGGAGGCGAGCTGGACCCACTCTTCAGGCAGATGAGGGACCGTCGGAGGCGAGCTGAACCCACTCTTCAGGCAGAAGAGGGACCGTCGGAGGCGAGCTGGACCCACTCTTCAGGCAGATGAGGGACCGTCGGAGGCGAGCTGGACCCACTCTTCAGGCAGATGAGGGACCGTCGGAGGCGAGCTGGACCCACTCTTCAGGCAGAAGAGGGACCGTCTGAGTCGAGCTGGACCCACTCTTCAGGCAGATGAGGGACCGTCCACACAGGGCAGGGACCACTTCACCAGGGGAGGGGCATCTGGGTCCACAGGTCCTCAGGAGTGAGAGAAAGAAAAGAAGGCGGTGAACAGTTTGCAAGTGGAATCAAAAAATAAATATTGTTTGATAGCATAAGTAGTCAGAAGAAGAAGAGGATAGTGCTCAAGCTGTCATACTTCCCCCAGCATAGTTACTCCTAGGGCAGCGTAGCTGAAGCTGTGGGTTTATGTTTCTGTTCCTAACTAGTCTGACCATAAGCGATTTCGAAGAGGAACGTTTTAAGCCTGGACTTAAATGAAGAGACTGTGTCAGCATATTTAACATGGGTCGGGAGCTGATTCCATAACACAGGAGCTTGGTAGCTAAACGCTCTACCTCCTACAGTACTTTTAGAGACTCTTGGCACCACCAGAAGGCCAGCATTCTGAGAGCGAAGAGCTCTGTTTGGATGATATGGTTCTATAGCATCTTTGAGGTAGGATGGGGCCATGTCATTTATGGCTTTGTAGGTCAAGAGTAGAATTTTGAATTTGATTCTAGACTCGACGGGGAGCCAGTGAAGAGACTTCAGCACTGGCGTAATGTGCTCTCTTCTTTTTGTTCCTGTTAGTAATCTTGCTGCTGCATTTTGAACCAGTTGAAAGCTTTTTATGGAGCTTTTAGGACACGCTGCAAGCAGGGAGTTACAGTAGTCTAATCTAGTCGTTACAAATGCATGGATAAGTATTTCGGCATCACTTTTAGGCAGGATTCTTCTGATTTTGGCGATGTTGCGCAAATGGAAATAGGCTGTTTTACAAGCTTGATTTATATGAGCTTTAAATGAGAGCTCCTGGTCAAATAAGACTCCAAGGTTTCTTACAGTAGAACTGGAGGCTACACTGACATTGTCCAGTGTGACTATCTGCTCAGATAGAGCGTCTCGTAGATGTTTAGGGCCAAGCACAATGACCTCGGTTTTTTCAGGGTTAAGAAGCAATATAGATATATAGAAGCGCATATATATATATATATATATATATAATCTCACTCTCTGCTTTTTCGAAGCTTCGAGTCCTTGGGAGCTTGAGGGTTCTGCGCAGTATCTTTGCTGTTCCTAGCACTGCACTTTTTTGGACTGAGATGTCTGATGTTATCTGCTGTAGTTTCGGGGTCACTTCCGCCTTCACCTTCCACTCCTTCTCCAGCTCTTCTCTGAGCCTGTGGTATTTCTCCAGTTTCTTTTTTTCCTGATGTTGTAATCGTGAGGTATTGCCATGAAAACTACAATGGCTTTCCTCTGCTGTTCATCCACCACCACTATGTCTGGTTGGTTTGCTTTTACCATTCTGTCATGTTTGTATCTGGAAGTCCCAGAGGACCTTAGCTTGGTAGTGCTCCACCACCTTTGGAGGTGTTTCCCACTTTGTCCTTGGGGTCTCCAGTCCATACTCCACACATATGTTCCTGTACACTATGCCAGCCACATGGTTATGTCGCTCCATGTATGCTGTCCCTGCCAGCATCTTACACACAGTTATGTGCTGGATTGTCTCAGGGCCCCCTTTACAGCCTACATCTTGGGTCTTGTCAGGTGTGGTAGATCTGGGCCTCTATAGCTCTAGTGCTCAGGGCCTATTCCTGTGAAGCCATGATGAGTGCTTCTGTGCTGTTCTTCAGTCTGGCCCGCTCTAGCCATTGGTAGGATTTCTTGACATTAGCCACTTCAGTTATGTTCCGGTGGTCCATCCCATGATGGTCCCTCCTTCAGCACTTCATCCTGTTCCCCATAGCCTAAGACATTCACTGAGCATGTCATCTGTTGGGGTCTTGTCCTTGATGTTCTTGTTGATCTTGCATGTTTCATCCTGGATAGTGGCTCTCACACTCGCTAGTCCACGGCCTCCTTCCTTTACGGCTAGTGTACAGTCTCAAGGTGCTGGATTTGGGGTAGAAATGGAACCCTACATGCACGGTCAGGAGCCTTCACGTCTTAACATCTGTGGTCTGTATCTTTGGCCACCTTATTATATTGGGCTGATATATGAAACATTTTAAATATCTGCAATTTTGTCATTAAGGCAGATTTTTGATCAGGCACTACTTGGGCGACAATAGCTAAGTAGAACAAGTTTCATGTTATGTTCCGCGTTCATTTCATATAGAGGAAACTGACATTACATAGTGCTTTCCACTTGTGTCTTGTGAGATTTTCTGGTGAAAAATATATTACACGTAATTGTAAAGAAAAAACGATATTGGAGCAGTACATAAAGTTCTATGATCTCGATAGAATACTATCAAATACTGAAAATAGTTTCAGATTTCCATGTCACTGCCATCTAAATTCAGTTCTTAAACAATGATGTCTATTAACAAAATCATTACCAAAAAGTCTACAAAATAGACAAGGTATATTTAAAGTGGGAGTTTGTCCAACCAGTCAACATGTGCTCTGTGGACCTGGAGAAGGTTTTTGACCGTGTCCCTTCTGATGTCCTTCACCTGAAACAATAAAGACAATACATTATACAATTGTAAAAAAAAATAAATGGATTCGACATGACTTAAGAACGGCCTTTAGTCGTCACGTGACACCTGAAGATTAGATCACAATTGAATTGGCATACGAGCAGAGTGAAGGGAGAGTATTTTAAGACTCTTTTGAATTACTTCAATAACATTAGCATGAGAAGCTATCAGTGTGTGTAAATGTATTTGTTCATTAAGCATAGATAATGAAAGTGGAATAAGCAATCAGTGGTGGCCTGGCAAGTGGCTGGAATTATAAGTGTCGCCAAACTGGAGCTAGAGTTCAAAGAGGATTGGCCTTGATGCACTACGATTACATTTCATAGACTACAATAGACTTTGCAAGAACAGCAAAATGTGTTAAAGATTTGCCAAAGTGTCTCTGTGATGTAATGTACTGTATACAAGAACGACACAGGGGACACTGGTTTTAGGTTACGCCTAGGCAATGCCCTTATATGACTTTGACCAACCTAAATATAAAAAATATAAGTAGCACAGTGATTACTGGAGAGTCTAAGAACGCCAACATGATAGATGTGGCCAACCAAAAAGGTGTCACAAAACGTCATGAAAAAGTTATACGTGAACAGAGGAATATAGTCCTTATCATCTGTTGACTTTGCTCTCATCATTGGAAGTGATAAACTATATTTAAATACTTACACAAGCAAATATGACGAAAGAGACAGAGGGATGTGGGTGGCAGCTGCGAGATGTGGAAGCAAATACAATATATATAAACATGAAGGGCATTGCTGAGGCCTAGTGTCAGTTCATTATCATACTATCTTCAAATTGTGTCCCTGATCCCGAATAACTGAATCTAAGAATATGCCCCATCCACATCAGGATTTCACTATGTTATTGTTTTAGCTAATGCCTCTGTAATTGTGCATACGTGAAATACTGCTTTCAAACTATAATGGGTTGAATACAAATAATGTTGAGTATATGTAAATATATTAAGCTAGAAATAAAATATGAACTAAATAAAACAGTACTTTGTATGCATATTTTTTCACCTCTATGCTGCTCCACTTGAAAAATAAAGTATCTTTATTGTTGTGTTTACGATTGCCAAGGCCACTTGTATTTTGGGTATAAAACAGTAGACACTGTGGTGTCTCTTTCAAATGAACTGCCAAAGTAAACATTCTGTCAACTCTAGATGAACCTCTGAGCAACTATTGGATTGTATTATTAGGCTGTCACTGTTGGGAAGAAAGACTGTGATGGTAACATGGACTTTAGCTTGCCTTACCAGTAAATTATTAACAAAAAAAGTTTTTAAAAAAAGTTAGAATAAGTAAAACAAAAAATAAATAAATGTACAGCTCATTGTACTATAGTTTCTGCTAAACACTGTTTTATCAGACCTGCACAGAAGTGTCACTTGATATTGACATTTCTGGTCAACTGAATTACCGTATTTTCCAGACTATAAGTTGCAACCTTTTTTCATAGTTCTGCGACTTATATGTGATATTATTTTATATTTTACCACTGGAAACCGCATTTCATGTTGACTATTTTCCCATTGACAACCACAAGAGGGCGCTCTAGGCTCTAAGCAACGCAGGAGAAGAATCTGCACTTCCTCTACCTCAGTTTGTGGAGTTGTTTAGAAGTTACAGAAGAATAATTCAATGGATTTAGTGATTTGGAGTAATACTGATGCTTTGGTAAACTTGTTGGCATGTTCTTTATGCTATAGTTATCTGAATAACTGTTATGTTACGTTAACATACCAGACACTTATGACAGTTCAGTACAGTTTGTTGGCTATGCATCATGTAGCTGAAAGTGTTAAGTGAGCATACATACACCTATTCACCCTGTTGTTCTCTAATCTGTTATCATTTTACATTGTATTTCAAGAATAAATGTCTGTTGTTGGTCTTGGAATTTATCAAATGAATTCCCCCCCGGTGCGACATATCATCCAGAAAATACAGTAAATAGATTTTCGGTGCTGTCTTCCTACAGCGCAATCTGCTGTCTAATTCTTCACGACTGCATCCCTGGCATGAGACATTTGAAACACCCTCCTTGCCCCGATTTAAAGTCTGGTGGGTGCGTTTCTCCCTACAACGATGGTATTTATTGCTTTCCGATGATATTAACATTGTCAGAAATCTGCTGCCGAGACACGTCACAGCAAAATCACTGACACTTCAGTCAGTGAGTGTAAAGGAAACTGTTAAGGTATGATACAACCAAAGGTCTTTTTTATAAGAAACTAGATCCTAACTATACCAGAAAACCTAATGAATCAGATAAATACAGCTCAATTTACAACATTTAAAATGCATTATGTTAGCAGTACTAAGCATTATAGGGCCAGAGCAGTTAAGAGCAGTGAAGCCACACCAGAAGAGAGGGATGGTTGGGCTGAGAGTGGATGAGGAGGAAGACAGAGCGCAGAAGAGAAGAGAATCTTTGGCAGGTCCAGCCAAGCAGGAAGTGCTGTGCACAGTTGAGCAGTGGAGATAAGCCACAAAGCAGATGTTTGCATACCAAGTGGCCGCTCTGACTCATACCTCAGACCCATGTATCGCAGACAGTCTGACAGATGTGTGTTTGAATGATCCAGGGATTAGAAGTGTGTGAGACAAAAGGAAATGTCTTTGAAGGGTCATGCTTTTGAGATACATTTACTGTGTCAGGAGCTGAGTCAGGAACATCCATCATGTATCCCCATCCCTATTCAGAGTTTTTAACAGAGTTTTCTGACTTTATATCAAACTTAGTGTTAGCCTGGGATAAAATAGTTATAGTTGGAGACTTTAATATCCACGTGAACATGAGTGATGACGCTCTCAGTAATGCCTTCAGCGCCTTGTTAGACAGCATTGGTTTCACTCAGAATGTAAATAAACCGACTCACACTCACAAGAACACTCTGGATCTTGTCCTAACGTATGGAACAGAGATTAGTGACCTCATTGTCCTCCCTCAACCCTATATTGTCAGATCATTTCCTAATTACCTTTCAGTTTATTCTTAAAGATCATCCAGTCCCACAAAATAAAGTTATAATGAAAAGGACAATATCTGAAAAATCTATCTCAAAATTCAAAGAAATAATAGAGCCAATATTCAGTGACATGTCATGTGATCCTGCTGAGAACAGTTTGTCCCAGTTTAAGTGATCAATGTGTCGACTTGACCATGAATTCTCTGAAGTCTGCTCTTGACGTTGTCGCGCCGTTAAAACAGAAGGTCATTAGGCCAAAGCGCGCCTCCCCATGGTACAACCAAGAACTGCGTTCACATAAACAAAAAGTTAGAATGTTAGAGGGATTATTTCGTCGCTCTCACACCGAAGAATCCCTAAAAGCATGGAAAAGTTGCCTGCTGTCCTATAAGCAGGCTCTGCGTAAGGCCCAAACCAGATATTATTCAAATCTAATAGAAGTCAACAAAAGTAACACTAAATTCCTTTTCAGCACTGTAGCTAGGCTAACAAACTGTCACAGTGCAGTAGAGCCCTCAATCCCAGCTACACTTAGCTCTGATGATTTCCTCCTATTTTTTAATAATAAAATAAAAACAATCAGAGATAAATTAGATGAAATTACCCCCGCTATTAGCCCTGAACTAGCCCAAGCTGTAAATCTAACGTCCCATATAAATCCACCTGTAAACCTAGAAAGGTTCACAGCTGTTGATCAAGCAGAGATAACTTCAGCCATTATGTCCTCTAAAAGCTCAACTTGTGTCCTAGACCCCATTCCAAGCAGACTCCTCAAAGACATTCTTCCCCTAATTATAGACCCTATTCTTAATATAATAAATACTTCACTCGAAAGTGGCTATGTTCCACAGTCCTTCAAACATGCAGTCATTAAACCTCTTCTGAAAAAGCCTAATCTAGATCCCGACCTATTGGTAAACTACAGACCTATTTCAAATCTTCCCTTCGTCTCTAAAATCCTTGAAAAAGTTGTAGTAAAACAGCTTTGTCGCCACCTGCAGGACAATAACTTATTTGAAGTTTTCCAGTCAGGGTTCAGAGCCCACCACAGCACTGAAACTGCACTAGTTAAAGTCACAAATGATTTGTTATTAGCCGCTGACGATGGACTGGTCTCAATCCTGGTTCTGTTGGACCTCAGCGCAGCGTTTGACACCATCGACCACAACATTCTACTGCAGAGGTTAGAATGTGATGTAGGTGTTGGAGGAACAGCCCTCAGCTGGTTTAAATCCTATCTATCTGATAGGTTCCAATTATCTATCTGATAGGTTCCAATTTGTTAATGTAAACCAGAGCTCCTCACCAAGCTCTAAAGTAATTTACGGTGTGCCACAGGGTTCGGTACTCGGTCCAATTCTGTTTACTCTTTATATGCTACCATTAGGCAACATTATCAGAAAGCATGGCATTAACTTCCACTGCTATGCAGATGACACTCAGCTGTATTTATCAATGAAACCTGATCAGAGCGATCAAGTAGACAGACTTAGTACTTGTGTGAAGGAGATAAAAACCTGGATGACACTAAACTACCTGCTTCTTAACCCTGAAAAAACCGAGGTCATTGTGCTTGGCCCTAAACATCTACGAGACGCTCTATCTGAGCAGATAGTCACACTGGACAATGTCAGTGTAGCCTCCAGTTCTACTGTAAGAAACCTTGGAGTCTTATTTGACCAGGAGCTCTCATTTAAAGCTCATATAAATCAAGCTTGTAAAACAGCCTATTTCCATTTGCGCAACATCGCCAAAATCAGAAGAATCCTGCCTAAAAGTGATGCCGAAAAACTTATCCATGCATTTGTAACGACTAGATTAGACTACTGTAACTCCCTGCTTGCAGCGTGTCCTAAAAGCTCCATAAAAAGCTTTCAACTGGTTCAAAATGCAGCAGCAAGATTACTAACAGGAACAAAAAGAAGAGAGCACATTACGCCAGTGCTGAAGTCTCTTCACTGGCTCCCCGTCGAGTCTAGAATCAAATTCAAAATTCTACTCTTGACCTACAAAGCCATAAATGACATGGCCCCATCCTACCTCAAAGATGCTATAGAACCATATCATCCAAACAGAGCTCTTCGCTCTCAGAATGCTGGCCTTCTGGTGGTGCCAAGAGTCTCTAAAAGTACTGTAGGAGGTAGAGCGTTTAGCTACCAAGCTCCTGTGTTATGGAATCAGCTCCCGACCCATGTTAAATATGCTGACACAGTCTCTTCATTTAAGTCCAGGCTTAAAACGTTCCTCTTCGAAATCGCTTATGGTCAGACTAGTTAGGAACAGAAAGATAAACCCACAGCTTCAGCTACGCTGCCCTAGGAGTAACTATGCTGGGGGAAGTATGACAGCTTGAGCACTATCCTCTTCTTCTTCTGACTACTTATGCTATCAAACAATATTTATTTTTTGATTCCACTTGCAAACTGTTCACCGCCTTCTTTTCTTTCTCTCACTCCTGAGGACCTGTGGACCCAGATGCCCCTCCCCTGGTGAAGTGGTCCCTGCCCTGTGTGGACGGTCCCTCATCTGCCTGAAGAGTGGCTCCAGTTCGCCTCAGTCGGTCCCTCATCTGCCTGAAGAGTGGGTCCAGCTCGCCTCCGACGGTCCCTCTTCTGCCTGAAGAGTGGGTCCAGCTCAACTCAGACGGTCCCTCTTCTGCCTGAAGAGTGGGTCCAGCTCGACTCAGACGGTCCCTCTTCTGCCTGAAGAGTGGGTCCAGCTCGACTCAGACGGTCCCTCTTCTGCCTGAAGAGTGGGTCCAGCTCCAGTCTCCTTGTGTCCGTCTGTCCGTCTGTGAGAGTCGGATCTCTCCTTCACTGGAACTCCTCCAGGTTTCTACGCTTTTTTCCCAAAGAGGTTTTTTTGTAGTTTTTCCTGGCCGAGAAGGAGAGTCTAAGGACAGAGGACCCTGGGACATCGTCCCTCGCCACCACAGACATTGTCTGACTTCATCGCCACCACAGACATTGTTGATTCATTTCTCCCTGTGGCCCTCAGAGGCAACTGTTGTTGTGATTTTGGGCCTTACAAAAATAAATTGATTTGATTTTATTTATTTCATCGAAGAACTATGGAAGATGCTCCACATGGCAGATCAACAGCACAGCACTGGCTTAAACACTTACAACTGAGGGCAAAATGAGTGAAAGTGACAATAGAGCTGTAAAATACTTAATTGTAAAGTTCTAAGAATCTCATTAACATCAAATATGTAACAACTTACAGTTCACTAGTTTTCATTAATTTGCTTTGTGTTTTCAATGCACGGATGCACAGTCTTTCTCAATAAGACGTTTCGTTTTTTCTGTCGGTGGCAGCAATACTTCCAATCATGTTTTGTCCTTGTTCAATTTCACCAGTTGTCCACAAGTCCCGGTGTCTCTGCCCTTGAAAAGGGAAACGTGCAATTTCCATAAAAATAAACACACAAAAAACATAAATTATAAATGCATTCTATGTTATATGATAATGTATAAATGCCATAAAAATATTCATAATAATAAGTACTGCAGAGTGCAAAATAAAAACCAAAAACGTATCTTCTTGCACATAAATAATTGGATTGCTTGTGCAATTCTTTCTGAACACAGCCTTTAGGAGTAATAAAATAATGAAATAAGGGAAGATTTTGAGAGTTAAGCAAACATGGAGGCAGTGTGGCCAATTAGTGGACTGTCTGCAGCAGAAAATGTCAGAACACACAAGATAAGAGATTAACATTAGTGTGTTATTAGATGGCATGGCCATAAGAGATGTAAACTTCAGATGAATGTTGAAGGTCTTCTACTATTAATCATACTCCAGCAACGGTTGAAAACTTTGGATTAGTTTAATACATAGATGAGAAGTGTTACTTTTAATTACACAACTTTATATTCTATACAATTTTATAGATGAAATGTTATGTTATTCTTCAAAAAAGAGAACCCTTTCAACAAATTAAAATAGATAAAGGGAAAAAAAGAAGGTTGTCATAAAAAATGGATGACCAAGACCTGTGTGTTATGGCTCAATTAGATCTCTATCACCAGGTATTCACTATGTTTAAGACTACTATGACTGCAGATACAAAGATAATAGAGTAGTCCTTCACATTACATTCAACATTATGTACAATCTGGCACAGAAGATGTAAGGCTTTAATTAAGCCATTTGCTCTGCCTGTGCCCTTGTGTAATATGATGCTGTCTGTTCAAGTTCAAAAGATTTATTGAGTTTCTCTCCGTGTGCAAGAGACTGACATTATCTCACACTTTGATTTATTTCAACATCCCCCTGCACACACGCTATACTCAATTCCACAATCTGAGC
Source organism: Eucyclogobius newberryi (assembly GCF_026437365.1). Taxonomy (NCBI): domain Eukaryota; kingdom Metazoa; phylum Chordata; class Actinopteri; order Gobiiformes; family Gobiidae; genus Eucyclogobius; species Eucyclogobius newberryi. Next base: position 16,847,195 of record NW_027315812.1, read on the forward strand.
GAATGAGAAACGGGACGGAGTAAACAAGCTACTTTGTGTAAGCATTCAACTGACTTTTCTGTGCACCACGTTTTAAACCCTTTAACCCGTTTGTTATCGTAAAAAGAACATTGATTTGTTTGCATGTCTTTTGGCTCGGCCTTGGTCATTCTTTGGCACAGAGAGAGAACGTGAAAAGCTTTTATACATTGCCAAGGGAGCCAACAGACTAAATTAAACTTATTTCTGACTGACTGGAACAATTAATGTTCAATGAGAAAGAAAGAGGAAAGAAAGTCGATGAGAAAAGAAGCAAATTTGACCCAAAATCTTGTTGTTAGGAAAATTAGCAATCCAGTCTCAACCAAAACTGTAAGAAAAATATTTAAAGGTAATTTCAACTGAGATTAAGAAGGTGCTGTACTGTATTAGCACAACATTTTTGGAGAAACCATAATCATAAAAATAACATCTATTCTCAACGTATCAATGTTTCCATGCAAATGAATTTCAACAATGTATTTAAGTTGGAAACAAGGAATCAATATCATGTGTCCAGATTTCCGCTTAGTGGTGTCCATTCGACACCACTAAGCGGAAATCTGTTTGTTGATATTTGAGTTCACTTTCTCAGGCGGCCATCTTGTAAGTAATAAATCAGTGCAGCATCTCAGTGGTGTGATGTAAATATAGTGTTGTCTGTGTGAATTTGGCTGAGCACATGTGCACATAACTCTCCACAAACATGACAGACGCTCGGGGATGTGCTGACACTACGTCTTTGCTAATCAGCTGCTGTCAGAAAGGTGCAGGCAAAACAGGGAATTTCATCCCATTACAAACAAACTCTGCGTATACCGTATAACGTATACCGGCAACTGTCTATGCAAGGCTGGCATATCCCAAGCATGCTCGAAATGCAGTTTAAGTACAGCAATTAAAACAATGTATGGTTTCTTTGTCACTTAGTACTTGTGAACCAACCAAACATTTCAGGCGTTTTCTTATTGTACCAGGATGAATGTTTGGAACAAGAAAGACAATAAAAGACAAAGTGCAAAGCTCATGACTGAAAATCCCGGCTAATCGACCAACTTTGTTTAGAAGGTGATGCTTAACCAACACATTTGTGACCCATTAAATATATTCTCAATGAAAGAAAAAGTAAAAGAAGTGGTTCACAAGAGTTTTTGTTTTGTTTCGAGTGCCTCCCAAGGGTTGTCTCACGCTCCAAGCAGCCAATTCAATCTGTTTTATATTGTTCATTATTTGTCCAGAAATTATTCAAAACATTCTTGTCAACAATTCCTTTAAAATTAAATACAATTAAATTTCGTATTTTTCAAAATCTGAAACCATTCCTGGAACTGAAGATGGATCAGCCATGTTGGCTATAATCTTTACATATTTACATGTATAATGTTCATTAATATGTGTTGTCCCTAAAAATAAATGCAAATTCCCAGTCAGAGCTTGCATACAGGGGAAGCGACCCCTGGTTGGGAAACACTTGGCAGCACGGTGGCACAGTGTTTAGTGCTCTTGCCTTGGAGGAAAAAGGACTATCAATTAAATTAAGATCAATAAATAAATAAATAGCACTAGAAAGTCATTATTTCATAAATCCATATTACAACCTAATCCAACAACACTCCAGTTACACAATATTTCCTAACGCTTCTGCAAATAGTATTTAATAGGACAATGTTTGACTGTTCCCAATTAAATCTTCCCTTTCCAGTTTATAACAGACAAACAAACAAACAAACAAACAAACAAACTGATACCATCAAAATCCTTATCCAACAATCACCATTGCAATCAAGTTGCTGATTGTTTTGATTAGCAATTATTAATTAAAATGTAGAATTACAATTCAACTTGAACCTAATTTTACATGCTGTCTCTGGTTTAAACCTTAAGTATCCGTGTGTGTCTTTACTCGGGGAATAAGTAAGTCATTACGAGGTGCATTTGCCATCACAAGGAAAAACAAGTGGATTTGATTGATGTGCTGAAGGTGAAAACATTTTGTCACTTCATTGTGCTCCTGTGGTGCGCACAGACACATGCACCGACAGCACACCTCAAGAAAAACACTGTACTACCTTCCATCACACATTTTTGTTCATAATTAGCTTTGGGCTATCTGACAATTATTCTACATTTCCAAGAGAGCTACGCAGTGGTTTGAATTAGCACTGGGTTTAAGTCATCTCTCTTTGTGGAATCAGCTCATAAAACATGTTGTGGGTGTATTAGTGAACAATGAATTAAATGCACAAAACAGCAAAGGGCAAACATAATGATAGCCTATACCTGGTACATAGGCTACACGGTGTACCTCATTGTACACTGTAATCTTAATCAGAAATGGGTGTATATGTATATGTATATGTATATGTATATGTATATGTATATGTATATATATATGTATATACGTGGTCAATTCTGCCTTTCTCTCTTTTTGGAGTTATGAGGGACTGGAATTTGTAATAATTTGATTTGTCGGATTGTAATATTTAGTTGAAAAATGCCCATTGACCAAAGTAATTAAATTAAAAACTGTAAATATAACGTACACAGTATAGCTGGTCCACAAATCAGACCCACAGTTTTCTTGCTCCAATGTAAAACCTAGTAATTCCCTATGTCAGTGGTTCCGTCCTGTTTCTTATTCTCATTCATGGTGTTGTAGACCATCACTGAAGCTGTGTGCAGTCCTTGAGAGCCAACACAACCTCGCAGCCCTTGAAGTTTATAATATACAGCTTAGTGCTGTCACACACGCGCGCACATTTATATGCAATATAACAGGCAGCTGTCTGGGGCAGCAAGGGTAATAAGAATTCCAATCAAACCACAATTTGCATGGTTAAACTTAGCTAATTGAAAAAGTAGCAGTCATTATTTGGTTTAAAAGATCCTCTGAAACAAAATATATTGTCGCCATGGAGTGTGCATGAAACCTTTTAACGCTGTAGTTTAAACCCCGAGAAACATTTTCAAATTGAATGGAGCAATTAAATTTTTTTGTAAAGTAAACGTGCACTGTGAACAGATGGTTGATTCAAACTAAATATCTGTACAATTAAAATTTTAGGTGTTAAGTTTTTTAATTTGTCATCCAATCGCCATTATCAGTTGTAAATATTGATTTTATTTTTCTAGCCTGAAGGCTTTATTAGATAGGACAGTTGTAGCATAAAATGGGGAGAGAGGAGTATAGACAATCGGGAAATAAGGGCTAGAATCGAACACACAATGCTGCGGTGGCAGCAACCACACTTGTGCAACACCCTTAACCACTGCAGAAAGGCAAGAACTGTCATATTTTTCAAAGCCCTCTAAGTGATATCACCATAGACCACCATAGGCAGATCTCTTGTGTACGCTCCAAACCAGATGCTTTTACAGCCAGAGGAGTAAGCACAATCTCAATCTCACTCTCTATACTTGTTTTAGCTGCTCAAAATAATTAAATACAAATATATGGATATGGATAATAAAATACATATCCTGTCACAATCGCAAAGTCGTTCAGCCAGGAAGATGGCGCCGCCACGTTGTTTCTATTTCTATTTTTATCCTATAGCAGATTTTAATTGTTTTTCTTTTTGATTTTATATAGGTTATTTTATAATTGTGCATTGTTTTACGTTGCATCGAATCACCAAAACAAGTTACAATGTTTGTGAATTCTGCATGTTCATTAGAAATGGTACTTTTCTGATTCTGAGCCCTACAACTGCCACATTCACACTGTCATTTATCCAATAAAAACTCAGCTAAAGAAATGTTGAGAAATCACCAACAGTGAGCTTCTAATTCTTACACAATCACCTCTTAATGACTGTAATCTCATCCAAAGGGGAAAACGTACCTTTAAATTCGAATCCAGACTAAATGATTGTTATGAGAGTTGTACTGAAGCCAAGTCACAATGTCGTTTGAAAGCTTTGATATCATTACCACCTGAAGGCAGCATTAGCAGCACATACAGTCTCACAGGATCATTAGCTTGGACACAGGCAGAGTGTGACAGGTGACAACCGACTCTGTGCACGCCAAGAGAGGGCCACAGGAGGACCAGAACGTGCAGACCAGAAGAATCACAATCAGAGCTTCATTAGTAACAGGCTAAAAAGAGCACATTTTAATTCAAAAGTTATGCCCTCAGAAGTGTAAACATAATGTGGTTAATATACTGTTGAAGAAATAACAGAATGAGTTTACATTTGTCAATTATCTGGAAATGCATTATAACTATTTGAACCTTTTGTTCCCACCAAAGAATGTGCCTTCATATCAGAGAATATAAGATAACTTGGTAACATTACATAAACTATTATTGTGTACTGAAAATAAGATTTTACTTTGCTTTATAGTCATCATAGTATCGAAATAGGTATCAAGCCTTTTTCTTAGTATCAAGTTTAACATTTGAGAATCTTGACAATAGTCCACAATAGTTATGGCCTCTAGTTTAGACTGGTAAAAAGAATGCACGTGACCTTTAACAAATAATCCATACTTTTGTGGATGTTTGGATTCTCTCAAAAGAAGTAAGCCAAACCCTAACCTTCATATTTGATTCCCAACAGTTATCCACATATTAACCACACACAATACTTGTCTGTCTCATGTTTACTGTCCTGGATTGTCAACAAAGCCTTTATGTAATATAGTCACCTTTACAGTCTCTCTTTTCTCCTTTGTGCCCTGACTTTTGATTAAAATGTGGAATACACTTATAGCCGCTGCCTAAATCAATAATTGGCTAAAAGAACATTAGTGGTTCATAAAGTCCTGCAACACTGGCTGAATGTCAACACATACCACAATCTTGGATGTCATGATGTTTGTTCTGTAGTCAACAAACGGAGAAGCATTATGTCTGCAATGCAGGGAAAGGAAGAATGTGGCCTTTCCTGCGTGTGCCAGTACCTTTTATTTAAATAATGGTTTATTGCATATTGGCATTGTTCCATTTCAGAAAACCACAGTAAAGTCCCCACACATCCAAGAATTTTTTTAGACATATGTTCTTAAATTTGATCATAAACATTACGCTATTCTCAGTTGTGCTTACGTCTGTCACCTCTGGAGAAATCACCAAAAGGAAACCAGACTTGTTTTTCTCACAACAAATCTGTGGCAATGACTGGGGTGCTTCCTTCCTGACACCTGTCTCGAGGGCGCTGTACGGGGCTATAACACTTCCTCCTCTTTCCTCCTGCTTTTTGTAATGAGATGCGGTCCAGGAAATGCTCAGTGCGGCAGACAACAGACAGCTTTGTATACAGTGATTATCCAGGGCTTGGGGAAGTGCTCTCGGTTCTGATGATACTGCATTGATCGGTGTAATCTCTGAGGGGTAATTATGCAGAGATGCGCTGAATGAGCTCCTCTGGGGACAGGGCCATTGTAAAAACGACAACCATCGCAGCTCCCCAGCGACACCAGCCATGCTCTGCTATCGAACACTTAAAACTCTGTACTAGTAAATAGGGCCTAGGAGCGTATGCAAATCGAATGCAATTAATGTGGCGTGTTTACATATAAAACAACAAAAACAAGGCCGGGCAAGAATTAGACCCATTTAGTCCATTGTCTGTCAAATTTGTCCATTTTCAGATTAAGTCCAAAAGTAATATTTTCCCTATTGCGTATGTTGATTAAAATGTCAGTCCATCCTTTAATTGTCGGCATGATTTGTGTCATTTCTTCCCAGCTGCCAGAAGTAAGTTCAATAGATACAAATATATGCATTATACATTTGATTTGATTGATTGACACATAGTTGGAAGCTCCATGTTTGCTCTTCTGATCATGCTTTAATCTGTTTGGGCATACACTCTGTGTCTAGGTACAGGCACTCAAATTTGGGAGACTGTGTTTGTGGGAAATTGGATAGAAATATACAGAGGGCGGCGGAGGAGCTTATTGGTCTGTGGGGGAAGTGTATCCAGTTCTTAGAAAGGATGGGTTCAGTGTATGTTTTTGACATGAACCCCTTGTTTTTCAGTGTCTTTTCTTCTGTTTCATGTTTCTGTAGTTCTTGTGTTTATGTGTTGCAGCCTTTAATGTTAACGGCATATTGAACCCAATCAAATATAAAAATGAGAACAGAAAAAGCAGACATTATTTTCCATGAAACACATTTAAGCAATACAGAACTGAGCAAATGTTCTGTTAGGTTATACAATACTGTGAAATATTTTCAATTAAGAGCTTTTCTGGTCCTCCATTGAAATGCATTTATGTTCCCATTTGGGGAAGTAACACAACCAAGATGGAAAAAAAAATAAATACAGTTGTAATGTTTGATTAACAGGAATGCAAAGGTAAATTAACAGAATCAATACATACATGACGAAAGAAAAAAATAATAACAAGTGTTGCTAAAATGCAGGACACAAAGGCTAGCAGCCCAGAGCAGGTGCAACAGGTGTCAGTATATAGGTGTGGCTGCTGATCGCCCACTAGCCAACCAGGAACTTAGTTGTTGAGGGGCCTCCAATCACAGGCACACGCCCCATAGCAGCCATTTTGGGAAGCAAAACAACATTTAAACACACAAAATTGAGGCCATTATCAGTTATACAAGTTCCTTCTTTTTTCTATTTATCATTGACATACCTAGTAGAATTGCTGTTAAGAGCGGTAACACATTTAAACGATTCCCCTGGTGAGTTCTTTGACTCTTTCATTTCAATCAGAGAACTAGTGATGCTATCTTTAATTTCATATTTGTAATAACTCTTTATTTGCAAGTATCAATAAGTTTAACCTTTGATAATAAGGGTTCAACCAGTTTAAGATTTTAACATTTCTTTTAACTTTGTTTAGCCAGATTAGAGCTTTAACCCAGGGTCTCTCCCTCCATATGACCCAACTGCCAGTAAGGCCACTCAATATTATTTCCATTGAGCTTCATGTTCTGGGTCACACCATTACAGAAACGCTCTTATTTGAGCTGAAATTCAATGTCATTTGTCATATTTGTCAAATGTCATTTTTAAGACAAGTAACAAGGTTTTTTGCTTTGCCTACAAATATGAAATTGTTTTATCCCACTCCTCAATTAGCCGGTTGGGGATGGGAATTGGGAGAATATGGAATAGATAAAGAAATCTGGGTAGAACGTTGTTTATAGTTTCAATCCTTTCACTTAGACTTATTGTTTTGGGTCATAAAGCGTCTAATAAAAATGTGCATTCAATTTAACCCTTTCTGTCCAGTCCACCTCTCCAAGGGTAATTAGTTTTTGGCATCTTTGAATGGTGAAAAGTCTTCAAAATGTTGCCATAAACAGAAAGCTGGTGCAACCTTTTAATGATTAAACTCTTGTATTTTGACTGCAATTATCACCAAGGATAATTGTTATTTTGTTGTCAATCATTGTGGGACTTTCAAAATCTATCCGTTTTCACGCGGTCTTAATACAGAATATCTCAAAATCACAGAAAGAACGTTACTGATAATGTCTACAACAGACTGTAACGGAAAATATGTCGTGTCGTGTCATTTCATTCTATCTATGTTGTTTTTCTGTGTGCAGATGATATAAGAATATGGTTTCCTGATAAATGCTGTCCGATGATGGTACATGCATCTTTCATTAAGCTCCCATAGCAACACAGCATAGTATACATGTGCATAGCCTGTAGGATCTCTTAGTCACCCTTTTATCTCCTTGAATTTCCAACCCAACACTATTGCTTTTTCTTGAAACGCACATTCAAATTTACACCTCCAGCTCTCCACAATGCCAAGGACAGGGCTTAGTAGTAAAATTACAGAAACAATAAGTCAGATGGCTGAGTGCATGCCAGCCTCTCGCAGGCGTACACGTTTGCACTTCTTAAATGAAAAGGCTCTCTGCAGGCTAATGTGATTTAGCTTGTGTTGGTGCGTTGGCTGCAGGTTTTCTGTGACTTCTCCTGATAGAGGGATTATTGTCAAATCCCAGGGGTGCTTTTAGATGACTGCAGCCCTATGAGGAGACTCTAAATAAAACAATAAGCCATGACAGAACACGTGACTGGTGGAACTAAAATCAAAGTGTTAGAGGTGAGGAAAATGGCATAGGATTTAGGGGAGATTAATGTGTAAAGTGATGGTTATGAGGGCCAAGCACATCCATAGAATACCTGCTTGTGATAAGTTTCCTCAGCAGCATTAATGATGGTTCAAATGCAGAGAACAAATTTCCCTACGGTGACAATAAAGTGTCCCTCAACCTTAAAAGGTGTCATTGTTGTTGCGGCTCTAATACAGGGGTACCCAAACGTTTCAGGCCAGGAACCCCCAAAATAACGCAATAATAATGCAACTGACACGGGACCCCCACAGTAAATTGAAATAGACGTCTGTAATAATGTCAAGGTGTGACCATTTTAAGAATTTGGTTTATTTGTTGTATTTTAGTACGTTAGTGTGTAATGTGACGCAATTTCAGTAAAACACACTGTTTTCAGTTAAAAAATGATTTAATGCGGTGTCAACATTTTTAAAGTTACATCTTGAAAACATCTAATGACACCTCATGACATGGCCTAGCCCATGACTGTTAATGTACTGTTTGCAATTGGAAAAAATGCAATTCCCCCAAATAGAAAGTTGCCCAGAAGGATGTCCGCAGTAAATTACAGTTCTATAGGTTAATGTGTATCAGCACAAACTGCAGTCTGAAGAACCTTGAGAGATATTGAGCATGCATTGCTGAGGTTGCAAGGGTCGAGCGCAGTGCACCCCACAGTGGAGCGGCTGTTACAACTGAAACAGACTCACGGTCCACAGCAGAAGAAATGCACTGCTGGCAAAAGGCTGGTGACGTTGATAAATGTTGTCCTCTGACTGTTAGGTAATATTCTGTGATGAGCAGCAGCCTGCACTCCTGCTCCACAAGGTTGTGTGAGAAGGAAGGCAAAAGTGATGACGTGGAGGTGTGAGAGCCAAGGGAACAAGGCCACCGTAACAAGAACAAGGGGAGAAATGAGAGTTTGAACTTCAGACCATTCACAGTGGTATAACATGAATGGTTTGTTCAGGACAATATACCAAGCATTTCTTTAGCTGTTATGTAGGTATTTTATCTTATTACGTACTCCAGGCCAGTTGTAGTAATATCTTAAATCTTCTAGGACAGTGTAATTAATTCTATTAGATTTGAAGTTGAGATTTAGGGTGCGTTAACACATTCATCACATAAAAACTGGGACTAAACCCAGACTACAAAATTAAACTTGGATAAAATCAGGGCTAAACAAGGACTAGAACAGGATCAAACGAAATCAACATCAGGACAAAAATGTATTAAATTTATAGAAGCAAAAAACAACAGGTGTGAACACACTAAATCCTTCAAATCGTCAAATAATCATATTAGGGCTTTTAAAATAAAACACCCAATCTTCTGTCAGTAGTTTTGTGTTTTGGAGTTCAGACGTCTGAGGAATACGTTTAAATATGTTTTGTGTAAGATGGCACTGATTAAAAAGTATTTTTTGTCATATCACCCTGCCTTAACCCCATCACACATATATATTCATTGTAATGTTTGGTATGCAAGAGAGATAAGCCAAGAACATGCAAGATGGAAGAATGAGAGGGAGATGAAGAGAGCACTTCATAAAATGTCAAATCATTCAAAAATCTGCTTTACACCGTTCATCACTCATTATTTATCTTGTGAAATTACATAACATTCTACTTTGAAGAACTGTAGTAGTAATGCAATTTGACAGTAATTTGACATGCTAATTTTCCAATAGAAGTTATGCAGATGCCATTACAGTATTCTGAATTTTAGCAATGACTGAAAGAAAAAGAGTGTCAATTGTGAGAGCCTAAAACGCAACTAAAATGTGAAAAAGCTGCTGCTATAGTCTGATAAAAAATCAAGTTAACAGTTGAAGAAAACCAGATGAATAACAGGAACACTGTGTGTTGGGGAAAATAATATTTTTTGTGGGGTACTTTTGTGGGGAAGTATTGTAAATCTCCAACTGCCATTAGCAAACAAGCTAAACTCTGCACAATAGGGAAAACAATGGAGAAACCTTCAGTTTCTATTTTGCTGTACAACGTTAATTTGAGCAAAACAAAAGCTCCATGGACAAAAATTAGGACAAAAAAACAAAGCAACATTTCTAATCAGTTTTATTGTCCATAATTCCACCACTCAGTCACAATGTTGTCAGTGCATAACCTCATGCCACAAAGACAAATTCACGGGTCCAAAGTGATGTCACATACGGGTTGCTACTGCCAGCTCGAGGATGGAAGCCGCTTCAACGAAATGTCAACTGTGGGCTGTTTCAACTAAATGTTTTGAAACAAAGGATTCCTCTTCTCCAACATCCCCAAAGTTTAATAAAAATAACCCAGTTTAACAATCAGAAATGTATCACTGTGGTCAGGAGGGACCAGTGGAGTTACAGAAATCCCTCCAGAATGAGGCTGAGCTGTTTGTTTCAGGTCGTTAGCAGCGGGCTAATACTAGTTTATAATTATTCTGTGGCTATGCTCATAAATGTTAGCATACTTGCAGATGGTTATAAGAGCCTAGTTTCCGAGTGTCTGGGTGTTATATTTTAGGATCAGACATAGGGCTGGGTAAAAAAATCAATTTAATCGATTTTGGATCGATGTCATTAAAATTTTGCGATATCAATTCATAAGGCATGAGATTGATTTTTCCCCTTGAAGTTAACCCCAGTAGTCTTGTGCGTGGTGCAGCAGTGGCGCGTTTACGTCCGCCTGTCAAGCGTGCAAGACGCAGGTAAAACTCGGCTCAGCGAGCCGTCCCAACTCAAGTCTGACGTCTGGAACCATTTCGAATTTAAAACAACAAAGGACAAAGAGCCAGATAAAACCAAAGTGGTTTGCCAAATCTGCGAAGCGGAGGTCAGTTATTGTAGAAATACTACAAACCTCACTTGACCAGGTATCACACTACGCTAACGTTAGCTTTCAACAACAAGCCGTCCGGCAAAACAAATGAAACTGAGGGAATCACTAACGTGACCAGCCGATTCTCCGCTGGTCATAAAGATAACAGAGGCCATCGCAACTTTTGCCTGCAAAGATTTACGCTCATGCTCGGTAGTGCAAAACGAACGCTTCAAGCGGCGTGTTCATGCGCTAGATCCACACTACGTTATGGTGCAACGTAAACATCTGACAGAAAGTTATCCCGTGTGTGTGAAAATACGCCATCCTAACGACAATGCCGAATCTGCAGAGAGAGTCGGCATAACACTTGGACATCACGGTCAACGCAGTCGTACCTGACAGTGACCTGATGAGCCACACCGCTAATAATGTGGGAGTGTCTACAGAGCCGCGGCGCACGGCTGAAACTGCCATGTTATTTTCAACCGGCCACGCGTTTTAGCGCCGTTTTAGACTGCGCCGGGTTAAGGTTAGGGTCAGGGTTAGAGTTAGGGTTAAGGTAAGGGTTAGGGTTAGGGTTAGGGTTAGTTTTAGGGTTAGGGTTAGGGTAAAGGTTAGGGTTAAGGTAAGGGTTAGGGTTAAGGTAAGGGTTAGGGTTAGGGTTAGTTTTAGGGTTAGGGTAAAGGTTAGGGTTAAGGTAAGGGTTAGGGTTAAGGTAAAGGTTAGGGTTAGGGTTAAGGTTAAGGTTAGGGTTAAGGTTAAGGATAAGGTTAAGGTTAGGGTTAAGGTAAGGGTTAGCGTTCCTGAAACTGCTCGGCCATTTGACCGCGCCGCGGCTCTGCAGCCACGGCCAATAATATAGCTATTATGTTGACGGGGGCCATACAGGAGTGGGGGGCTGACCAGCAAAGACCCAGCAGTCGTGACGGACAACGCTGCAAATAATGGTTAGTGCAGTAGAGATAATGCAGCTGATGCACGTTGGACCCACTGAACTTAGCCTCACAAGCAGGTCTAAAAACTACTTTATATTTCAAAATTGCACTTTTGAGACAGTTTTGTTTACAGCTGAAGTTTAAACTGTCCAATTTACAAGTTTGCACTTAAAACCTGTTTATGGTGAAAAGAAAAAATAAAGTACATTTGTATTTTGTAACACAATTGAGCCATTTTCATTATTTAAGAGCAGATTGGATTGAATTGAATCGAATCGACCCGTGATTAATCGATTCAGGACGTTATGAATCAAAATCAAATCGATTTAGATCTTCATTTTCTGTACTATTGTCTGTACTCTTGAAAGTTTGATGGCTTGTCCAGTGCAGAGGGCTTGTGAACGAGGAAGTTTGGATGTAAATGTCCGCAAAAGTTTGTTGTGACAAGTTGTCACTACTTTTAAGTGTTGTCGGTGACTCGCTGCTCTAGATACGGATCCATAACTTCTGTCTTCCCGAAGCATCAACCCTTATCCTTTTAAAATATAGGGTTAGACGTGACCGCATACTGTTGCCTAGCGCCACTAGGCAACAGCATGCGGTCACATCTTCAAAATGGCAGTGACAGCAAATAAGTCTCATGACTGAAACCCATGGATTGGAGCCAATCTCCCTGAAAGGAGCTTCAGTGCCTTCTTGTGGCCATATTAAATTCTACTTCAGAGAGTAACTACATACTCAATCTGTGTAATTTTAGAACTATACAATGAAATACAGACATAGTTAAATATTGTTAAAATACCAAACTTTCCTCTTATCTCAGAGATATTGTAGCAAATCTCCGTCTGATTTATGAGCTATAGGCGATGTTTACAGGATGACAAATGATATACTCATGAAAAATGATCCCTGCATTAACTACTACTTCGTCCACGTTCCCCTATTCAGTCAAGTCAAAATCACCTGCCCTGCTCCTCCTGAGCTAGAGTCCATTCATCATCCTAATGCATGAGGTAAGAGATGGTCATGCAGAGACTCTAGTGGTAAAACCATAATGGCATCAATCACCACAATGAAGACCGCCAATTGAAATGCAGAGGGTATAGAGACAGCATTTAGACTGCTCCTGGTTTCTGCTGTCATTATTTAACACAGAGCTTCAAGGGTGGCTGTCAGTGTGAAGAGAAGTATTAATCAATCCAATGCACGTGTGGCAAATTCAATCACGCTATGGATGGATGAAGACTGCATTTTAGCTGTGAGCTCCACTGTACTTGACCTTTAAGTGTCACTCCATTTTGGTAGAGATTCAATTAATGTGCAAGTCCCTTCACAAACAAGGAGGTGTGCTGGCAGGCTTAGCAATCATGCAGAAGGCAGACAATATTCGCTAATATGGTAGTTACCCCTGTAGAAAAGTACATTCTGTATTATCAAGCAGTGGACAATGAGGTGAACACTACTCTGTAAGGGTCATTGCCACAGTAACAGGAGTATTACTGTGGTGGAAATACAAATGTACATCTGTAAATGTATTTACAGATACAAATTACAAGACACATAGTTTAAATGAAGGCCGTGGCTTGCCGCGCAGTTTCAGGGACCGCGGCATTTCCCTTATAGCCCGTTATAGCCTCATGGCTAACCCTAAACCTAACCCTAACCTTAACCCCAACCTTAACCCTAACCTTAATCCTAACCTTAACCCGGCGCGGTCTAAAACGGCGCTATAACGCGGTCAAATAGCGACGCAGTTTCAGGAGCTGCGGCGCGCGGCCGGCACAAAAATAACGGCCGCGCGCCGCGGCTCTGCAGACACTCCCTTAAATGAATACCTTTAATTAGACACATTTTCTGATTTAAAGTAAAACTATTTAACACAATTTTGGTTATGTGGGGCCGGTTGTGCTCATGTGGGCCAGGTTGTGCTCATGTGGGGCAGGTTGTGCTCATGTAGGGCAGGTTGTGCTCATGTGGGCCAGGTTGTGCTCATGTGGGCCAGGTTGTGCTCATGTGGGGCAGGTTGTGCTCATGTGGGGCAGGTTGTGCTCATGTGGGGCAGGTTGTGCTCATGTGGGGCCGGTTGTGCTCATGTGGGGCAGGTTGTGCTCATGTGGCGCATGTTGTGCTCATGTGGGGCAGGTTGTGCTCATGTGGCGCAGGTTGTGCTCATGTGGGGCAGGTTGTGCTCATGTGGGGCAGGTTGTGCTCATGTGAGGCATGTTGTGCTCATGTGGGGCAGGTTGTGCTCATGTGGCGCATGTTGTGCTCATGTGGGGCAGGTTGTGCTCATGTGGGCCAGGTTGTGCTCATGTGGGGCCGGTTGTGCTCATGTGGGCCAGGTTGTGCTCATGTGGGGCCGGTTGTGCTCATGTGGGGCAGGTTGTGCTCATGTGGGCCAGGTTGTGCTCATGTGGGGCCGGTTGTGCTCATGTGGGCCAGGTTGTGCTCATGTGGGGCCGGTTGTGCTCATGTGGGGCAGGTTGTGCTCATGTGGCGCATGTTGTGCTCATGTGGGGCAGGTTGTGCTCATGTGGGCCAGGTTGTGCTCATGTGGGGCCGGTTGTGCTCATGTGGGCCAGGTTGTGCTCATGTGGGGCCGGTTGTGCTCATGTGGGGCAGGTTGTGCTCATGTGGCGCATGTTGTGCTCATGTGGGGCAGGTTGTGCTCATGTGGCGCAGGTTGTGCTCATGTGAGGCATGTTGTGCTCATGTGGGGCAGGTTGTGCTCATGTGGGGCAGGTTGTGCTCATGTGGCGCATGTTGTGCTCATGTGGGGCATGTTGTGCTCATGTGGGGCAGGTTGTGCTCATGTGGGGCCGGTTGTGCTCATGTGGGGCCGGTTGTGCTCATGTGGGGCCGGTTGTGCTCATGTGGGGCAGGTTGTGTTCATGTGGGGCAGGTTGTGCTCATGTGGGGCAGGTTATGCTCATGTGGGGCAGGTTGTGTTCATGTGGGGCAGGTTGTGCTCATGTGGGGCAGGTTGTGCTCATGTGGGGCAGGTTGTGGAATAAATCTGCAAAAGCCAAAGAATGAATCCAAACACTGCTACAAGTTTGTTTGTGTGACGCGGATCAGGCAGAGCTCCTGGTCTCTTCCTGGTCGTTTCCTTGGCATTTCTTTGACTGATGTTCATTCACAGGGGAAATGTGTCTTTCTGCACATTTGGTTAGACTGATAAAAGTGTGTTGTGAACACAAACTGGACCAGCTCAGAGACAACTTTGGTCCCCAATTGAAGCAGGTCTGCTTCAATTTGTACTGTGAATGTGACTTTTCAGGAAAGGTCCAGTTTTGTCCAATATGTGGATTTTGTTATAGTATCGACACAACGCTCAAATAAGTATCTAGTTTTGATACTTGTTTTGGGATCAATTAGTATCTGGTTATCAATCTTTTTGACAAACGCTTTGTCCCCCCCATTTATTTTCTAAACTATACTAAAGACATTAGTTGGTTCAGTAGTTAAAGCAGAGTCTAAAGTTATCAGTTATCAGAGGGGAGTGATTTGGCCTGTATCCTGACATGATGGTCAGATATCACAGCACGCACAGGGCTTCTCACATCTGTCTTTATTAGCTCTGACAGGGGCTCCGAGAACAGAGAGCTACCCTTGTGCTCGGACTAAAATCATCTCTAATGAGTGTCACACGCAGGGGGTAAAACAAGAGTGTTTAAAAGACAAGAGTCAAGGTGTTGCAATGACAAAGAAAGGGGCAGAAACCGACAGACAGACAGATAAGATACTTTATTGATCCCATTTACACTGCGCTTTTCAGTCAATTCAAAAGGTCTCAGTGCAGCTTAGCAGGGAGATTTGTCAGATAGGGTCAGCAGATTGTTTGTCAGGGCAGTTTGAGGTGAGAAACAGCCCTTAACAAAAAGACTCCTTTGTGACCAGCGGCTTGAGCGTCACAGCTAGCATCCGGGAGGAGCCAGGTGAACTCTGAAGACTCTGTAAAACTCTCTTCTAAGCCTCACTCTTACTTTGCTCTGTTGGTTTGGTTGGTGATGACATGGGCCATTCTCTCAAAGTAGTTTCCCTGGAAGGTCTTCTGGTGGTTTTTTAGGGCTGGTGTAAAAAGTAGCATTTCAGAGGTCCACTATGAGGAAACTGAACAAAATAACCAGTATTGTGTCGGTAATGTCTCATTTATGCACCATTAGAAATATTAATATCTACACAAAGTTCAAAACACACAAAGTTCAATGTTAGTCATGATGTTGAACACAAAACCTCTGGCTTTGATATAATGGCGCTTTTTGAGTGCAACAATTATGCTGGCTTGTTCCCTGCCTATTTCTCTTAACAGTGGTAAAAATCAATGGGCTTTGCCTGGGGCACAGACCTTTCCACTAAAAGCTATTATTCTAAGACACGGCAGAGCTGTGTTTCCCTGTTTCTGCAGCCCACGCGGTCTGCTGGCTTAACGTTTGCTTTGGTTGAGAGCAAAACAAGTTCATGTCACAGTGTTGTCACAATCGCACTAAGCACCCAAGAGTAAACGCAGAAGACTGTCCCAAACCTCTGGGAATAAAAGAGTAGTGTTTTGGAGGCACAATAAACACTGCAGTGATATTGTGCAATTTGTTGTGCACCTGAACAGCTGCTCAGAGCCCCGGGAAGTCAGTGAGGCTAATATAAACCAGTCAACCAGACGAGCCTGCAGGAAGCGGTGCTTCAGTTGTTAGTTTAGACGCTGTGCTGAGTCATGTCACTACTCCAAAACTTGAAGAAAGAAAAGATACGATTCAAAGCGAGCAGATGGTTCTTGGAAAATGAAGGATGCTTGAAATGAGAGGCCAATAAAAACAAATCTCAAAAAGGTTGAAAGTTGAAACAGTGATGGAAAAACAACTTCAAATCTGCACTGGAGAAAAAAGTGTTCAACAAACGAGTAGCACTTTAACTATTACCACAACAAAGCTACAAAGAGCGGTGTCTTGAAAAGGACCAGTACGCACGTCCTACATACTCCTGCTCTTTTGTGGTCATTTTCATTAGCCATTTCAATATTAAGCCTGTTTCATTGTTGGCTGCAGAGGTTTGCACACCCAGCTGGTCACTCACCAGGGAGAGAAGTCTAAAAATGGAAGCAATTTTCTTCTATGATTAGCCCGTGAGAAAGGGGACATTACTATGAAGCTGTGGTGGACAAATTTGACCGTTGCTGGTTTTGCAATACATATATTTAGTTATTTCATTGTGAATAGATTTACATAAAAGGTGAAGTATGAAGCAGTATATGAACAACCACAGTACAAAAGTAGGTGGCATAATTACGATCAAATTAATATGGCAGTAATTCATTCATAAGGTTATGTTTCCTCTTTATTTCCAGCTCCTTTATGGACGCCTCTATTGTTAACATGAGAGGGCCACCTGCTGGACAAAGCATGTATTGGCTAAAAAGTTATTCAATTACAAGAAGATAGTGTTTCAATCCATCTCCTGGTGGGTGGTACAGAAATAAATCAAAGCACTTTGACACACAATCAGCAGAAACAAGACTATTTTCTGAGTGTTAGCAATATCTGGCTTCACAGTTTAGCTTGTCTTAGCCATCACCTTCATTCAATACCACGGCTAACTGCGTTTATGTTGTTACACGGGTCTATTATCTGACTACAAATACCCCTTGCTCTTAGTTTTCCCAATAAAAGTGCAGTGAGGGATTGGCAGGTTTTGGAAGTCGACATGACATCTAACAACTGTATGAAGGTCACTATAATGAAACTGCGCTGTAACACTTGTGTAACTCTCGGTGTCCAGATAATGGCTTGTGGCACGTCATTTGTCACTATTAAACATGTGAAAATCCAGTCAACTTGACATTCATCGATACAGTTCTGCGCTGTAGTCTCAGTGGAGGGAGAAATACGATGTACCGGTAACTAAGGATACACAAAATCTTGGGACTAGATTATGTTCACTATTTTGAGAGGGAAAACGTATATTGGTTGTTGGATAAATTGTTTTGTATATATTATTGTATTCATAATTAGTATTTTTGGCACCACTTTATAATAATAACTACACTTCTTTTTATGCATTAATTAAAACCTTGGAATGTCTAGTGAAAAGAGATATGTACTTTGGAGTAAAGAAGAATTGAGTTATAAAATAAACAAAATATGTAAACACTCTTATAACTTCATTCTAAAGAACACTGTACTGTAGAATGACTCCGTCCGGATTATTCGTAACCCCTTAATTACGTACTTATTAAGGCTGAATCATCCTTTATTTCATTTTGTATTAACCTTTACTTTATCAGGTGATAATCCATTGAGATCGAAACCTGCTTCAAGGGTGACCAGGGGTAAAGTGAAAAATATTGCACACAAATCATAAAAAAGCCAATTTATGCAAGATTATCTTTATTTTTTTATTGAACTAAAACCCCTAGACGAGACCAGATTGCCCAACTTCAATGTCAAGTTTATTACTAAACAATTTTAATTTCTAAAGTAAGTCATCAAAAGTGTGGTTATTATAAAGTTATACCATATTCTTTATTGTTTTAATTAGTGTGATACACCACTGTATTATTTTTCAAAAGAACTCTAAAGTGTGTCGTATTACTTTTCACAAGACAAGCTCTTGCAAAAAACAATTCATTCCACGTGCTGCTGCTCTGCTTGTCCCCTCTGGCTCATTCTCCCTAATATTCCTCTCTCCTTTTTGGATTGGGCTGTTGCCATATTGTGGATGTGTTTGGCAAAATAAGCATTTTCTCAAGGTGATGACCCCCGCTGTGAAAAAGGGGATCCTCTAAAATCCTATCATCTGGAAGCAGGCCTCATTGAATCAGCAGCATTGGCCAATCTGCAGCTATGCAACACTTTCTAATGATTGCTCCAACATGTATTTTGTCACACACTCGCCGGTGGACTAAACATATTAAACCTTTATAAATCTGAAATGAACATGAGCCAAAATAACAGACATTTTGTTGCCTGTACAGCTTTAGAGACCATACCAAGACAATTATTCATTTGGGTCATTTCAATTATGATCACATCACTATTCACTCTTTCTACACTTTTCGGAACCTGCCAGAATGAATGTATATTTGGTTCAGAATGATTAAAAATGTTATAAGGTCATCTCTTTTGAATGTTGAAAAGTCCTCAGAATGTTGTATCTTCAGGGGGTTCAACACCCTATATTTTCTCATTCAAAGATACATATATATATATATATATATATATATATATATATATATATATATATATATATAATTTAAATCAAATGGCTGTGTTAATAGTCCTAATTATTCATCATTCTAAAATCCATGGATGATAGAAAGCTTTAAACCCATGAATAGTCCAACATGAAAGAACTACTTTGTATACAGTGACATGTGAATAATTGGTTATGGATATTGTCAAAATAGTATGAGTATGTTCATTTAACAGAACGCTAATGGCTTGGATGAGGACACGTTACACATCGTGTTTAGTCTCTGTTTAGTTGCTTCAGTCTCGTAGACTGGACCAGTTACGACTGGATTCACGTTTGAATCAGAACATGTGGACCGGATCTATTATATTAGATCTATTATATTAGATCTATTATATTAGATCTATTATAGCAGCGGCATGTTTACTGACACTTCCGCATTCACGGAGCCCAGCGGCCAATCAAGAAGACACTGGAAACATCGTTTGGGCTAAAACTTTCTGTTCTATTTCTTTTAAGAAAGAACAATACACAAATGATGACAAGACACATGCATAATATTCCTGTCCAAACATCCGATTCATAATACAGAAAGAGCAGGCGCACTACTTAAAAGCTGAACTTATAAACAAACACTCACGTGGTTCACCTCCTTTCTCCATGGCCATGGGCGAGGCTCACGTTTGCCTCATAAATGATCCAAATGACACAGGGTTTCTTCTGATAAATCCATGCGGAAAATGTCAAACTTCTTTAATGTCCATTTTAGAGCATCCAGAGTAAATTAGCATCACTGCAAGTGCCAGGGCTACAACTTTTTTTAACCGTTTTGGTTGGCCAGGGGTCACATGACGCTGTTTAACCAATGAAAAATCAAACGCGACAAAGAAAGTATGAATACATTGTGCTGTATTATTATAGACTGTAAAGTTGTTTTTTGTGGATTATTGATTGTATTCTGTAGGATAAAAGTGTCTTCAGATGTTGGTCAGTGTGGACTCTCTCATGACTGTCAGTCGTGTAGTGTGGACCCTCCTCAACATTCTAATTCTCTCACAAATGTAGTGTGTCCTCAGCTTTACAGTGTGAATTCAAGAATTTAGGTACACAATATTTAATTGCAACTTTAATACATATACAAATATAATATGAAAGTACTTCATCAGTAAGCTGTGCCAAAATGGGAGTTTATCTTGGTGGTAGTAATATAAATGACTAAACTTACAACTGTATAAGTCTCTTGTTCTGCATTGCGTACAAGATGTATCTCCACCTGACCCACTTCATCCCTAAACTGGAAGAGAAAACGGTCCCCTTCGTAATTGTAATCCGTGTGAGCCGACTGATCTGCTTTCAGACAAACTGCAGAACTAACACACCACAAAGGGAACTTGAATTCATCCCGTAAAAGCAGTGTCATGATGCAGCAATCCTGTCCAACAGATACAAACAGAACCTATTACTTGTCATGGTATATGATGCTGTTGTTGTTATCTTATTGGCCATTTCACTGCACTGAAACGACTTACACACCCTAAAGATGTTTTTCTTTCTATCGAGTAAGAATTGGAGTGAACAAGCTGTGAAGAGGCCTACCTGCACAGCTCCTTGCAGGGCCTCACACCTCCAGGGGAAAGAGATGCTGCCAGACAGCGGAGTGTGTTCAGACAACCTGTTCCTGTTAATGGCAATCAGCTGCATTAATCCGCCACACATCTGAGCTGCACACACACAATCAGTCACAGTTAGTCACAAGGATCAAAGATAATAGAACAAAACATGTACGTATGATTTAAATTGTCTATATAGTAAGTTACTTTTATGGCAGAAAAGTTGGGTGAAGCTTTCGGACATAATATTGCACTTGGTGTTGTGTAAAGAGATGTGTAGACGGTAGCCATGGAGACCGTATTCAGGATCGATGTCATCAAAAGGAGGCTTGGCCGCTAGTCCAACAAAAGGACTGTGAATCGAAATACATTTTAAAGTTTAACAAAACTATCATGAAAGCACTGTGTTTACAGGTGCCATAAAGTACATCATTCTATTGGAATGATTTTAGGCTCACACGCAGAAGCTCTATTCACCCAAGACACCAATAGAGGGAGCCATGTCCACAGTGTTAAAAACAGGAATTTACAAGGAAAGTAATATCTGGAGAAATGATTTTCAGAGCAAATAACATGTTCTGTGTAGGTTTTCATTTTACAATGTGAAAAGTATGTAACTGACTTACAACTAATGAAGAGCAGTTGAGTAAAGAGTAAGTGTGACAGGGATTGTGATCAAATGAACTAAACCACATCATTTTAATGTAAAGATTGGTGTTAAAAGCAAGTCTTAATACCTTCTCTCATTTGTATGAATAAAGATAATTTCATAACAGCAGAAGGTGCACTAGATCAAAGACAAGTCCCCAAATGTGTACAAAAATACTGTTTTTAAATCCCAAATCATTTAAATGCAATGCTGACTCTTTACAATTTGCCCAGTGTGAGTGAGTGAAAAACAGGTCGCAGACAGGCACATCTGACAGAAGAGTGTGAGTCAGCGCTGCCTACTCGAGTGTGGCCTACCAGACTGATGATCCCTTGGTGCTCCTCTCCACCAGCCTGTGCAAGTGAAGGCTGAACATGACAAAGGCAACAGAGCACTGGCCCTGAAAGAAAGGGATTGTTTTTGCATTTTGCTTACACATTTTATTTAAAACGCCACTATCAATCTATGTTTTGTCACTACTTACCTTCCAGAGGCCAACAATAATACCAGGCTGTAAAAGCTTTAACTCCACCAGCTTATCCTGACCAATGTTCTGAATGCTTTTGGATACACTGGTCATGTCTACATTGAGCATCAGGGATCTCCGCGCTGGTCTGCCAGCAAAAGAAGACGATGAGAGTGTTTCACAAGACAATAGGAGTGTGTATGTGTGAGATAACAGCTGCCATACTGTTTTAGACCGGTGCGGCTGAAGGCGATCCTCCTGACGCCGAGGAGCTGAAGAGCAGAGATGTGCGGGAGGTCGGGTAATGTGCCGCTCCAACACAAAGTCACGGAGGTCTCGGAGAACTTCATCCAGCTCAGGTCAAACGTGCTCGTCTCCTTTGACTGTTGAATCACTGTCAGCTGCCAAGTGACGTGAAGGTTCCTATACCGGAGAGAAAGTGCAATAGCCACATATTCAGCCACGATAAGTCATAACACATAAGTCGGAGCACTTGGAGTGGATTGTGTCAGGTATGACCTCAGGTGTAAAGTCTAAGACAGACAGTGAAATGATTCAATCATAATGGCTTTCATCAATAATGTAGTTAATTTTCAAATATTGTCCATCTAGAAGCCTTCAGTCATAGTTCAACTTTTATTTTGATTAAAAGAAATATGCTAAAAGTCTCAATTTACAAAAAAGACACACACACAAAAATCACTGACTAGTCGACGCTAAAGTCTATGCTAAATATTGAACTGACTCTAACCTAAATGCTACTGCAAATGTATCAACAAAGCACATTTCATTACAACATTAAAAGTATTTGAGTACCATAGCTACATTGAAGGGTAGACGACGGTTCAGATCATCTCCAAAACTGCACCAAGTTGAAATCTTTCTCAAAATGTACTTTTAATAATATAAAAAATAAATTAAATGAGCCTTTTTCATTATCTTTGATTCCTGACTTGACACCAAAAAAACAGGTCTTATAGGTGCTTTATCCAGTAATGATCTGTGGATCGAAGGGGATCTGACTTACTAACTACTAAAAATACATATTACCAGTGAATAGAGTATTAAAATGACATGGTCAAGTTCGATCTGGAGATTCTGGCAGTCACCCAGTATCAATTAAGTGCGAGAAACAGAGCTCAAAATGTGGAGCAGCCTGGGAGTTGTAGTATTACCTCTGGGACAGGACCCCGCTGAATGTGAGTGAGGGCTGTCTGCTGGAATGATTACCAAGGTAAATCGGGAACTCCTGAGTGTCTCCAACAAAACCAACAAAACCCCCCAGGGACATGTCTCGGGAGGGGAAGACTGGGAAAGCTTCTGTTAGCATGTGTGTGTGTTGCAGATGAAGGCTAGAGGTGCTAAGTAATTTATTTCAAGAATTCAGACTGCCTCAGCAAGGAACACAATTATTTCGCCTTCCTCTCTGTAACGGCGACGGACACTGAGCTCCAAAATTGAGTGCTGCACAGCTTCTAATCAGAGGTTATGAAAACAGGGCCGATACTGCAGTGAAGACAGCGAGGAGCCTCCCTCACGCACACAGCATCCCCCTGAGCAGACAACACACTCAGACACACACCTCTACTCTCACCTTTAATAACAGTGTCATAAAAAAGGAGGGAAAAGAAATGTCTGTAAAACTGCTTTTTTTCTTTTTTCTTTCAAAGTAGTCTCTCCACTTTCAACTTCCTTGACAATAAGGCTATAAAGTTTAGTCAATGTTTGGAGTTAAAAGCATTGGGGATTCCCGGGATACTTCTGCACCTCACTGCTTCCAGTCGTACAAAGCATACAAAACAGATGGCGATGTAGATGCGCAGTGTAGTCTGTGGAGTGTGTAATGTGGACCAAAACACACAAAGAGCGTGCGCGGACCAAAAAAGTGTAGAAATAGAGTTTGTATGAAGAAGAAAAGAGGAGCTGTGAATTAGAATACTCATAACCCTAGGCTCTGACTATTTTCAGTACAATATGTGAGACTGCTAAAGGTTAAAAGATTTTTTTTTCCCTCAAACTAAAGGACAGGAGTCGCCTGCAAGTCATTTAAGACAGTTTATTACTTTTAAATTATGCTTTAATTTGGGATAGTCCTAGTTTAGGTGTTGTTGTTTCGTACCAGATTCAAATTGGATTTCAAACTGAATTAATCCAGGCTACTTTTAGTCATATTTTGTGCCAAATTTGACTTCCCCTTACAGAATGCCCCTTACCTGAGAACATGCTCTGTTTTAGAAGGAAGTCCAGTGTGACGGTTGACCACGCAGCATTGTTTCTTCCACTTGTACATGTCAAAATCAGCTGTGGTTTGGAAATACAGCCTTTTCCAATGATCAATAGCCAGATCATTGACATCATCTGTCTTCTTTAACAAGTCCTCCACAAATTTAGGGTTGGGCTTCCTATTGTGTCCAAATTCCTTCAGGAAAATCCTATGCCACGAAGCACTGCAACCAGAAAGATGACAGTAAGAGAAGTGTTTTGTTATCATTCTATTTGCATTTATAAAACATGAAACTCTTACTTGTCACTGGCAAGATGGTAGAAGAGACTGCTGACGTGGCTAATTGTGAAAAGGGCAGCAGTGTCGAGGTATGACAGGATCTTAATGAGGATCTCACATGGCAACCTATACAACGGGTGATTAGACAGGACTGTAAACAATACCAGTGTTTACGCCAATGTTAGTGTAGTTCATATTAGCACAATCAGTACCGTAATACTATGTGCCATTGAGCTTACCAGTGTGGTCATAATAAATATATATTCTTCATACGGAAACGTAGAACTGTCAGTGTGGCGTAAACATTATATTTACAGAATTTTCATTAAAACAAGAACAGCATGTAGTTATATAATAATAGGTAATAATAGGTTTTATGTTCTCATTTGATCTTAATAGGTTATAGTTTAAAAAAAAAAAGCCTGAAAACATGATTTACACCACACTGACAGTTCTACGTTTCTGTACCATATCAATAAGTGGTCATTGCAATATCTTATGCTGTATAGTGTTGCAATAATCACTACCTCCTTGTCATTGGGGACTCAAGTCAATGTTATGTAATTAGGCCCGAGCGCCACAAGCTGGCGAGAGGCCTATTAGTCTCGTAAGGCCGTGCGAAGCACGGCTGCGAAAGTGCGCACATAGTGCGCACGAAATCGAGCGCGAAGCGCTCGCCCACTTCCAAACACTCACTAACGCACTCCTTCACTCCTGCACGCCCCGTGCATACTAATTAGTAGTAGGAAAATGGAACATTACCGTTGTAAACGGGCGAAGCCCGTGCAAAAGTGCGCACTAAACGAGCACTTTACATTGGGATGACGACCGCTTCCGGTCGTCATCCCCATATAAAGCACTCATTTGCGCCAAGTAGCTCACGAATACGTTCCCCATCTCTTGCATGTTCCGTGCATATAAGCATGTAAAGCAAAAAATTAACATTATTACTGTATAGAGGGCCAAAAACACAAAGTGGGCGGAGCCCACTCAAAATTAACGAAAGTACCCGTCAGTGACCAGGGACCCACACCGTGAGGTAGGAAAGCGCTCCGAAAATGTATAGTTTATGATATTTGAAAAATGGGAAACATTGTTTTCGCATCGGAATATTATTCTTCTTCTTTCTTTCTTCTCGGGACCAACCCCCCTATTTTTCACCCAGTGAACATTGACGAAAAGTCACAAAAATTTGCACACCTCTAAAAATTGTGCCTCTCTACATTCTGGCTATTTCCCTTTTCTAAAATAAAAAAAATTGGCGCGTCAGCGCCCCCAAATGTACCAAAAATGCATTGAGAGATGGGAAATGACCCAAAAAAAAATCTGATCGTAGAATCATGAAATTTGGCGCAGAGGTAGATGGTGACAAGAGAAGTAAAAAATATTATTACGGCAACGCCGTCCGCCCAACCAAATGTCGGCCATATTGCTTCAAAAATGGCTAAACATGACTTCGGAGTTTTTCCAAACGTCGTACTTTTACGAACTCCTCCCAGGGCGTTGGCCCTAAAAAGCTGAAATTTGGTGAAAATGCTACTGAGGAGTGGGACATCAAAAGTTATCCAAATTACATTGATACCTCTCACGGTCTCTGTGCGGCGAAGCCGCAAACTGTAGCTAGAATTTCAGAAATCTCCCATATTTAAAATTTCTGCCGTTTGCGCAGATAAAGTCCGAATTGCGTCAAATTAGAATCAGTTGTTAAACTCTTCGCCCTAAACCTACTTGAAGTGAAATAAATTCATTTGGCGCCACAGCGCCCCCTACAGATTTTATATGGAGGTTAAATGTTTAGTTTTGCGAAATTATATGAAATTTGACACACAACTCAATTTTAGCATCCCCATCAAAAAAGTCAATGAGACCCATGTCATAATTGTTGACCGAAACCTTCCATGTTATTCCAATGGGGAAATCGCCAGAACATGTTTACACTTTAGACTTTCACAAACTCCTCTTAGGGCGTTAGCCCTATTAACCTGAAATTTGGTGAGACTCATCTTCAGGGGTGGACCATCAAAAGTTATCCACATTTTTATTCAAAGAGTCACGGTGTCTGTGCAGCAAAGCCGCACATTTTGCCAAGAATTCAAAATAAAATTGCTTTTTTATGGTAAAACAAAGGGGAGAAGATGTGACAGCGTCACAGATTCAGCAGTAGGCGTAATAAAAGGACAATTAGGGCGCGTTAGCGCCCCCTCCTCTTGCGGCGTGGCGGCGGCGTAGCGAGGGCCGATCATTGCCGCTTGCGGCTATATTTTTAATTATTTTTTAACTCTTGTGGTTTGTGCATGGCTGTAATTGTTACCTATTTGGACAGAAAAATCCATGATCCAAAATCCAGGCCCCAAACACTAAAAACATGACTAAAATGTTATTATTTTCCGTGGACAACCCTCGCTCCAGCTTTAAGATAAGATAAGATCAGATAAGATAAGATATTCCTTTATTGTCCAACATGGGGAAATTTCATTGATGCAACGCAGGTAGATACAGAAGAAAAGAACAGATCACTTATAGGAAGTTGGAAAAACACTTTCAGTAGAAGATCTCTTATAAACAAAAACTCCTATAGACAAAAACCTCCCATTTCCCAACAAGGGATGGAGGGGAAAAATAATAAATAAGTAAGTAAATAAATAAATAAATACCATTGCATTTAATGTCAGACAGGTGGAAATAGGCCGTGCTTTGACTCGTTACCTTTCTATCCAGTTCCTAACGCATGGTTGAGATGATTTGGCATGTTTTTTTAGCGTCCTGTTCGCTTTCACCGCGGACGAAACGGGTTTTGTTGAAGCCATTTGACTCAGCGGGGTTCTCCGGAGCCACGTGACCGCCCAGACAACGCACTCACGCTAAAGTAACGAAGTATTGAAACAGGCCTTTTTTAAAGTAGTTTCTTCTTCTTCTTTGGCGTCGTATGGCCCCGAAGCGCATGTGCGTCGAAACATTGCTTTGAAACGTAGCTTAGCTGAATACACGTGGAACGGTCCAGTTTGTAGTTGTGTCGCCATGGTGATGTGTAACGTTAGTACGTACGTAAACTTCCGGTTGGGAACCTAAGAAATAAAACAACCCATTTTGTTTTGATGGATTACAAAGGAAGGCCGGCTGCAAACTGAGGTTCTATTACCTTTTCATTTTGATGTAACAGGGCAATGGATAAAATAAGCCTACAATTTGGAAAGGATTTGTCAATTCTTCATAGACAGATCTGACTGAAGTAGCCTGGGAAACATTCTCAAAAATAGTCATATGAATGTGAAGTGGAGCTGGGGCACAGTGTGACCCCTGTAGCTCTGAAGATGCTGATGCATTTGAACGTGAGCGCAGCCAGATGGACTGTCTTACAGATGGACAGATATTTTAGAATGGACATATGGTCATCTGAGCACACTCTGGGGGCTAAACTATATTTGATCTTACTTGGTGAGTTTCACCAATCTGAGCTGAATACATCCCTAAAATGCTCCTTCCTTAGTTCTGGCGCCAAAAAAATCCCCCCAGAATAATAATCAATTGGAATTTCATACAAAAACATAAAACCAATATAAAACCAATCCACAGAGAGTTTTGGTAAAGCAGAAGATGGATCTCCAAGAGTCACCACATGACTGACCTTGCCGTTCCTTGAATCCAGTGGGCTCGCTGCCTGTCAGAGGACATCACTGCAGAGTTGTCATCCGTCTGACTATCAGCTGTGTTCAAGTGAATTCCTTTTTTAGGGCAGAGCCAGCCTCAAGTATGTTCATGCCATGCAAGCCACATGCATGGATGTTCCTCTCTCTCTCGTGCACGTCTGTACTTGACATTTGATGTTTTCTGTGTCCTTCTAAAGGCCTCGGGTCAGCTGTGGCTCTTGGATACCTGATGTCACTCTTCCGCTTGGTTTGTCAGTCAGTTCTGACAGTGCAGTGTGCGCCAGAAGGAGGAAGAGCACCATGTTTCAATGTAGAACACAAGTCTAAGCAGCGAGCGCAGGAGATCAGCTCAGCAACAACAATGTTTATCGTACGTGTTTGTGGCATATTCACTCATTAAACCTACATATTTTTTATTTGGCTGTTGCATAAGTTTTTGATATTGTAATTACACACATTCTGCACATCTGCCTTGATCAGACCATCATTTTGTGATTTGGTTTTTATATTAAAATCTGCTCCGTATTCAAACACAGACAGTTCTCCATCAGTGAGTGAGTGATAGCAGGTGAATTTAACCATTCACTGTGAGGCATGACTCTATGAAAAAGCAGATGATTTTTGCTACCTATGAATTGTGATCAAATCAAAAATAGTGAGTTAGCTTCTATAAAATCATTACATACATTTCTTGACATATTGCCCACCCTTATTTTAAACCCTCCAACTTGATCACTGTGTGGCTAAATTATGTGTTATGACATTCAGTCTATATTTAGTCAAGACATAAATAAATTCAACAGAGTAACTTCAACAGCTGAATGTGAATTTGAGAACCGTGCATAATAAAACCATACAATGGAGAAAAAGATGGCAGCTCATTAAAGTTAGTGTGGTGTACTGCCCACTTCTAAAGCCCTGTCAGAGGTGCTGAGAACCACTAAAACCTCTCTGAAGCTCTTCAAAGGCTGAAGGCCCGTCAGGAACGGAGGAGAAGCCATTCATTATATGTGAAATATGGACATTTTCTGTGTCATTCTGAGAAAGCTTGATGTCTTTAATATGTATTTACTCATGTCTAAAACAGCTAGGTTACATGAGGCTTGTAATTATGTCATCCGTAAAATATCTCAAATCAGCTTCCATTCATGAGCAAAAGTTAAAAGTATTTGTTATTGTTATGTTGTTCTTTTAGTGCCAAAGAATGAGACACTAAATGGATAGTGTGCACTCAAAAATAAAGTAAAAGAGAAGAAAACAAAACAACGCGCCCAAAGTGGACTGCAGTAATCCAACAAAATATCACAGTTTAATCTGAAACAACAATCCAAACGATCCTTTTACTCGAAGCAGAAATAATGTACTAGTTATACCACTGGATGGCGCGCGAGTATCTCTATTTGAGACAAACCTATTCTGGAATTAAAGACGCTAAGTTGATGTTTAAATGAAAAGAATGCGGAATGTATAACTTTTCACCTCTGTTTCCTTCATCTCAAATTAACCACATGAGCCCTGAGAAAGGGGGTGCGTATAAAGTGAGTGTTGCTGAGAGCAGGTTTTCTAGTGTCCGGTGAAGTCCGGGCCGAGTTTGCGTCTCTCACACGAATAATGTTTGAACAGCAGCCTTTCGATTTTAATTGCTTCGGGGGGCACTTCGGAGGAGTTATTGTACAGGCTGCACGCGCATCAGAATGGGCGTGAGTTGTCCCCCGAAAGGCAGTTTACACTACTCTATTTGGACCAGTGATCTGTGAGCGCAGATCATTTGAGTCTGCGAGAGATAAGGCAGCATCAGCAGCGGGATGGAGAGAACAGGTATGTCGTGTTTTGGCTTTATTTGCTAAACTCACTCCAGGCAATTCAACTGATTCCATCGCGGGTAGAACTGTAGTAGTATTGTAATGCGTTTTAGGCCTATGTGTAAAATACAAGCACATTTAAAAAAAACAAAAACGTTTGTAAGTAAACTACGAGAAGGTGCAAACATAGATGTACCAGGCTTGCATCCAAATTTCGAAAGGTTTTGAGTATATGGAGTTTAAAATCTCCTTTTACGCATGCACAGCAACATTTTACGCACGAAGAATACAAGTCTTTTAAAAGATAAACACATTGACCATTCACGATTTTGGTCTGATATGGTATTTTTCTCCTTCAACTAATAGGATTTATAGCAGTTGCCTGAATTCTTCTTTCCAAACCAACCCAAGACGCATAAGAGGGAGGGGAGTGAGAGCGCGCGCGCGTGTCAGAGGGGGTCTGACACAGAGACACAAGAGCAAGGAAAGGAAACAAGTGGAAATTGAGAGTGGATCGAGAAGAGCAAACGGATTCTCCAAAAAGGGAGCGGCTAGTGGTCGTTCCTTTGTGCCATGACCATGGTGCCAGTGCGCTGCCAGAGAACGTCGTGCGCCATGCTGCCGCTCGCACTGCTGCTCCTCTTGGGATGCAGTGTGGCTCTGTGCCTCGGCCAGAACGAGACGGAACCCATCGTTCTGGAGGGAAAGTGTCTCGTGGTGTGCGACTCGAACCCTTCTTCAGACGGAGGTGTTACTTCGTCACTGGGGATTTCTGTTCGCTCAGCCGGTGCCAAAGTTGCGTTCTCAGCCGTGCGTGGGACCAACCACGAGCCCTCGGAGATGAGCAACACATCCATGACCATCTACTTTGACCAGGTGAGGCGTCCAGAGTAAAGTTAGGACTTTTTACGCATGCCTGAATGTGCACTGCAAACATCAAGAGGTCGAAAGAAATGTTTTTTTGGTTACACAAAAGGACACAACTAGACAAATACTCACTTCAGACAGGAGTTAAACAAATTATTTTAAAAGTGAGTAAGTTTCCCCTGTGATAGAGATATGCATCACACAGTATGGGCGAGTAATGGGGACCAGGTGAATAAATTGAATTGTAAAGAAAATATGTTGTATTGCTCCGTCATTATTCAGCTGTTTTTGGTCAATCCCGTTTTACTAAAGATTTTATGAAAAAATATTACCCACTGTCTTAATCCCTTGTCGTTCCAGGTTTTAGTGAATATCGGCAACCATTTCGATCTGAAAGCAAGTGTTTTCCAAGCTCCGCGGAGGGGAATATATAGTTTCAGTTTTCACGTTGTCAAGGTGTACAACAGACAAACCATTCAAGTAAGTGGGTGCACTGGATGCGTGTTGAGGCGTGTTAAGAAAGTTTTAATCATATTGCCATACATTGCAGGTGAATCTGATGCAGAACGATTATCCAGTGATATCAGCCTTTGCTGGGGACCAGGACGTGACGCGGGAGGCGGCCAGTAACGGAGTGCTGCTGATGGTGGAGCGGGAGGACCGGGTCTATCTGAAGCTGGAGAGGGGAACCTTAATGGGCGGATGGAAATACTCCACCTTCTCAGGCTTTCTAGTGTTTCCTTTATAATCGACCGGCTCACAACTACGTCCTGGCCAACGCGCACCACTCGTCATCTCTTTTTGGCTTCTTTTGACTAACTGTTCACAAACTATCCGCAAAGGAAGTTGAAAAAAAAAAACTGTATAACTACGATATCTACGAAGATGGAGTTGCATATTTCAGATGTATCATGCTATTTGGATAACGGATTGATAATGGCGTACTGTGGATTTGTTCTCACCTTTGGAAACAAACTTTGCCCAGAGACAAAGAGACGATTTTCTGCAAAAGAACAAATAACTTGAGAAGAAACGTGTGTTATGTTCTATTTTATGTTTGTATAGCCTTAAAGAATATATGAACCCCGTCCAAGTGAAGTTTGATGGATTACGGACATCCAGAGATGAAGTGCTTTTAAGGCTAGTCAGTGGCATTTTTGCACGAATGGAAGTTTTCTTTTCTTTTTTTAAAAACTTTTTTCCGTTATGTTTTTTGTGCAGTCAAAGGTGTTGCGTTTGGATGCTATTTGATGCTGTAATAAGCCAAATATAGGCCGCCTACAAATTTATTTAAAAAGAAAAAAGGCGACATATTTCAGCCAACAGGAATTAGAGCCCTTTTATTCAAATATAATTCTATAATTTATAAAGCGTGCATATTCACATTATTGTGTGTTACATTTCAAATCTGCGTAGCTTTGACTGATTTAATGTTCAGTGACATTGCTCACAAAATGTACATTGTGAAAAAACTAGAAAAATCCCTATATGTCCCGCTAAATAAAAATATATTGTATTGTATAGGCTTTGTGCAATGAGCACTTCTTTACACACGCTTTGTGTTTGTAAATGTGCGCAACAGGCCGGAGAGAGTGAGAGCCTTTCTCACTAGAAACAATGGTGTGGGCGGGTCGCTATCCATGGTGCTGAAACACACCGCTGTGGAGCGCCTCTTTCTCCAACTTAAACCTAACATTAGACAAATTACCTGAAGCTTTTCGATTGATTATGATTATTTTATGCGTACACATAAACAAAAATGAAATACGAAACATTTTAATACATTCTTAATTAATCAATAGAGATTCATGGCCATCTATCAGGGTGTGTCAGAGACTGACGTTTTATGAGACGTTTGCAGCCACACACAGAACACAGGTCCTCCTCACCTCCGTGGGCTTTGTGATGCCCTCTGATTCTGATTTGATACACTTCCACTGCACTCCTGAGTTGAGTGTCCAGGTGTATCCCACCAAGCAGTGGAAAGTGTATTCTAGCGATAAGAGTTTACTGAAAATAAATAGTAGAAGAACATTTACAAATAACTAATGAGAAGTAATGCATTTTGGAGCCAGAACATACTATAAGTAATTTGTGGTTATAAGTTGAAAATTGAATAAAAATGATTATAATAGCCTTGCCCTTTAATGCAAAGTCTGGATTGCAAAACCCTCATCCACTCTATCTATCTCTGGTTGTGACAGTTGAGATAGTAACAATTCTGTTGACATTTTTGTGTATTAAATACATCACCAACACTAATATAAACATTTACTATTGGATTGACTCTCTGAATCTAAAGCAGTCACAGAGCACGGCATTAGTTGCTGCATTCAATTCCCACGGCCTGCTGAAGTGAGCCACACATGCTCTAGAGCCGACCGGCAGTAACGTGGCAGCTGTGCTAACTGCTGTTTTAACAAACCGTTTCTGAACTAGTAACTAGTCTCACAGGCACTGGTGGCCAGGTCAGTGACGTCCCATACAGGTTTGAACACATTGAAATAGCTGGCTCTACCTCCTGAACCAAAGATCAATTTTCTCCACTTCCACTCCCTAAATCAATGTAGAGAAAGAACAAAGCGGTGTTTTTTTGATCGTTAAATATGCTGTTTTTTCATGTGTGTATTAAGCATGTATAGTCACATGTGGAGGTTTCTTGATTGACAGGCAATTGTGTAACATTATCCCTGTCCTATGAGAACATAATCTAACTGAGTAAACACCAATTTAGCACAAAAGCGCGGTGACACTGGCAGACAACACAGCAGTATGTGTAATAAGCACAATCTGTCAAAGGAGTAAAGAGGAACATTGTAACACTTTATGATAATCCACAGTTTGTTGCAAAATATTGAGCCATTGTAACAGTGCCGCTCACGCCGACACTAGAGGAGAAATGTTTGTTCACATGGCTGAATAATGAACACAAGCAGCTTTCATTCAATTTATTTATAGATCATTCATGTGAGAGCCTTCTTCACTGAGCCTGTTTTCTTGTACCTTCATCTTGTGCACAGCAGAACACAACAGTTGAGAACAAAGGGAAGGTCCTGCTGACAGACTCCGCGTCATGCCAGCAATGGGACTCCTCAAAGCGTCTCCAAGTGCCAGAGAACCACACTCATTTGGACAGTGTAATAAATTGGCAGATAAACCTCTAATGGTGTCCATACTGGAATCAAATGGCTGCGTCCAAAT
Source organism: Eucyclogobius newberryi (assembly GCF_026437365.1). Lineage (NCBI taxonomy): Eukaryota > Metazoa > Chordata > Actinopteri > Gobiiformes > Gobiidae > Eucyclogobius > Eucyclogobius newberryi. The sequence continues at coordinate 16,880,941 of NW_027315812.1, forward strand.
TGTCCCCTTAGATAATTAAGAAAAAATGTCCAACAAGCTTTCAGCAAATTAAAAATGAACAGAAATTGGTTGATGTTATTTGAAAATGTGTTTGATTTTTGTTTTATAATCGGGTGGTTTTGAATACCTTTCCTGTTTAGCTATGTTTTTCTCAATTCAGTGCTGTTCCTGTTAGGGATGGGCGATACCACCATTTTGGTATCAATACAATACAAAGAACCTTTGAGAATATCTTTTTCACCCTCGATACTAGTCTAACCTTACAAGTGAAGGTATTTCAATGAGCCTCTAAAGGATAAAACATAAACGTCCAACATGTTTAAAATGGATGACTAAAGTTGATATTGATATATATTAATACTTCAATACCAATACTCCCATCTCTAGTTCTTATTAGAAAGTAATGTACATTAGAGTAGTAAAAGTAGTGCAAAAGATTGCTCCTGATGAGTCGTAACTACGTTTACTACAACTGACATTATTTCTATTTCTACATTGACTAATGGTACTTTCCCCAAACAGAAAGGCCCCAACCTGTCAGGGAATTCAACCTGGGAGCTTCTATTTAGTCTGTCAGCCACTGTGCCACCAAGTTCGAAAATTATAAAAATGACTGATACAATTTACATAAAGAGAAGTAGTATCTTCCTCCAGGGGTAAATTGTATGTGATATTTTGTCCTCTTCATTTTGTATTGTTCCTGCAGCATTGACGGCGACATTAACAGCCATGCCAATTACACAACTGTGGAAACTTTATAGATGGCTCACACAATCGTATATACTTTCATCCCTTTGCGCCATTTCCTTTTACTTTAAAGATCCATGCGGCTGAAATGGATCCTTTGAGCGTGCAGGCTTTAATTTGTTTAAGTCTAAGACCCTGGGGAGATCATAAGCTACATCCTCTATAGGCTTCACAGTGGGACGCCTGCATGGAAATCTTAATGATGTAATGCTCTCGACACTATACTGTAGACATCGTCTGTCGGAATCAACAAATTAGTTTTTCATTAACAGGGCTGCTCAGTTTGCCGACACGGACTCGGGTGGACTTCGTTAAATAGTTTTAGTAGTGTATGGAGCATTTGTCTTAGAATAATAGCCACTACTTTCTGCTTCAACAAGTCTCATCAATGAGGATTACAATACGTAAAACAGCAATGACCTGTGAACTTAAAGAAAGCCAAAAACAAATCACTCAATTCAACTATTATTTTCTAACATAACTATTTTGCAATATACTCTGATGTGAAAAAGAGCTACGAATTATATAACATTTTCTATCACATCATGCTATTTTTAAGCTGAAACGGCAGCGTCTATTAGAACAAAAATGATACCGTGTTGTGAGTTTCTCTAGATAATTTTCAGATTATATATTTAAAATGTAAATAATGAATGTTATGAGTATGAATTATTTGATTAATGTATGTTATATGGTAGTTTACGCGTAGTTGAGGTTTGTTGAGTTCACACCAGGCACTTAATAAGTAATAATGATACAAAAAAGGTTTTCAAATATGTAAGGCAGAAAAATATATGTGATACTGACCATGCTTCAGCTGAACACAGTGTGAAAACCTGTGTGAAAGGTTTGATACGCTGCCTCCATAGCATAAATAAATCAAAAGCTTTACCTTGAAACTCCAGGCACAGAAGTGGTCCAGCCTCTCTGATGACAACCATATGCTCCGTTCACTGACACTGCCTCACTCTCTGCACTGATGCATTGTGGGAACCCAGCTTCATCATAGTTTGCCTTTCAAGAAACACCAAGGCCAAGAAAACATGTTGATACAGTTGGCACACTCGAGATGTTTTTCTGACCTTCTAGATTCCAGACTTTAAGCCATCTTTTCAAACATGTAGCAGCGGATTACAGTAAGTTGCTGTTTCTGTCTATAAACAAAGTGAGTGCAATTTGAAATAATTAAGCAAAACATCTTCAAGATTTTGCTTACCGGTACTTGCTGCTAAAAATGGTTTAGTATGTGAGTATTTCAACACCTACCATGACTACAACTACTACTATACAAGCACTATTGGTAAATAATGTTAAATAGACTTGAATTCATGTTTTTGCATTTTCTTAAAATATAGTGTATCCTTATTTATGAGCCATAAGCTACAGTATTAACCTTGTGATTCTTGTAACCAGCATACAATTTGACAACCAATTTCAACTTAGTTTTAAAGTATTTAGACATAAATTAGAATGTAGTTAACTAAAGCCATATATATTTTTTTAAATGTATTATTATTCTAATTATGTTGCATTGCTTCAATGAAACAAACTGGCTCCTTGGACGTGGAGTTACGTCCAGTATATGGTCTGGTTTTGGCATTTGGGATTGAAAAACGGGAGCTTGGATCCAATCCCCACTAGTCTCTTTTATTTATACACATAAATATCATAAATATCAGTAATTTCACATAGTCATTACTTGTTTCTAAAGACTGAAAAAACATAGAAGAACATAAAACAGAAACAAGATACTGAGAGAGAACATACAAACATGTCACATGGTCCTAAACATGTAGTCCTGTGTAAATGTCCCATTTGATCCCAAAATCCATCAAATTTGAGTGTCCATTGTAATTTTGGTCCAGTCCTTGGCATGATTTATGTCATTTATTTTTTTGTGATGGCTTTCTTCCCTGCTGCCAGAAATATGTGCCATAGGTATCCATTTATTGTGTCCATGGCAAGAGTTTTGAGGCCCAGATACATAATTCTGAAGTGACCACTGATTACTTTTAAATAGATTCACTTCTATTCAGCAAAATTATGACACTGAAAAAAATGGATAAAATATTTTAGTTGACAGAATCACAGCCTGTAACATCCCCAAGCCTGGACAGATACACCGGTTTGACTCTCGAAATTTAAAGCCAAAAAGCAAAGGTCAAAAATTATTGAGAGCATTATTTTACATTAGTAAAGCATAATACTTTTTTATGCTTGTCAGTATCTATAACGTTTTTAATGTAACTTTTTTGAGATTTTCCAACTTGCCTTATGACAGCATAATGAGCAATACATTTCTAAGCGATTTAAAAATGGTTTTCATATCCCATACAGTATATTAATTCTATTTGAATCCGGGTCCTGTTATGATTCAAATTGCCTTAAGTGAGATTGTGATTGCTTTCACAGTATCATTTTTATTCAAACTGCTCCCCGGCTTTTCTACAGCAACTTCTTTTGACTCCAATATCGAATGTGAATTTGATTCAAAGAAAACTCTGAATTTATAGCCTTATTTAAAAGAGCCAGTCCATAGCGTTCTCTTTAGCCGTTAATTTAACAGGTAATTGCAGCAGATTTATGTCAAAAGAGCTAAGTATACCTGGCAACTTTCACCTACATGTTCCAGGTGTCAGTTAAGAGGTTTAAGCTAGAATAGAAGCACATAATAAAAGAAGCCCACGGTGGTATAGTGGTTAGCTCTTGATACGATAGTTTGTATGCATGTGGAGGTAATATTAGATACCCTCCTTTCTGTCTTATTTCCACTCCTCTTGTCACTAAATGAAAGCTGCTTATTCATTGCTCTTGCACACAATTCATTGCACACTAAAATCAATACATTTTGACAAATCAGGCAGTGGACAGCAAATTGTGGGAGGATGTCACTAACAACATCTACAGCTAAATGTTCTAAAATGTAGACTGCGCTACCAGTTGAACATTAAATGGGCTGTACTCAGTTGTTCAATTGCCCATGTAATAGAGTAAAATCCTGCCCCAGTATGGATGTTTTGTAATGTTTGTTAGCTTTATCGTGATAGCAAAACTCCGCTCTTACTTCTGAAAGTTAAAGCGCATCCAAACTCTTTACGATGTAATTACGATGCTTGAAATGCACAAGGTAAGTGAGCGATACCATTGGATCACTGCAAACTGTTTAAAATGAACTAGTTCTGTTTTTCAAGTTGTAAAAAAGTAAACACTTGTATAACACTTTTTACCTGATTACCAAGTCCCTACAGTTAACTAATATTCACCTTCGTGCACCACATTTAAAGTTGACACAGCTCATTTGCACTTGAACGGCAAGATCGTGACGCACACGAGCAGGATGGCACATGGCACCGACTTGTAAATAATGCATTTGTTTTTCCATACAAATAAATCGACGCACGCAAAACATCAGTCACGGAACCGCCATGCGACACTCGCCCATCTTCTGTTTGTTTCCACTTCTGCCACCGCCAGACTGCTGAAACATGCAATTCCCCCAAGAATACCACATTACCGGCACAGAGACAGTATGCAGAAACACCCATATGAAATCCTCCCTGGTCTGGATATTATCTGTCATTACAACCTGAGCTGAGGAGGCCTAACCAGTTTAAAAAGAAGAGAGGAGAAAATTCTTCCACCTCAGCATTATATTTGAGAAGACAGATATTTTGGGTTTGCTGATGCTCACATTTTGGAAATATAGGTACAGGAAGGTGTATATAGTTATTTGTTGACTTAGATACAAAATAAGATGACAGCAGAAATGATTTTATGTCCCAGTTGTGGCGTCATATTGTGAATTGTGTGTATTAAAAGCATTTTTTATCATCTTGATGCAGTATCCATAACTATCGATTGCCTGCTTTTTTTAGGTGCATTACATTGTTATTGAACACAATTAACCTAGGATGGATTATCTATGACGGTTTGAAGAGTTCAATTGCAAAAACAGATATATTCCTTTTGAAAAAATTCAAAAGGTATATATTTTTTGTGTTACCATAGTCTACAGATATTAAATAGATATCTGATTATTTAATAGCCTTGAAAAATGCCAGACTACGTGTTGAGGATTTATTATTATTATTAACTATGTGCTCTCTTTCTATGTCTTGTTTTTGTTCTGTGTTCCTTTTATGTTTGTTATTTTATACTGTTTAAAAAAAAAAGGAAAAGAAAAAAACACACTAAAGAAAGCATTGCTATACAAAGAGAAAAAGGTAAGCTACTGATTACTTTTTACAGTTTTTTACGATTGAATAAACACAATTTTGACTGTTTTGTTTAGCAAAACCCTACACACAATTAGCACAACCACAAACCCAATTAGCAAAGCACCTTAGCTCCTTTGCAAAATGAAACACTCTTGTAAAAACTAGACACTAATTGATCAAAACCATATTTTTTTACCATATGAAACACACACGTTGCATATGACTTCACTATGTTTGCACCAGTTACACACTGATGTTGAAAACCTTAAACACTTTTGGCTAATCCTGCTTCTAAGTGCACAGAGTCGTATGGGTGAAGTACACCGTGAATTTGCAAAACATGGCTCGGATTTGCACAACTGGAAACACAATGTCTGCTCACACTTTTTGCAAAACAACACACACAGTGAACACTACACACACTTGTGTGTGTTACTGTAGACACCACACAGGACACAAGACTCATGCTGTTGACAGTGTCATTTAGTTTTTTCCATAAACTCAAGCCAACATGGCGAAAAGGAAATAATAAATCCCAGTTTTCATGAACCAGAATTTTTATCCAGTACAAAAAAGAACCCCCCAAACTCCTCCCCCTCTTCCTCCTGCTTGAAGTCTTCCTCTTCCTCTTCCTCTTCCTCTACCTTTACCCCTACCTCCACCTCCACCTCCACCTCTACCTCTACCTCCACCTCCACCTCCACCTCCACCTCCACCTCCACCTCCACCTCTACCTCTACCTCCACCTCCACCTCCACCTCTACCTCTACCTCCACCTCCACCTCCACCTCCACCTCTACCTCCACCTCCACCTCCACCTCCACCTCTACCTCTACCTCCACCTCCACCTCCACCTCTACCTCCACCTCCACCTCCACCTCCACCTCTACCTCTACCTCCACCTCTACCTCCACCTCCATCTCCACCTCTACCTCCACCTCTATCTCCACCTCTACCTCCACCTCTATCTCCACCTTCACCTCTACCTCCACGTCTAACTCTACCTCCACCTCTACCTCCACCTCTATCTCCACCTCTACCTCCACCTCTACCTCCACCTCCACCTCTACCTCCACCTCTATCTCCACCTCTACCTCCACCTCTATCTCCACCTTCACCTCTACCTCCACTTCTAACTCTACCTCCACCTCTACCTCCACCTCTATCTCCACCTCTACCTCTATCTCCACCTCTACCTCCACCTCTACCTCCACCTCCACCTCCACCTCTACCTCCACCTCCACCTCTACCTCCACCTCTATCTCCACCTCTACCTCCACCTTTATCTCCACCTCCACCTCTACCTCCACTTCTAACTCTACCTCCACCTCTACCTCCACCTCTATCTCCACCTCCACCTCCACCTCCACCTCTACCTCCACCTCCACCTCCACCTCTACCTCTACCTCCACCTTCACCTCCACCTCCACCTCTACCTCCACCTCTATCTCCACCTCCACCTCTACCTCCACCTCTATCTCCACCTCCACCTCTACCTCCACTTCTAACTCTACCTCCACCTCTACCTCCACCTCTATCTCCACCTCCACCTCTACCTCCACTTCTAACTCTACCTCCATCTCTACCTCCACCTCTATCTCCACCTCCACCTCTATCTCCACCTCTACCTTTACCCCTACCTTGACCTCGACCTCTGGCACGGCCTCTGCCTCCTTCTCCTCCTCCTCCTCTTCCTCCTTCTCATCCTCACTCTTCCTTCCATGTTGGTTCAGTTTGGTGAACTCACCTGCTGCATATTTATAGTGCTTAAATCTGATTGGTGTGTCTACAATTAAGTGATCTTGTGTTTGGTCACCTGATGGCAGTGTTCAATGGATTGGCACATGGGTGTGGTCATTTGACAGTCAGTGCTTTAGAATTGCAAAGAAGTGACATCTTGATATACTTCTGTGTCTAAATACATACAACTGTGTTCAGTGTTGTAAATCACTGTGTGTGTTGTTTTGCACAAAGTGTGAACAGACTTATTGTGTTTACAGTGGTGCAGATCTGAGGCCGAGTTTTGCTCCTTGAGTGTAAGGTTTTGATAATTGGGCCAAACTTTAGATTTTAGTGTTTATTCAATCGTAAAAAACTGTAATATAGCACATTTGTTTTTGCTAATTAACTCTTCATTTGTCTGTAGCGATAATTAAATGGGAACATTGATAACCATTTGTGACTATCAATTACAACTTCCTTGTCACATCCTTTCTAGTTCACATAATAGTTCAATAGCTCCAGTGTAATTCCAAAAAGGGTAAATAAATCCCCTGACAGACAGAATTCAAAACGCAAAGATGGAATATTGTCTGAGAACTTAAGCTGATGATATTTCAGTCTGACAAAATTCTGTCTGAAAGTCTCCAATCTCTTTCCTTTTATGTAACATGTTTACAAGAAGAAGGTTTAGCTTGTTGACTCAAGACAACAATGCATAACACTGCCGTCTGCTGTTCGTTAAGGAATGTGTGTGTGTGTGTGTGTGCGCGCTCGTGTGTGTGTATTTATTACATTGTGGGACAAAACTCTGGATACACACTCACATTATGGGGACTAAGCTCATTTATGGGGGCAAAACCATGATATAGATTCTTTATTGTTAGATGAACAACATGGTTTACAGTTCATATATGTTATGGTTAGGGTCTAAGTTTAGGTTAGGCAAGCGGAAACTATGGTAAATGTTAGAATCAGTCTCTAGGAAACGCATGTCAGTCAATGTAATGTCCTCAAGAGTGTGTGTGTGTGTGTGTGTGTGTGTGTGTGTGTGTGTGTGTGAAATGTCAAATTACATCTTGGTAGAACACAAGAGGCTGTCAAAATATCAATTTGTTTTCAAATTCAACTTCATTAAGAACAATATCAACTAATTAAAATACTTGTTTCCAGAGCAAAAGTGTCTCAATTAAACCCTGTTGAGGTTATAATATTCCTGACAAACATGAGGCCTTCACTGACCTCCCCTCCCTCTAGTACAGACACATCATACAGCCTAAGAGAGAGAGTAAACTGGATAATCCTCATTGTGGCTGTATTTCCCATATTTGTAGTACACATTCTAACACAGAGACAAAAGAAGAACAATATCTTTCATGTGGGAGTTATTGTTTGAGTGAAGGGGGTGTGCCAGGTTGAAAAGACTGTCATGTGATAATAGTATGTGTTCACAGAATATATCTCTACAGCCGGTCTGTGAGCCACTGAGCTATGTCACTGAGCTATGTCACTGAGCTATGTCACTGAGCTATGTCACTGAGCTATGCCACTGAGCTGTGTCACTGAGCTGTGTCACTGAGCTATGTCACTGAGCTATGTCACTAAGCTATGCCACTGAGCTGTGTCACTGAGCTATGTCACTGAGCTATGGCACTGAGCTATGTCACTAAGCTATGCCACTGAGCTATGTCACTGAGCTATGTCACTGAGCTATGTCACTAAGCTATGTCACTGAGCTATGCCACTGAGCTGTGTCACTGAGCTATGTCACTGAGCTATGCCACTGAGCTGTGTCACTTAGCTATGTCACTGAGCTATGCCACTGAGCTATGCCACTGAGCTATACTTTTAGAGCGAGAACGAGGCAGGAACATAGAATCAGCAACACACTTCAGTCTAACATAAATATTCAAAATAATTAATAATTAAGGAATAACAAAATCACCATTTTGAAAGAGAAAAGAAGTAAAGGTAATGTTTATAATATATATAATTTGTTATTTGGTGGTAAACTAAACTCAAGGTGAAATCGAGGTCTCATAATAACCTGCAGAGGAGGCAATAATCAGTTACATTTACTTAGTAATGTTTTGAAGAAAGTGTTCTTCTCAAAATAGTTTTTGGACAGCATACTTTTAATTCTTCTTAAGTGATATTTAGTTTGAAGTAACAGCACTTTTACTTGAGTAAAGGTTTTGGTGACTCTTTCCACGTGACAAAAGCTTTATGTTTAAAATAACAGTTTATTCGACAGTTTATGTGTTTCCCACTCCGCTCCTTCAGATATGTTTTTTGTGTCCATCCTTTGAAAATAATAAATCCATTGGTACGTCTAGACATGTATTCTTACTTGAGTACTTACTTGACCTTATTTGACAAAATAAGTTTTACTCTTGCTTGAGTCATTTCTTGGACCACTACTTTTTACTTTACTTGAGTAATATTATTTTGAAGTAATGTGGCAATTCATTAGTGAATAGTTACTAAAGTAAAGTAATTGTATATTATCTTTGAGTGTCTGGAAAAGCTCTTAATAAGATTAATGCGTTATTATTTCTTATAGGTAATAAAAGGAGAAGATAATTTGAATATCTGTTGTTAAACTGTTTTTCTCCAATTTCTCATCCAACTAGAAAATGCAGCATGTTTTACTAGTCTTACCTCATTATTGAAATGCAAAACATGCCTCTTTGCATCTTTCAAGATCCTGTTATTGACAAATGACACATTGCTGCAGGTCAGATCAATGGCTGCCTCCATGGAAACTCTTGTATATGTCAGGCTTATGTGTGAGGCAGCGGGCGATGGAGATCGGAGGAGCTGACTTTCTTCAACGCCTCGGGCATCACAGGGGACCTCCAAGAACGCTACAGGCATCTTTAAGGCCAGAGGAAGAAAGAGACAAGCAGAGAAGGAGAAGAGTGTGCCGGAGTTCAGAGCTAAGTGTGTAATCAGCCCACCTCAGAGAGCACGGAAAAGCAGCTCTCTGTCAATAATTATCTTTATTTCCCACCGGCTTACAGGAAACTCCAAAGAGATGCAGGGGGTCATTTGCTGTAAATAAAATGCTTAGTAAGACGTTACGAAAAACATGACTGAAGTTTGTTTTTCAGACATAAATCAACGAAGAACCTGCATCTGCAACAAAACAGAATGCAAACAATAATAATAATGTAGCAAAGGATTGAAAGTAACAGTTTGACATAAGACTGGGTTTTCTTGGGTCAGCAAAAACATGTACAACCTTTTATACGAGTTCTTCAACACAGGGGATTATACATCTCTATGGTTACTGCAGGTGAAACAGATCTCAGAGGACTGTGGTCTTTCTTGTAAATGGACAAACCAGGAAATCACAAATGTTAACTGGCTCAAGCCATGGATCTATATCATCGGCTCCAGCTCACTGTAGAACGAACTCTGAAGGATCAGGTCGTTGTGAAGTGACATGGGAAATGCCAGCGTATGACGTCCTGTGATGTAGTTGTAACACTAGATAGGTGTTCAAGAATCGCAAGGATGCTCAATAACAAAGCAAGTCAGTCAGTGTATGTCTAACAGTCCTATGGCAGATTTGATTTACAATAGAAAACAATTTAAAGTTGAGGTGAATTGCTGGTGCTGCATTGGTGATGCTCCACTCTAAAGCTGGGGAGAGAGATGCAAACTGTTAGTGACAAATAAACGAGATTAAAACAAACAAATCAATTTCCATAACAGAAAACACCCAACAACAAATGCCACCATCACCAATAAGAATACATAAAGTCACCCTCTAAAGGGAGCGCCAATCCTTAAAGGTCCCATAACATGCAAAATTGACTTTTCAGAGCTTTTAACCTTCTTACATTGCTATTTGTGCTTCATATATGTACCCAGAGTGTTTTTTTGATTGATTCCCACAGTGTTTAGCTATATTACAGACTATCTCCTTTCCTCGACTCTCCAAACTGACGGGCGGTGGATGCAAGACCGCGTCATAACCACAGGCACGCGTCATCATCCCCCCTCCCCCTCCCCTCTCTCCATCCTGACCATTAAATCAAGAATAGGAATAAGAAAAAAGCCATGAAGAATTCTTGAATATGTTTGTGTGATGCTGTAGAAGTGTGTTTTCGTTTGTCTAAAGTAGGCTGGGTCAAGGATTTTGTAAAGTTAAAAGATTCTACCTCTGTATCTACCTGCATTGCACCAATGAAATTTCCCCATGCGGGACAATAAAGGAATATCTTATCTTATCTTATCTTAAAAACAAAATGGTACATTCACCACTGAACCATATTTTTTCTAAGTAAGTTTTATGTAGAAGTAGTGATATTTAGTTATATTTTAGGTATTGATGTAAATGTAAAAAAAAATAAGTAATCACAAAAAAAATGATGCCAATAGTTTTCCGATTTTTTGTTTGTCCTTATTTTTTTCCTGCTGATGTGTCCCTTTGAGAGCCACTTCACTCACATTACCCTCTCCAGACATTGTATTGTAGCTTGTAGTTTCAGGAGGAGGGACGTGTCAATTCTGTTAAAGATGCAACTATAAAAAAAAAATATATATATATTAATATCTAACATGACCTACAGCTTTGGACTTGACCACATACAAACTCAATCAGTCAACAAAGACAAATTTCTTAACGTAACTCAAATCTTCCACAATAAAAGCCTCGAATCTATTTGAGTCTTAAAAAAGAGGAGTTTGGTCATCTGCAGAATATAACAAAATCCCCATACCAAAACATTATTTCTTGTCCTAATTTAAATAATCAATGATTCTCTTAATTTAATCGTAAAATGCCACAAACACAGAGTGGATAAATATTGTATCAATATTTATCCACTTGCAGCTAAATATAACATGTTAATTGTAATGTACCTGATCTGGAAACATCATGATGCCCTCTAATTTTTCATTTTACTTTGATTTTTGTCACGTGATGTGCCAAATATTCCACACCATACAATCTTAGGTCATGATTGTATTTTATGTTGGTTATTGTACTTGTAAAACCATTAGCTTATCCTTCTGAGAGTCCACACTTAAATGCAATCGGACAAATCTGCATGTTACTCATTTTGGTACGAGGCATTTTCCAGCAAACTTGTACATTGCACGACAAACTTATCATCTTGTTTACCCAGCCTCTATAATATGTTTGCTCATGTTCTCCCAAAAGAGCAGGCTTACGTGTGAGTGGTGTTCTCCGTGAGGGCTGGTCGTGAAGTGGCCCTTGTTGCCGGCGGAGCGTGCGTTGGCTCTGATAACAAGTTTAGAGGCTGTTGGAGAGAACCTTGTGGCGGATCGATGCTGGCATGCTGATGAGGCCCAGCGCAGGTGTAGCCAGAGGCGGCGCGATAATGGGCCGAGCATGCACAATCATTCTGGAGCAAAGCAAGTTCAAGAGGAACTAAGGAAACACACCAAACAACTGCAGTGGAGACCTGGGAAGTACTCAAGAAACTACAAAGATCAAATGTGATAGTGATCTCTCCATAAAAAGCAGCATAATGACACTTTACACATGTATTTTTGACAGTTCATTAGTGCATTCCTGTCACACAGAAAATAGGACCCAGGTTCCATTTGGGGGTCTTTCTTTGTGGAGTTTGCATGTTCTGCTCTGTTTGAGTGGGTTTCCTTATGAACTCTGGTTGTCCCTATTGACCTAAAATGTACAAAAGGCAATCGGTACTCTTTAAAAGAACTGAAAATGCTTAAAGTTCAAAAGCTGGATTAAAGGAACTGTACCTGATTTTTGTGCTGTAATAAAGTCAAATCTATTTTGTCCCGGTGCAGATTTATTGTAAAATGATTTATCTGGGTGGAAATGAGAGCATTGTCCATTCTCTGCATCTAATTATTGAGAGCTTTATTTTCTGCAAAGCAGGAGGTGCATTTTTAGCATGCTAGTTGTTGTTAGCTTTACTGTGACGGTAAAACTTGCTCTGGCAAGTTGTGAGAAGCACTCATAAACACATTCAGATAAATAATAAAGACGCTAGAAATGCTTTAGGTAGGTACATGTGGACCGCTGAGTTTTCAATGAACTAGTTCTGTTTTTCACGTTTTTGGGGCTACTCCAGAGACCACCGGGTGACGAGAGGCCTCAGGAGGTAATAACATATAATATAAGACAGAAGCAACATGTCAAGAAAGTAATTGCATCTCCTAATTTACGGTAGTGTCTTTATTCAGAACCGAACTTTGTGACATTTTTGGAAGACCCTTGACCATGAATCTTGCTCCAGACAAGATGCCCAGAGGCATTGTACATTTACAGTGGGCAAAATAGGTGTGATTGCTAAATGTATGCATTGATATTATCAATGTATTATTAATGTATTCATGTTCCAATCATTTTTTGTCCTGCATCAGACACTTTGAAATTAATTGATTATTCACAAAGACTGAAACATGACAGGATCAACAGACTGTTGAACACTCTTTGAGCTCTGCCGTCTGTCTGAGGGTTGTATTGTATCTGCCCAGTCAGTCCCCCTCCCCATCCACACTGCCCCACTTCTGCACTGGTCCCCATCTGGTTTGACAATCTGTTTTGATGGAACTCACTTTTTCTAACTCTACTCATCTCCACACTGTGTTACTGTTGTAGTTCAAATGAGGCTTGGCCATGATCCATGTTGGCGTTGATTATAGACTCAACCTTTAATATTACATTAAATACAATACAACAACAAGTCTTTTTACTATTAGTACCACAGGGGGTGATGAGGGACTGAAACACATCCCGAGAGATACTTTCTCTTGTAAATCCAGCATCTTTATCTTTAATATCACAATTGACCTGACTGTTGGAGGCCAGGTCACATTATAGTCGTAAGAACAAAAAAATAATCATTGTGACTATTTTAGAAGCAAATTTATTTAATTCAATCTGTACTCCAAAAAAGTACACCTAAATATATAGTACTTTTTCTTTAGCTGTTTAAATCACAAAAAATACTTTTGCTGTCAGAAAGTAGGATTTCATAAAGTTGGTCACAGACTTTTGGAACGGCAATATATTATAATTAAATCAAATTAAGGATTTCACTTTTGTTTTGTTGTGGGTGAATGATAGTGAATAATCCTTCACTTCCCAAGTGAAGGATTATTATTATTATTATGTTTTTTCTCACAATAATTGTAACACTAAAATTCAATATTGTGACATTATTACTGTAGTTGTTAAGCAACCAAAAATATTGTATGTATTTTCTACAGTTGTTTTTATTGTTCAAAAACAATCATGCATTTACTGTGAGCAGGCTGATCTCTCCACAGATCTGACTTGACCTGGTGGCATCACCTGCTTGTCCCCATGGAAGTATGTTTAATGCCGTACAACAGAAGTAAAGTACAGTAACAACATCTCCGGATCATAATGTACCTTTAAGTTAATACAGTCATTAAAACATGATTAAATAAAATAAAATTGCTCTTATATGAATTTAGTTATGAGCTATGCAAAATCATTTGGATGGATATCAGGGCATGCAGTAAAGTGCTAATTGAGAACACATTACCAGCATCTAAACTATTCCGTTTTCTCCTGAAGTGCATCTTACTTTTGTGGATCTTCTAAAGAGAAAACCTGTTGAGTGGGGATGGTGAGGGCTGCTGTCTCCCCCTTGGGGCCCCTCCCCTCCCTCTCTGTGGAATAACTGCGACTCCCATCACAAACTGTGCCTCTGTCAACAACTGCCAATGCATCTTCAGACGACAGCGAGCCCAAGTGGAGCCAGAGCCAAGGACGCATGAAACATCCTCTTTTTTTTCTTCTTCCTTACACATTGTGAATATTCTTTTGTGTCCACACTGTCTCTGCATCTTTTCCATAGCAAAGTTTCTGAGTGTCTTTAATGTAAAGGTGCTGTGCTTATTCTACTCCCTGTCTTGTCTCCAAACACTTCCACATGAAGATTCCACAGGAATCTTTCCATTCACACTTGGATTTCACCTTTTTTCTAAAGCACGGAAAGCATCCTAAAGGCAGTACATTATCATGTTGTCAGTGTGTGTGTGTGTATATATATGCCTTCTCCAGCTTGTTTTACCTGCTGAGCTAAACGTCTGTATTCTCTGTGTTTGTGGCATTTTACGATTAAATTAAGAGAATAATTCATTATTTAAATTAGGACAAGAAAGGATTTATTGGTATAGGGATTTTGTTATATTCTGCAAATGACCAAACTCCTCTTTTTTAAGACTCAAATAGATTTAGGGCTTTTGGGAAAACCATCCGAGGCTATAGCCCCTAAGCCACCCACTCCGCGGACGGCCATTAGTAGGATTTATTGATATCAGCCACTCCAGTTATGTTCCGGTGGTACATCCCATGTATAGGCTTGTCCTTCCATGATGGTCCCTTCGCCATAGCCTGAGACATTCACTGAACACGTCATCTGTTGGGGCCTTGTCCTTGATGTACGTCTGGATCTTGGTTGTTTCATCCTGGATAGTGGCTCTCACACTCACTAGTCCACGACCTCCTTCCTTACGGCTAGTGTACAGTCTCAGGATGCTGGATTTGGGTTGGAACCATCCATGCATGATGAGGAGCTTTCGTGTCTTAACATCTGTGGTCTATATTTCCTCTGAATTATTCCTACAGGGTATCTGATCACTGTTTATTGCCCTGGACTTGTTCTTGCCAGTGAGCTGGCTTCCTAGGACTTGCCTTATTCATTGTAGGTATTTGGCTGTTGCCATTTTCCTTGTTAACTCGAGGTTGCCATTTTCCTGTGGTATTCCAAGGTACTTGTAACCATCCTCAATGTCTGCAATTGTTCCTTCTGGGAGTGAGACCCCTTCTGTGTGGACTACCTTCCCTCTCTTTGTCACCATCCGACAACACTTCTCAAGCCCGAATGACATTCCAATTTCAGTGCTATTGATCCTGGTCATGTAGATCAGTGCGTCTCGCTCGCTCTTAGCGTACAGTTCGATGTGTTTGGCTACTCTGGTGTCTTTGCAAATGCCCTTCTGTGCACATTGATCCATGTGCCCCCTTATCTTAGCCGCAATGATGCCTGACATGAGCTTCCATGTTGTGGAGAGACAGGTTATTGGCCAATAGTTGGATGGGATTATGCCCTTGGAGGGATCCTTCAGGATCAGGATAGTACGCCCTTCGGTTAGCCATTTATGGTGAGTTCCATCCCTTAGCAGCAGGTTCATCTGTGCTGCCAGGCACTCATGGAGTGTTGTGAGTTTCTTTATCCAGTATGCGTGAATCATGTCAGGGCACGGTGCTGTCTGGTTTTTCATACCTGAGACTCTTTCTTGGATGTCTGCCACTGTGATGGTAACTGGGTTCTGTTCAGAGAGGTTGCTGTGGTCCTCTCTTACATCCATCATCCGCTGTGCATCGCTGTGTTGTGTTGGACCTTTTTTCCGTATACTTTTCCATTACCTTTTAGTACTCAGCCTTGGTGGGTCTACTCTACTGTTATTAACCTGCCATTGAGCGTACACTTTCACAGGTTGAGCTGCAAACAGCCGGTTTATTCGTCTGGCTTAATTGTCTCTTGGAGCCTTTGTTTGGCAATTTCCAGTGCTTCAGGTATGGGCATCAGCTTGTATCTCTTGGGTACTTGTTTTTTCATTCTACTTCTCTCAGCCTCTGTCGGTTGGCTCACTTCTGCGCTTGCTTGATTTTAGCCTCTAGCCTTCGTTTCCATGGTGGGTTTTGTTTCTCATGGCTCCCATGGTTGCTCTTATAGCCAAGCATCTCTAGGATCACTGCATCTGAGGTGTATATCAGCTCATTGGTCTCAGTGTCTCTCATCAAGGAGTGTTTTCTTCCCTCTGAACTGGCAGCCCGATGCCACCTTACCGCAGCAGTGTTCAAGCTGTGATAGCAATTGTGATTTGTGGATGTTGGAACACCGAGCAACTAGTCATTTCACCGCTAACTTTTATTGTGGGTTTCAAAGTATCCATGCATCCCACATCCTTTGCATTTAGCCCCTCTGACTAGGGATACTGGAGTAACAGCATTACAACAAAGCCTTGTTCTTGCATCTTGCCCATTCCCACCTTGTTCCAGTTGACCAGTTGTTATCAAGGTGTTTTGCTGTCCAGCTTCTGTTGCATTTTTAAACTTGACTTGAATATTTTTTTTGTAATTCTTTCTTTCGTACACCTCACTGTTCCACATTAGTGCAAAACCAAAAGCTTTGCAGTTCTGTATCCTATAGCTACGCTTTCATATGTCAACATTCAAAGGTTTTTTGGAGCCAGCAGAAGGATAGAAGATGATAACCGTATCAAACCTTTAGACTGACATCAAACTGCTCTGTGTTGAAAGCTTTAGATTTTGAGAACAGTGATGTTGTGGGCAGAAGAAACTAGAAAGAGTGTTTGATTTACATATAACAGGAGAAGGCTCTATTTAGGCTTTGCAACACATAAAACAATATGTTGATGTGGTACTGAAATTAGAAATTAGGGTCTCTCTCTCTGAATTGGTGAAAGCTGATTATGGAACAACAAAACCATCCATATCTTGAAATCTCTACTTGATAAAATACTATTTCCAAATTCGCCTGCTTCTACAAACACGGTCTGTGTGTAACCTGTCCTTCTGTGCATGCCGCTGAGATCAAGAGCCAGGGACAACTCTTTTGTGTTTAAATGTTTTATTTGGTGGAAGAATTTGACAAGTCACGGCCATCACAGCCCGCTCCAGCTGGACCTCGATTTAGCACACCATTTACAGTGTAATTCTCGCCTTTCCCTGTTCTGTTATCTCCTATTCCCTGATGAATTAAATTGCGAGATTATAAAACACAGAAAAAAGCAGATTGCCTTCCAGAAAGCTAAAATCATCTTATGTTAAATTTACACAGAAAGTCGCCTTGGGATATTTGGAATATGAAGGCTGCATGGTCTCTAACACTGGGAGGTTGGAGTGAAGCCGGATTTGGGTAAAACAAGCGTTAAATGCCACAGCCTCAATTACTGTTTGATTGAGGGAAATCCAGTATCGTGCGTGGTGTCGTACCGAAGGAGAGTGAGAGGAGGAAGTAATGGATAAACAGGCATTATACAGTGTCCTCCAGACTTTGAATGCTCTTGTTTACAGTGACACAACAGCTGTATTATGGCTGTCAGCTCTGCCAACCTCATCCACTCGTGTCTATTCTAGTCCAACCCTATTCAGTGAATGCCTCGTGCATTCAAACCCAGAGCAAACTGTTAAGTCATGCTGACAGAATCGGATGAAAAATGGTTTGGATAAAAGCGTTGAACCTGATTTTTACTGTATTGAAAAGTTGAAAACATGACCAGTTCCAGAATCCAAACCTATTCCTTACTTTCCTAATGCATTCCTTGCATAATTGTTCACTGCAACAAGTTCATGAGCGTTTCACACAACTCTCAAGTTTTGCTGTCACAGTAACGCTAAACTTAGTGGTTCTCGGCCAATGAAACAATTCTCATTTTGACCATAAGAGCTGCTTTTACAATATAAAAGCTGATTATTGTTCTATTACATTAAACATTTTAACAGCTGTTAAAACATATTAAAATGTTGCTGGTTTATCGAAAAACACAATTCCCCAAAAAAGCCCACATCCAAAGTTCATATTTTCACATGATGTCTGTTACTAGTAATGCATGCAGAAAGGAAATGATGCCAGTCAGAATGAGAAATTCTAGATTTTGCTCAATTCCTGATATAAATCGCTCTACTAATTATTTTAAAAATCCTAATGTGGATAGTTTCAGTCATGCTCATGTGGTTGAAATCCTCCTAAGCCTGGGTTTATTCCTGCTTAGAATTCTAAAGAGGTAGTTTCCGTGTGCCAGCAGCGCCCACCTCAGCTGCCGTGTCTTTGTCTCCGCTCCTCTGTCCGACCCACAGCCCCTGCTCAGTTAAGCTCTAAGTGAGGGGCCATGGCAGGGCTCAGGGCTTAAAGACAGGCACATCATTAGGGAGTGCAGTCCTTGGCCTCGGGGAAGGAATGACAGTCCATCATGGCCCTCTTTGGACCTGGAAAATCAAAGATGAATGTGAAGATGAAAGTGTGGATAGAAACACAGCACTTACCTTTACTTGGTTTAATTCAGCTATGGAAACAGATGGTCTATAGATCTTTGTTCTGGTACACGTTAAAAGTGCATCATGTAACTTTTCTGGTGGAGAGAAGGTTTGCCACCTGCTCGTCTCCATGAAGATTCTATTCTGCTTTACCGGGAAGTTCCAAAGTACGGCATGAAATGTATCTTTCATTAAATCAATTACAGGTGTTTATTATATTTTAAGCATTCTTGTCAGCTTGTCTCGCAACTGATCCGATCAACCTGTATGATGTCTTGTCTCCATGGAGATATATTTGATGTTCTTTGCTTTCATGGTACACCTTTAAATGTATGTATTGTGAGATGTTACTGTTGGTGCTAATGCTCTCTTCATCACCTAAAGCCCATTTAATCAGTGTAGGGATCTGGAGGTTGATGACTCGTAAGATTTACTTTTAAAATTATGACGCTGTATTTAATCTACTTTTTAATTGACAACTGAATATTATGTATACAGAAAACCTAATTGCATTCACATTAAATATCACAATAAACTACTTTATTAAATCAATAAATACAGTTTAATTTTGCAGTTAGGTTCCTGGGTTGATGGTTATTTTGGGGGTCCTGGCCTGAAAAGTTTGGAACCTCTGTGCGTACAGGGTGCAGAATGACAAAATGACCTCTGATTGTGACTGAAAACTGGACTTTTATGTTTCTCTGTGGTTCAAACGGTGTAGGATGGGGTTATTGTTGGAGGTGTCACAAATGATGAAAAGTACATTTTAGACAATGTGAGGATTTCAAGATAGGAAAAAAAACTTGAATATGAACAAGAACCAGTTGCAAACATTAGAACGTTGCTCCATCGTATGAAAAAATTGCCACCGACACGCACCAGGAAAGCAGTAATACATAAGAGTTAACAGGTTTGAGTAAGATGCTGGAAATAAGCTGATGAAAAGAGATGCTGTTGTATTCATATGTCATTAGTTTATTTATTTCGGTCACAGACATTATACCAAAAAGAATAACATTTCACAGAAAGATCGAGGAGGCGTAGACTGAAGCGTATTATTATTTTGCAAACGCTTTTTACCTCACCGTAACAATACAAATGTGAAACCATTCGCAATTCAAAAAAGCAAAAGATGCTAAGTACATTATAGTCACAAACTAAGACTCAGAATTCATGTATCTGCTGAGAGCTATACATTTACTCTTCTTTTTAAAGAGAGGGGCATATGTGAAAATCAACAAAGCGTGGGGAAATATATTCTGCCAAGGATTTTTAAGGCTACATGTAAAGACTGGTCTGCAAAGAGTCCGTATGACCTCGACTGTAAAACATGTAGCTCTTTAGCAATTGTAAACGAACTAAGACATTTTGCAGTTGTATGCAGCTTTTATCTATTGGTATCAGGGCATGGATTACAAACACATAATGAGACCAATTTGAGTACAATTGTATAAAATGTATGCATTTCTCTGGTCGGTTAAACATACTGTACATATCTTAGCCCATAGTGTGTAAAATAATGTTCAAATGTCTTATTGTAAATGAACTAAGAAACATATTGAATTTGTCCGCTTTGTGAACTGTCTGAGAATGCCATACATTTAATGCCCTACTGTGGAAGATTCAAGTTACATGATGCACATAAACGAGACAAAGAGGATAGAAGAGCGTGGTGCAAATAGGAGGCGTCAGTCATGGTCCTACTACCGAGCGTAAGAGAACTTAACTTATTTCAATTTAATTTTGTAGAGTGAAACAACCTCTCACACATGATTGAAAAACAATTGGTGGTGTCAAAGAATCCAGTTTAAATATACCTTGACTCTTTGCTAGCAGGAGGCAGGATTATCCCCACACAGCTGTACCGTTGGCTGACACTCCATCCATCTCCATTTCTTCTATATCGTTTCCATGGAGAAGCTATTAGAGCATTAGCTGGATGTTCATTCAGCCGGTGACACATGTAGTGAAGACCTCGTTCCTCTCAGCTCTTCGTTGTGTCTGAGCCTGACGTGATGACAGATGTAGTGGAGGCTCTTTTTGAATGTGTTATCATTGTATATGTGGCGTTTCCCTCCTGCTCCTGGTTGTCTCGCCTCTCTTATTAACATGCACTTGAATTCCCTTTGTTCTCTCAAGTGTTCATTAAAGAATTCAGTGCCTTCTGATGTCTATAGCTTTACATAATGAGAACCCAAGAGGCCTCCACGTGCGCACTAAAGTTCTCCATTTGTTTTACTCGGCATTAGCAGAGCAATTTGTTTAATTTCTCTTGAGTTTAACCTTGCTGACTGTGATGGAACAGGCACCTGCAAATCTTGCATTCAGCGGAATTACTGGGGAGACTCGAGACTCACGCTGTACGTGGATCATGGATTTCTTGTAGCTTTTCCGGGAGTTGATACCTGACATGAATTTACAAACAGATTCACATTTTTTTAAGACAACAGTCATGCTTATTTTATTCAGTCCTCAAGACATATGGTGGTAATGTTGTGTGCAACGTAGGCTAGTGGATTTAGCCTTGAAACGTGCTGCGCTGTGTGAGAACTTAAACGAATTTAAATCCAAGCATTTTAACTTTTGAGAGGCCTTCTTTAAGGTGAAAAAAAGCTCTCCTTTGTGGCTGGCTGAGTTATGCTTATTCACGTTGGTGGACTTACTTGCTGCGAGAAGGAATATCTACATTAGTACATCAATGTTTGTACAATCCAATCGCAGGCACCTATTGGCAGTGCACGTCTCTCAAATGCAGAACGTCTATTCTTCAGCATCTTCAATATCCTTGACTCATTCAGAACAAAGTCTATAACTTCTTTCACCTTCACACACAATGGGCACTAAAATACTAACACGCATCGAGGATTTCATGAACTGCCTCAAGTCTTGAATTTGTGACTGCTCTATAACTTTACTTCATGTTTACATTAAATCAACATAAACTCTATAATTGCCTCTTGTCAATTCCAGTCAGCGAAACTGTGTAACCTGTGGGGAAAGTATTGTGTCCTGGCAGATGGTGTTGCTTATAATAAAGTACATTATTCCAACTATTTATCATAGAATAATCCACCAAACGCACCACTCTGCTTAATTATATATTATGTCGCTATATTGTATTATATTGTATGGATGGTGCCCAGTTGCCCACAGTATTTAATGGTCAGTGGCATAGAATTTATGATTTATGGAAGAATTTGAGTAAATCGTTTCCTGCCTGTGTATGTGCCAAACAGTTTGCCAAGTGACAAGCTTGAACTTGAAATCCCACAGAAATCAAGATATACACTATATATACATATCTAACTAATGCATGGGAAATGTTTACCCGACGTACTGGGTGCAATGGTGACCACTGCTTTCCGTTTTTAAAGCATCACCTTGACACTTTTAATTTCTGAACCCATCATTTAACAAGACAGGTTTATGCATCATTTAATGGACACAGAGACTCCCCTTGTTTGCGAGGCTGTTACATATTCTGTCCATCTGCTTGCTGTTTTGACATGCCCCTCGAGTCCCATTTATGTATTAAACCAATATTGTTCTTATTTCTTTTGTAACAGCAACGCCAAGGGGGAAATATTTTGTCTTTGAAACCTTTAGCCATCTTGTCTCCTCTCTTCAAAATCCCAGAATGAAAAATTGGCGGTGTTTGCCGTACGCCGACTGTTGCCAAAGAAAAGGGCGACAAGGACGGTGAATTTATTCAGAGCCACGTGTGCAACCCTCAGCATCTTATCCTATTTACTATGAAATTGGGAGTAAAGATTCCAAACAGGAAAACCCTTGAGCTTGTTGATTGTCTTACAGCTGTACCAGGCTGAGGGCGTGGTGGGTGTATGTGTCTAAGTAGCGTCATGCCTGGGCACACATGGTTGAGTACATGTTAGAGAGGGCTTGGAGAGCACAGCGAGGAAGGGAGAGGTTTGGGGAGGGCTCTGTGTAGCGATTCCAAAGTGAGTAGCCCACAGAGGGAAACAATAAAGCACCAATGACAGGAACAGATGGAGCTCCTTTATTGTCCCCTGAAATGCAAACACTGAATATCTTTGCTTGGTGGGAGGCCGGATTATATATTTATTTTCTGCACCTCCTGTGTCCCCCCCCCTCCCCAGCTCACTCACAGTTGATAACTGCAGATGCTGGCACGCACCCACATTTAAGACTAAACAGCTCTGATAAAGGGTTTGGAGCCAGATGCTTATTTTGGGTGGTGAAGATTTATTGGGCAGTGACACGGAGCGAGAATGACAAGGGGTGGCTGAAGTTTTGTTGGGTAAAATGTCTTCACAGTGAGAGGGCAGCCCTGCGCACCAGGGGGTCCAGAACAGGTACTGCAGCGTGTTGTTGGTTTATCTCCATTGAGACAACCAAGTGTTGGCACCCGGCAAAGCTATTAGCCTCATAGCATAATTGCTATAATAAAACGTAAATTATTTTTTAAAAATTGGGCTTAAACACTATTGTAAAAACACTTATCTTAGAGATGAGAAGTGTTTTTGGCTGTAAATATAGTTTGATTGACCATGGATGGAGCCAGTGACACCTACAGACGCAGCAACATTTGGAAAGTGGAATGAGACAAAAAATAATTTTGTAATTACTTATTTACATTTATTTATAATGTATTTATTCAGAGGAAAGCAAATGAGATAAATTCCCCTTTTCGTTGGTACCCTGTGAAACAAAACATATAAAGAAAACAAACAAACTCATAATAAAATGCAACTAAAACATCCAATCACACAATAAATGAAATTAACAAATACGTAAAAACACACTTACAAACACAAATGGGATAAACTCATGCAAAGTAAGAGCACTTGTACTGTGGTAGTATCTAATTTCATACAATGAGAAGTAAAAATACATATGTTTCAATAAATGCTTGAGAAATGAATAAAAATCTGCCAAATAAAAACATCTGCTATGCTAAATAACATAAAATAAAAGAAACCAATATAGACTGGTTGATGGTGTTATATCTTGATCTTATATCACTGAGCGTGTAAACAAATAACCGTCTTCCGTAGGTCTCAAGAGAGTCCGTGTGCAACATCTGTCCACATTTGATAGCGTACAAGAAATACCACAGCAGATCCATCAGCTGGGGACAGCTAATGTCCGCAAAACGGTTCAATCTATTCACAAGAACTGTATCTTCAATAATGACTTGGAACGCTCCACCAGCTCACAACAAAGAGGATTTATTCTACAGCTATGACACAATTATTAATTCATACCAAGTTGAAGATACTGAAGTTTAAGTTTATTCTCAATCTTATGCTTTCTTATTTCGACCATACAGAATATAAAATCAATGATTACACTTGGTAATTTCAAGGTTTGTGTTGATTGGATATTCAGTTTTACCACAATGAATGGAAAGGATCACAATACATCTAGAATGGTAATCAGGTAATCCTTGTGTAAAGAGTGTAAAATTGTCTGAGCATCTGCAAATCTGCAAATTAAGTCAACGCGTCTGCTTAGATGAGTTTCAACAAACATCTCTGAAAAACATATATACCGGTACAAACGTACACCTCTAATTAAAAAAAAGCAAAATAATACACTTATGTTTTTTCCACCTCCAGAAAGTTACACATAATAGTTTTAAATGAGCGATGTACACATTTTGCACTTCTTCGATTGTTAGCTTTACATTTTGAGCCTTGAGTCCTCCATTAGACAAAAAAGCTTTTTCCAACTTTGGATTTAACCTTCTCTCCCCCTCATCTCAATCTCATCCCCATTTCCTCTCGTCTGTCACTCCCGCCCACTTTAACCCGGCGCTGCACTGTGGACACATTACTGCTACACACCTAGGTTCATCGCCGTGGCTTCTCCCTGATAATTCTCCCGTATTAACTGGCTGGAGTTATTACCCGTTATACGTCTATGTTGAGAGCGCTTTATGAGATTCTGGTCCCCCTGGATAAGATGATGGAGTTGGTGAGCGCTGTCATCCCCCAGCTGTATAATGGCATCAGTTGGGAAATACACAATGCCATGGATTATTGATAGAGCCATATCGCACACTTCTGCTGACAAATTTCTGGTCCAGGTTGAAGGGGGGACATAATCCTGAAGAATCTCTCCGCTAATATGGACGCCTACACATCCGCTATAGTGTACGCCGCGGCCTCTTTGCGATATTTTGCTTTCTTTCCTCCCTCGTGACGAATGATTGTGCAATTCCCAGTGATTCAAATGAGAAGGGTGAGGATTTATTCCAACAATATATGCTCCTACATTGTCTCACAAAGAAAATACACAGTAGAATAGACTGGTACTGTCACTACTCCCAGGGCCCAAAAAAATATTAGATGTTTTTGCAAGTAGGAAGCAGAAGATTAAAAAAAAGGAGTGCAAAGGAAGTCAAGGAAATGCCAGAAATGACCTTGGGTGTGCTTTTTCTCGGAAATTGTTTGCAAACCAAACGTGTTGGTGAAGTAACAACCCTGACCCAAGGAACGTTCTTTTCAATGCTTCATCAAATGTAAGACTTTGTGTTTAGTCCTTTCTTTTTTAGTAGATTTGTTCAGTTTAGCTCTCTTCATTTTTATTTATTATTTAGTTATCACTAACCTACAACAGTTTGGATTCAGTAATTCAGGAAATGGAAAGCTTTACGAAACATATTTTTTTTCTGCACCCAACAATGACCTTTTCCTAAAAATGCAAGAACAGTGGCTACTTGACAGACTAAATCCAGTCAAATCAATTATTGCAGATGGACACACTCACTCAATACTCAACCCCAGACTCAGGCCTGGTATCCAATTTCTACTGTTCTAAAATGACATCAGGGGAAGGAAGTTGGATTGAAATTAAACTTTTAGCTGTCGCCCCAAACCCTTCTAGTTCTCACAAACCCGTCCACATATGATGCTTCTTCTGGTGCATTCATTCATTATGTCAGTGGCGGGCCGTGGGTCTGGGGCTTGGGCCTTCAATGAGGTCATACACAGTCCCACCCGAATGAATCCACCTCTTATAACCATCATATTACCATCATTATGATGCCATGGCTCTAGACACTATACATTTAGACAGAAACGCAGTTCAAACAGGCGTTGCCTCACCTTCTCTGTGCCGATGTACGTGTGTTCTCCGCTCTGCTCTCCGCACGTTGTCCGCTCGTTCTCCACATTGTTCTCCACATCGTTCTCCGTGCGTTCTTCACGCCGGTGTCCACTCCGTGTGTTCTTAACATGGGTGTCCACTCCGTGTGTTCTTAACATGGAGGCCGCTCCGTGTGTTCTTAACATGGAGGCCGCTCCGTGTGTTCTTAACATGGAGGCCGCTCCGTGTGTTCTTAACATGGGTGTCCACTCCGTGTGTTCTTAACATGGGTGTCCGCTCCGTGTGTTCTTAACATGGAGGCCGCTCCGTGTGTTCTTAACATGGGTGTCCACTCCGTGTGTTCTTAACATGGGTGTCCGCTCCGTGTGTTCTTAACATGGAGGCCGCTCCGTGTGTTCTTAACATGGGTGTCCGCTCCGTGTGTTCTTAACATGGGTGTCCACTCCGTGTGTTCTTAACATGGGTGTCCACTCCGTGTGTTCTTAACATGGGTGTCCGCTCCGTGTGTTCTTAACATGGAGGCCGCTCCGTGTGTTCTTAACATGGGTGTCCACTCCGTGTGTTCTTAACATGGGTGTCCACTCCGTGTGTTCTTAACATGGAGGCCGCTCCGTGTGTTCTTAACATGGGTGTCCGCTCCGTGTGTTCTTAACATGGGTGTCCGCTCCGTGTGTTCTTAACATGGGTGTCCGCTCCGTGTGTTCTTGACATGGGTGTCCGCTCCGTGTGTTCTTAACATGGGTGTCCGCTCCGTGTGTTCTTAACATGGAGGCCGCTCCGTGTGTTCTTAACATGGGTGTCCGCTCCGTGTGTTCTTAACATGGGTGTCCGCTCCGTGTGTTCTTAACATGGGTGTCCACTCCGTGTGTTCTTAACATGGGTGTCCACTCCGTGTGTTCTTAACATGGAGGCCGCTCCGTGTGTTCTTAACATGGGTGTCCACTCCGTGTGTTCTTAACATGGGTGTCCACTCCGTGTGTTCTTAACATGGAGGCCGCTCCGTGTGTTCTTAACATGGGTGTCCGCTCCGTGTGTTCTTAACATGGGTGTCCGCTCCGTGTGTTCTTAACATGGGTGTCCGCTCCGTGTGTTCTTAACATGGGTGTCCGCTCCGTGTGTTCTTAACATGGGTGTCCGCTCCGTGTGTTCTTAACATGGAGGCCGCTCCGTGTGTTCTTAACATGGGTGTCCGCTCCGTGTGTTCTTAACATGGGTGTCCGCTCCGTGCGTTCTTGACATGGGTGTCCGCTCCGTGCGTTCTTGACATGGGTGTCCGCTCCGTGCGTTCTTGACATGGGTGTCCACTCCGTGTGTTCTTAACATGGGTGTCCGCTCCGTGTGTTCTTAACATGGGTGTCCGCTCCGTGCGTTCTTAACATGGGTGTCCGCTCCGTGCGTTCTTAACATGGGTGTCCGCTCCGTGCGTTCTTAACATGGGTGTCCGCTCCGTGTGTTCTTAACATGGGTGTCCGCTCCGTGTGTTCTTAACATGGGTGTCCGCTCCGTGTGTTCTTAACATGGGTGTCCGCTCCGTGTGTTCTTAACATGGGTGTCCGCTCCGTGCGTTCTTGACATGGGTGTCCGCTCCGTGCGTTCTTGACATGGGTGTCCGCTCCGTGCGTTCTTGACATGGGTGTCCGCTCCGTGCGTCCGTGCATTTTCCAGCAAATTTCCGTGCGTTCTCCACGCCATTCTCCGCTCGTTGTTAATGCGTTTTCAACGAGTTTTCACCGAGTTTTCAACGCGCCATGTCCAAACTTCGAAAGTGGGGAACAAACCCGTCTGTAAAAGCGTTGGCGTTGGACAACCTCTCCTTACAATGTCTAACTTTTTTTGAAAAGTTCGTCTTGAGAAAGGCATTATAATTATATCCTCGACCAAATCGATATATTGTCCTCCTTCCACATTGTGGGTTGAAAAAACAGCTTAGTAATACACAAATTAATGTGTCTGTCACATCCAGTTTCCTCATTCAGAGTTTCTGAGGTTCCGCATAGCCCCGCCCATTAGACCTGCTTCTCAATATTGGTGATCCAATCAAAAGACGTGCACGTGATGCACCTGCTGCTGGCTCTTGAGCAACAGCAGCAGACGTACAAGAGCCAACTCTGAAGCTGATTGGTTGACACATCATTTTCATTTCCATTTACTATAAGCTACAAGCACCAGCTCTGTTGAGTCTGAAGGCCTCGGCAGATTTTAGACCCCTGGCAACACATGACGGCTGAATATGATTGGATAAAAGATCTAACATAAAGACCAGCCCTCCACATCTCAACCTGGGGCAGAAGCAGTGCAACAAGAGGGAAGCCATGAAATGAAGAGTATAACTCTTACTTTGGGGAATAATGTAATAAATATTTGTGGGAATATATATATATATATATATATATATATATATATATATATATATATATATATATATATATGTTTTAATCATATTCTGATTATGTTTAGGCTAGCAGAGAAGGCCTTGCTTGCGGCCCACCACTGCATTATGTACATTTTACACCTTTCAAGCAGCAAACATCGTGTCAACACCAACAAATCAAGTCAACAACAATCTTTCAGCAATACAATTTGTGGACAAAAAGGGTTAAAGTCAGTGTTATCTCTCATTTGTAGAAATGAAAAGAAAAGGTCATTTGGACACTGTCTTTGAAATTGAGACGTTTTGACATGCCATCACTTCTGGACAGCATTACACTTATCTTTAATTTATTCATTTATTAATAGTTTTTCTTGACAAAAATACTTGGTCTTGTGGAATCACCTGCTCGTCTCTATGGAGATTGCTAACATTTTACACCATTTTGTAGAAGATGGAGGAAAAACATCTCCACCAAGAAAAGTCAAATCAAATTAATCACATCAAAATAGTCCTGTACACACTGAATTGACCAATACAAACCACAACAACCCAAAGTAGAAGTCTCAAACAGGGTACAGATAGTACGATATCTCTCATTAGCGTTGCACCAGCCGCTCTATCGCACGCAACGAATAGAAGGTAAACAATTGTACATTCCCTATAAATAGAGAGAGGGGTAATTCTCCTGGCTCTCATTACACGCCTCCTCCCTTTCTACTCCTCAATCTGTCTGATGTGCAGATCTGGGACCAGGGCTCTACAGCATTTAGTCGGCGTGAAGACCACAGGCTGCCTCCTCAGTTCAGGCCTTGATTTTTGATCCCAAATGGATGGATTACTCTGGAACTGATCAAATACAAGCTGTTACCTAAATTAGCACGGGATGATCTTGCAGGTTTTGTGCGTTTCTACATGTCCTTACATGCTTCAAGAGGCAGGAATTCCAATACAACCTCAGCAAATACATATTTATTTGAGGCAATTATATGTAAATGTCCTGTTCAAGGATCTAAATCTAAATTGCTCTTCATTGGCCATCTTGAGACTGGAGCCGTGGAAGCCATTTTGCTTTTCAGAGGACTATGAAATTACTATCACATTGAGGGAAATCAAAGTCTTGTTCTGCAGCGGTCCTCTGGGCAGCATTGTGCGGTATTGCTTTGGAAACGGGCCTAATTGGTATGTGTGGGCCAAACTCACCCTGCCGCCTCAAACTAGCTGGCTTCATGTTCACAACAATTGGATTTGGAAAAAAAGCTTGGCCTAGATTGTTTGTGTTTCGCACTTAGGGTCTGTATATATAACATCAAGAGCGCGAAGATAATCCCACTGTTACTCTGTTTATCATATTTGAATGAATGATTCTTGTAATTGGTAAAAGACCATTGTAGCCAATAGCATGTATTTACACGCGATGAGTGGGCGGCAGTGGTGGCCTCCCGAAAGAAAAAAGAGGGATTATAGCTGAACAATTAGTGGCAGGTTCCACGTGACAGACGGTACACGCTTTTTGTTTGGCTTTTTATTTCATTGTACTAAGTCTGGGCAGTGCATCAGGAAGCCAAAAGAAACATCAAGTCACCGATAATTTGCTTTCCTATAGTCAGCATGTGAAACGGACACGTGACAGCTCAGTGATTCATCTGCCTCCTGAACAGTGATTGCATCTGACAGTGTGCCTCTGTCATGAGAATGGAGCATTCAGGTTCACATGCTGTAAGGCGGCCTGGTTTGTCATGTGTAACACCAGCTCCTAATTCAATAGACAAAATGAGCTGAAACATGAGCCCACATTCTCTGTATTAGGGGCATGTTGAGTGAGTGCTCCCCAGCCTGCCGCCAATCTCATTCGAGGCTATAAATGTGCAATGTGTAAATAATTTGGGGAACATATTAACTCTCACTGTGTTGTTCAGCAAAACCCTAAGCACTACTGTAATGTGTGCTGCGCTCACCTCCAACATGGAGATTTGCAGAATTAGCTTGCGCCAGTAAGTTTTCACCTCCCAGACGCACCATGGTGCAATATAAGGAGAGAGAGAATGTGATTACAAACAGTAAGTTATTGCCTCGGGCACAATTAAAACTTTGCAGACGAGCATTTCTGATTGTAAACTGAATCAGGTATGGTGTTGGAGGGGGATGGTGCTTGTTAATTGGTTAATTACAAAGCAGGAAAGCTTGCTTCACAAGTCTTAACTGGGAAATGCGCTCCACATTTGTGTCAGTCCCTCATGCGAGCCAGACACTGGGGCAGCCCTCGACTAAAAATAAGCTCATCAGCAATTTTGATGTGTTTGGGCCGTCTCTCATTCTGATGGAGCGCTGAGTTCAGAACGTGCAATCTACTCATGATTTGTTACCATAGTAGCACTGAAGCAGTTTTTTTAAGCTTTAATCTGCATAATCAGGCACAAAATAATGTTAGTTTTGTCAAAATGATAGAAGGTTGTCATTTTATAATTCAGAATGAAGAGAGGGGCAGACAAGGGCCCTCTTGTTGAAGACAAGTGAAGAAGTCCTTGTTCTTCAGCCAGAGTTCAGCCACATGAAGCTAACACCATGACTTACAGGTGTGTTGCTTCATGCTACATGTTTCTGAAAGAGTATGGGAAGGAATCAGCCAGCGGCAGGGATTTGCCCTGAGCACAAACCCCTCACATGACACACATGCGCGCACGTGTGCACACATATGCACCACCATGTCTTAGTCAATGCCCTGACCGTTGGATTCCTACAGGTCTTACTCAGAGCGTACTCTGTGCACCGTTGCTTAAGTAAATCAGAAGTGTTTCC
The DNA here is from genome assembly GCF_026437365.1 of Eucyclogobius newberryi. Classification (NCBI taxonomy): domain Eukaryota; kingdom Metazoa; phylum Chordata; class Actinopteri; order Gobiiformes; family Gobiidae; genus Eucyclogobius; species Eucyclogobius newberryi. Next base: position 16,911,929 of record NW_027315812.1, read on the forward strand.
TGACTGTGAGTGTGTTTGGCTTTGATTAAAGCAAAGCCATGGGCTAAAAGCTGTCCACATGCCTTTATGAGTAGGCGCCCCTGACCTTTCTGTTCCCAGACTTTTCCCAGGACTGAGGACTTGACACAACATGACAAGTTGCCAGGTCAGTAAACATGCTGTTTAGAGATAAAACAGTCAAGTAGGAGGAGATTGATATGCATGTCTTAGCATTTTTATTCATCATATGCATTTTACAGAAAATAAAATCAATCACGTTAGTTTGTTAATTTGTTTACACATTGAGTTGCACTACTGAGACTGAGCTTGTCAGCCTGCATTACTCAGGGCAGCAGCAGAAACATGAACACTATTTAATGGACATAAATTCAAGTGAATTAACCAGCCTTGACAAAACTTAAACTGTTGTTGGCAACATGTTTTTCTGCAACACATCGATAAAATTGAAGGTCCACCTTTTGGCAATGTCACTCAATGGCTCACTCAAGCTGGTGATTGCACAGCTGATGCTAACTTGCACACGCATTCCTCTGATCTATAGCCAGCTCGGCATGATTGAATCTAAAACTGGTGTTACTCCTCTCATACAAACATTCTCAGGTGTGTGTGTGTGTGTGTGTGTGTGTGTGTGTGAGCAGAAATGAAAGTTGTTTTTTGTGGAGAAGCCTTGAAGTTCTTTTTTACAACTTTTTCTTATTTGTCCTTACCACATCAGAACTGAAACCATATTTGAGCACTTTGAGTTATGAAGACATTTTAGAAAATAACACAAAGCGTACCAGTAAATTGCATTTGTGTGTTTTTAAAAATAATGCCTCATACAAATGTTTTCCTCTGTGAAAAACTATATAAAACAGTATCATCAAGTGTACTGTAATGTTGACACCACAGTAAAAGTCATTCACAGGTCACACACACACACACACACACACACACTTAAAAAAACAAAGAAGCAGAATTTTAATCACCATGTCCCCCCTGCAACCACAACAAACAGTCGCACAGCCCACACATGGAGTTCTAATCTGATAAAATGCGAAGTAATTTATTGTGGCACTCGCTCATACTGGCACACAGGGTTACATCATTGGCGGATGAACTGGTGCCTGCAGCTAATATCCTGTAGATGGATGGGATATTTTCTCTATCTCTGTCTCTGCCTTTTTTGTCGTTCTTTAACAGTGTCAAGTGAAAATTCTCTGCCGACATGGAACACAGAGCAACCACTGTTTGACAAATATCCAAGATTTTAGCTATTGCCTGTAACTTGCATGTCACTCATTGTGAGAGCAGCAGGTGTTGTGAATGTGTGGCATAGACCGTGATACAAATGAACTCAAAGTACTGTGACTTAAAGGAGACATATTATGCTTTTTTATCCGGGTAATTGAACTATTATGTACGTAGATCATACTTTTACATTTTGTTCATTGTAAACAGAAATATTGATCCAAAACAACTTTGTGATCGAAACAGGTCCATTGACTTCCTGTTCAAAACTGCAGAACTGATAAGCCCCGCCTCTTCATGATGACATTTCTCTGTAACGAGCAGCAGATTGTCATTAACAGGTTTTAAAAGTGGATACTTGATGTTACTTATCTATGCATGTGTTAGGTAGAATTGGCAACTCCAAATTGGCCCTATGGACAGGTGTTGAAAATTAGCATATTCTGCTATATACACTTAAAACATTGCATCTGGTTTGTCCAATGTAAATGCTACGTCCTTAAATAAATAAGTAAATAAACGTTTTTAAAAAATATTTATGTTTCTAGTTATATGTATTTTCACTGTTTTAATTAAAGCTGCAAAGAATTTGTGCCGATGCAAAATTACTAGACATATTTAAGCATCTTTTAGTTATTTTAGCAGCATGTAGATAAGACTGGCAGGTTTTGGGGTCAAACAGTAATTCAGTTTGGTTGTTTATTGCAGTGGTTCCCAAAGTGAGGGTCGTAAGATTATCTCAAGATATATTTTTTTTTTTTAAATCACACTTTTAAATTGAAAAAAGTATGGTTTTGTGAACTTAGGTCAAATCATACTATTAAAAACAAAGCAATATTATGGCTGATGAATTAATACTGACATCCTTGTGGGGGTTTCATAGTTATTTATGGTCCCGACCTCAAAATGTTGGGAACCCCTGGTTTAATGCACTCGGAGTTCTCTGTGCATGTAAACGCAGTGATAGATGGTAGAACACAAAACATCACCATTTGTTGCTTATAGGGCTGCAGTTCTAATGTCTAACCCGTGTATTTAATGAACAACAGAGAGATAGATGGCACAGTGAAACGCACAAAAGGAGCACTAATAAGTTTAAGAAGGTGTAAAAATGAGAGTGATTTCTCCTGTTAGAAGTGTTGTACACCCCAGCCCCTGTGATGTCTCATAGGAGCAACTGAAATAGCAACAAACGACTAGTCTCCAAATATTAGGCGCAGATCTGCTTCCCTCATCTGTCACTGAATCAGGCGGGTTGGCATCAAAGTCTGCAACCCTGACTGAGGTTACGAAGTTGTTATTCTAAATAGGAAAGTGGAAGAATAGACTTCTTGATTGATACTAGGAACACAACATAGCTAGAAGGTGGAGGGTGTAGCAAAAGAATGAGAGGAGTGAGTCAAAATTTAGCGGTGAGATAAAGCTGGTCTAGGAGGAGATTTGACTATCATCCCAGTGGCGAGGGTTCAGGAGGTAAATGGATTCTTGGCTTTGCTTGTTTGTCCCTCTCTTCCCCTCTAACCTTTTTTCTTTAGCAGGGCAGTGTTGTGGAAAAACATTATTCAGATCAATTTCAGTCAATCAGAGAGTTTTCTCCAGGATTTGCGTACATGTCTCCCAACACATTACCCACAGGCAGACTACCCACATTTCTAGATACATTTATTGATTATAAAATTCCAAACAAGTTGATGTCAGATAATGTATATATTGTGTATAAACATGGCGCCTGTATATGTATTTTTAAATCTTTAAGACTACAACACTTGCCAGCTCTATTGGACTAGATCCCACCTTCATAAGCATGTAGATTATATAATGCAAAATGAAGATCTGTACATCATAGAATTTGTTTACAGAAATTAATCCTACTGTAGAATTGCAGTATAGTTCATTCATTTTATATTTGAACCTATAAAACACTTAACAACATACTGTTTGTTGTATTATATTTATGCTCATGCCTCAAGAAACAAAGACATTAGTATCTAACTAAAGAAAACGATTTATTTTTTCTGCCAATTTGTCTTTAAAATCCGTTGACCTTAGGAACAGTCTTGTAAATTAACAAGTCAGACAGTAGTTTTGAAAACAGGACAATAAGATTCTATTAGTGTTTCCCAACCAGGGGTACAGGGACTCCTTGAGGTATGCCGTATGCGAGTACTTTACAGAGTAGAATTTACTATAATCTGAATACATACAATTCTTTGTTTTACACATTTGGGTTGATTATTAGTGACCGTAGAAGAATCACCTTGTATGATTTTAGAGGGTAGATGATACATAACAAAGCGATTGTACTAGAGACAAGAAAAAGTTGGAAAGCATAACAATTGCACCTTTCCCCAGTATTATATCAAAACACTGTCACCTGCTGTTTCCACTTTTCTCACATTCATTACAGGAGAGAATAGACAACAACACATGTCTACACTGACTCCTGCTGCTGACCAATGTTGTGTATGTATTCAGCCGTTTATGCACCAGAGGTCTGTATGTTTGGTGCTAGCTCCTCTGAGAACCATTAAGCTCATTTAGATCCCTCTGCGACAGTGTGTGCCAGTGCCATATCCACACTTATTTAGATTTCAACATCAGCTTACTTTGGACACTTTAAAATTATAAGTTAGGACAGGAATGACGATATGAACGTGCACAGCTCAACAAATTATATTATCATTATATTCCAATGCCTCTATTCAATTTGCTGGTAAATACATTGATTTAATTATTACAATATTGTTTTATGAACATTAGATCACCCTGCGCGCACACACACACCTACACACAAATGCTTACGCACACACACACACACACACACACACATGCTTACGCACTCACACACACACACACACACACACACATGCTTACGCACTCACACCCACACACACACACATGCTTACGCACTCACACACACACACACACACACACACACACACATGCTTACGCACTCACACACACACACACACACACACACATGCTTACGCACTCACACCCACACACACACACACACACATGCTTACGCACTCACACACACACACACACACACACACATGCTTACGCACTCACACACACACACACACATGCTTACGCACTCACACACACACACACACACACATGCTTACGCACTCACACACACACACACACACACATGCTTACGCACTCACACACACACACACACACACATGCTTACGCACTCACACACACACACACACACATGCTTACGCACTCACACACACACACACACACACACACATGCTTACGCACTCACACACACACACACACACACATGCTTACGCACACACACACACACACACACACACACTTTCTTGTACTTGCTTCATTTCTGACGCTTTCCTATTAAAAAAAAAATAAAAATACACAAAATACACATTTTTAGACATAAAAATTGTCTCAGCTTCCAATTTTTATTCTGTACATGAACATGTTTGCACTTATACAACATACACTATAAACACACTTGAAATATTGGCCAATTGCTCTCAGCGTAATTGCGCCCAAGGAGTGAAATGGAATTTGAGCTTAATAAGATTTCCATTCTCTCATACATTGGCTCCAGACCAAATGTCCCCACGAGGAGACAATGAAAAATACCTGAACCATTCGAGTATTTTGACAAACTGATTATTGTTCCATATTCATGACATGACATTGCAGGTGTTCTCTCTGAGTGACCTTCTAGCTGTGTCCGAAAGTACAAAAGTGCAGTGTTTGACAGATCTGCGCTCCCACCCACCTCACTGCTGACTGTGGAGATAAATAAATGAACATGCCGCGTCCCTCTCCACCCATAAAATATAACCCACAACCCTTCCCCAGGTTGTTGTGATTTGGAAACAGCTGTTGTTATGGTGGATTCGCCCCACTCTTCCAGATCACGTTTCCTCGCTCCTCTCTCCCTCGGGACAGGGTAATATTTTCGCAGTTAGGAGGGAGGGAGAGAGACAGAGAGAGAGAGAGAGAGGTGGAGCATTGTTATGTGGCAGCCGAGTCTGTCAGAATTCTAAAGCCCAAGGAAATACTTTGAATAATGGAGCACCTGTACCTATTGTCATCTGGCATATACACCGACACATGCTAATGCTAACGTGTTGTATACAGCACTGCATTGAAGTCACACAAACAGGTAGTTCTGGTGGAAAAAAAATATATTTGGAGACAAAACAGTCGTTAGTTTGCAATTAAAGTCTCATCTCCAACAATTTGTGCACGTATACCTTGTCATCTCCTGAGATATGCAATGCGTTATAATGATCCATTTGCAACAATAAGAATTTCTTATCTTAGTATTTTGCACAGAAGCTTATTCAGCACAGCATTCGCATTACTGCTAATCACCTCATATATCTCTAAAGATTTTGTCTGAAACGATTGTTCACTATCACAGCTATTAGAGACGGATTAAGTGCCAAAGAAGGGAGAATATCGGATTAATTGTCACGATTATGGTCTTCTGTTTTGGCTAGATATTGGTTTTGCTTGGAACATGTTTTATGTCGGCTCTGGTTTTGCAGTTGATTTGTGGATTTTGGACAAAGCTACAAAGGTCGAACAGAGGAAAAGTACAAGTTTAAGGGAGCATTCACACTGGCACAAACAGTACACCACATCAAAAGTAGGACTAAACCTTGAAGTACTTGGACAAAGCTAGGTCTGAACCAGGACAGGACCAAATTGAGTCCACATCAGAATTAAACTCAAATCAGGAGCCAAAAAGTGTGAACGCACCCTTAGAATAATTTGACATTTTACTAACTGCTATTGAAAGTAATTACTCCCCCTGCTGGTTCTCATTGCTACAAGTTCCACTCTTCCACAGTTTCCAAAATAAGCAGCGCTGCAGAATGGTGCGAGTGACTTGCAAAAAGAAAACAGTCCTATTTTCATAGCAGTGGCACTCATGTCTCTTGTGCCTGTGTGTTTGGGATGCAGAGTGCGCTCTAGCATATTTAAATGTGCACAAAGCATTCCCCCATTAATCCAAGCTTTATGGTTATGCTGGGTGCAAAAAAAAGCATTTTCTTCTCCCTAAATAAGTCATTTTGAATTCTGCTCCCAGAATATGTTTATTGCCATTGTCTGTGGAATATGCGCTGGCTTTTTTAATAGCCCGCCCGGTATGTGCTCATCAATCACCTCACCAGAGGAGCCCTCACCCTCTCCCTGCGCTCACACGCTAACTCAGTTACCGCACCCAGAAACTAACTCCCCAAGTTTTGAAATGTGATCAAAGTAATCGCATTGTCTCCAGTCAGTCTCCTTACAGATGCAAATCGATGACATTAATTACGGCATCTTATTATACAGCCACAAATGTGCTTTTGTTGATTCCTATTTAAGAAAGATGCTGTGGTTATTTACCAAGAGGCCACAAATGGAGAGAATAGTCGGGAGAGTTGATGGAGAGTCACATCTTAAAAAGTGGATTTTGAATTAGTATGCGGCAGAGGCGGCATCGGGCGCTTTAACATAGTAGATATTCCACAATAAGCAATAAGCTGTGTTTGCTTGTGTTAATGTGGCAGAAAGTTATGTAGAAATAAAAACAAGATGGCAACGAGGAGACACATTATAAAAATGTGTGCGCTGAAGAAAGAATAAATCCGTTCCTGAGGTTGACCATATTTTAAAAAACTCAGTGTGCACATTAAAATATTAAAAACAACCACTTAAATAAACAATGGTCATATGTTACGGAACACTAAAAGTAAACATTGTAGTAAGACATTGTAAAAAACAAAAGCAACAACAGCTAAACAGATTATTAGTTAGTTACACAACCTCAACCTTGTACCAGCTTGTGTGAAGAATCTTTTAGCATGTCTTAATCAGTAATTAGCCTTAGTAAGCATGAACAAAGATTGAACAGACAGTTTATTAAGAATGATTCAGAATGAGTAAATACTTAATTAAGAATGATTCAGAATGAGTAAATACTTAATTAAGAGGGTAGGTTATTAAGAAAGTAGTTACTAAACCTGAATCAGCAATCTTAGAACATTTTATCTTTACGAATTAAGTCTGTATTCATGGTTATTTCAAAGTGTTAGCCACATTTAAGCATAATGCCCTACATAACAAAACACGTTCCCTTCATCTTTAGCAAGCTCGAAGATTAGTTTGGCTTGTGTTTATGTTTTTTTAATCATTTTGGACATTGAGAAAGCGCTGTAAATAACATGGTAACTAACACGAGGGGGAAAAAATACTAAGAGCTAAGCAAAAACACTCTGAAGCTGCTTTACTGGTAGAGAAACCAAAGGCTCGGTGTAACGCTGTCCAAGACTGAGCAAATCCCTGACAGACGAGCACGGCCGAAACACATCATTGTTTGCTTTGTCTTTTATTAGCCACTCTTTCCTGCACAGTGTCCATATGGAGCAGGAATTACAGCCAGTCGTAGGCCTGTGATGAAATATGAATTATAGAGCAGTTCAGATCATAGCCGAGTTCATTTATGACATAAGACACATCCTAGTATAACTGGTGTTGAGTGAAAGGAATTACTCCCATGGGTCTCCGCTTTGTCTGTGTCATTTCTCCTTGTTAAAATTTCAATAAGGCGCATGACACTTTTCAGAGAGCTCATCAATACAAATGGGATTTTCTCTCTCCATTAGGGAATCCCTCTATGTTCTATTATGAATTATTTTACCTCATGTTGGTTTTTTAGACATAGAAAATATCCCTCAATTTGAATAAGTCACTAATCTAAAACAGCAGTGGTGATAATAATGGCATTGTCATCAAAGGTTAATTGGAAACCCTGTCTTGTCACGATAAAAACAGCAATATGCATGAATTATCTTTTTTCACCGCAAACATTACACTGATGACACTATCTCTTTAGCATCAGAAGGTACTTTTCCATAAACAGCAACTTTGGGGCCTAATCAGATCAAATGAAATATGCACACAAAAAAAGAGACAATATCTCGTGTAAATACAACAAATCAAAATGTTTAACTTATAGTATTGTGACGTATGGCTATATTGTGTAAAGTTACAACATGTTTATGCACACTGAATCCCTTGTATTGTAAAGCAAATTAACTTAATACAGCAAAATGGAAACTGAAAGGATCTTCTTTGTTGTTGCTCCGACTTAGCAAGCTGGTTTGGGACACTTCAATTACCCCACAGCATTTATTCTTCCTCAACACACAGACTCAGGAACATCTTTTTAATTGAGAAATGTAAACATGATGCTTTCATAAACTGTAAATACGTTTCCAAGTAAAAGTTGCAAATGAACACTGCACGTGACATTTGCGCAAGTTGGAGAAATGGGAATTGTGGAAACAGCACGGGCGACTTCAGTTGTGACATAGTGGGTGTTTGCTTAGTGGAAGACAAAAAAGAGTTTTCTCTGAGGGCGGGGCCTGCCATCCAAACTCTCCGACAATCACATGAGAGCAGCATATGGTCAAAAGTCTGTATAAGCGTGAGCGTGGCTACAGTATTCCTGTTGTTTATCTGGTTTTCTACAACTGTTTACTTGATTTTCTTCTTTTACGTGTCAAGTGCAATCTAAATATTTAGCAAAAATATAGACTTTAATATTTGTTATTAGACTTGTAGCAGCTCTTTCACAGGAGAAAATGTCATTCTTTCCCTGCAGCTAGACCTTGGCCATTTTTTTCTTGGTGTTTATACTATACATAAATGATAAATAATTGTTTGGGTTTATTGCATTATTAACAATGCCTAATTACTGCTTGGAAGTAAGTTTTGCTTTTGACCATTCACCTTTTAAGCCGACTTAGCAGATGAAGTGAAGCTGTGATTGTTGGAGTGCTGAGTGCAGGTCAAGAGGGTCCAGGCTGTCATGGCCCACTGCGCACGAAAGACGGTGGCTCTGGCTCTTGGCGCTGCTGTGGTATTAATGTGAGGTGTATGTAATATGAGCTCAGGGATGCGGGCGACTCGACATGTGCCTGCGCCGCTGATGGGCAAGTGCAAATGAAATTAATGGCTAAGGGAAATCAAGTGAGCGCGGCCCGAAATCAAATTACCAATCCGCTCCTCCGACAAATTAGTTGGGTGCCAAAGTTGTAATTGATAGCAAAGACGGAGCATGCTATTGGATCAGACAATATGATCTAGAATGCACTGCCTCTGATGTGATTTACTGCTGTGTTACGATGATTAAATATTAAATATGTGTGGATGACATGCTGGCCCCCTTTTGGTGTGCCAGGTCTCCCAGGACAGGCCTAATAACAGCTATATTGACTTGAATTTTGATGGGGCATTTTGAGATGGAGTGTTTAAAACAAATGACATCAAAGGAAGAGAGAGCGGAAGAGCTGACAGAAAATACAGACTGAGATGGTTAAAGGGAAACCACGAATAAAGAACACAAAATGATGTGTTACAGATGATTAAATTATCAAAAATAATTAATGTAAAAGAAGGAAATCGAAATAATAGAATAATTTCTGGATCAGAAATTAGATTTAAAATTTTATTTGTGGAGCACTTTTCATGTGCACAGACATTAAAATCAATTAATACATACTACATACATTTACTAATAAGTTAGACATAAGCAATGGCAAAATTACACGTTTTTAATTTAGACTTAAAAATATTAGGCCTCATTTCAAAACTTAGATCTTCAGAGAGGCATAAGAGGATTCAACTTTAGGCCCCTCCAGTAGACCAGTACCAGCTGATCTCAAGGGCCGATGGGGCTCATAAGGAGTCAACAGTTGTCCAGTCCATTTATAAATAAATAAATAAATAAATGCATGAGCAAACTTGTCCAGATCTTGCCTGGAAATATAGTCATTAAGGCGAGGCATGTTTTTTCAAAAAGCCAGTTGAAATGGTTATTATGGTTATTGAAACTCAAGTTACAGTCCAGAATGACCCCAAGACTCTTCACGATTTATATTATTATAAAATATATATAATAAGGACACAAAAGATTAAATTATTTGGTTATGCTCCAGTAAAACAATGCAGCTAATGATCCGATTGGCTGATTTCATAACAGTTCATTCTGACAGCTGACAGACGTAACTCTTACGTAAAGGCTCAAGTTGTGCCTTTTTGAAGCCAGTTCTGCTCCTCACTGAACAGGCATTTATAATGAACTCAGATGTGTTTAATAAAATATAATGATCAGCTAAAACTCATGTGATATCAAACGCTTCACTGTGGCTCAGCAAAACGTGTATCTGAAGGCACATCCAGGACGCCTGCATAAGAGATGAGACTTTTCTCTACCTCTTCATTTCCAAACAGATTTTTTTTCTAATTCCCTGCTTTGTTCTCAGTCTGTTCTTCAAATAGCCTTTCCCCACTGTCTGGTAACAATTTATTGGGTTAATTTTTCATAAGTAATTTGTACTGGAATACCAATTGCCCCTCACCTTACATCAGAATCAGAAGTCAACTGAGCAGATTAATTTATCATTTAAATTCTGTTGCAATAGCTTGTAATGTGGGTCTGATTTACATCTTTACCTATTTAAAGGTCCTATATTATGCATCATTCAGGGTATACATATTTTACAGTTTCCACTCTTAAAATAAAACATCTTAAACTTTAATGGGTTAAAATAATGTGTCCAGTGTACAGTATATGGAAATCAAATAAATATTCAGCCCTGAAATTGCAGCTATTATCATAATTGTATTGTATTTGTTCTTAATACACTTTCTCAAAACCTAAGGGTGTGTGTTCATTGACAATGTATTTTGCTATGGTTACATATCATTTTGCTGGTTTAAGTTAAAATTTTCCAAATTAAAACAATAAGATTGACTGAGAGGAAAAGCCAGTTTTAAAGTCACTCCCACTCTAGGCCACACCTCCTTTCACTCTCTCTCTTGCTCTGAACCTATAGAATTCAGGTCGGAGACCCCAGGGGCCCCTCCCCTAACTGGGGTGCAACCCCTGTCGCCTCTTTGCTTCAGGCCTCTATGCTCCTGGACAAAGGATGGCAGATATCAAAAATGGCTCCTGAAACACCCCAGGACAAATACATTGTTGGACTCTAAAGATCTTTGGACGCCAAAGATAGATAGACAACTCTAAGAACCAAGGAGCTCGGAGAGGTCCTTGATCCACATCTGAGCCGTCCCTCAGGCACGTAAGACCTTATGCAAATGTGAATGGAATCTACGGAGTGACATTAAAGTGAGGTTAGTCTTATTATTCTAGAATTAATCCAAACCTACTTTTCCATAGGGTTTATTTTAACTAATTTGAGCCCAGGCATAGCCTATGTAACCAAATGTGTAATTAATTGCTTTGATATTTTTGTTTATTGAACCACAAAAAATGGGACATGTAACCTACAACATTTTGCACCCCACACATTGTTTTCCAGTAGTGTTTCTGGCATGACATAAAATAGTCACTGCCCTATGTCCATGTTGGGCTTTTAAAATATCACTTTTTTTTCCTTAAACAAAATGCATATGACAGAAAAAGTCCACCAGTTGACACGCTTCACACCAGTGCGCTAACAGCTTTGTGTGTGTGTGTGTCTGCATGTGTTTCCTGTGCTTTGAAGTCTGTTTACCGAGCTGAAGCCTCGCTGACGACTCTGGGAAGGCAATCTGTGACTCCACTGACACCTGGCATGTAAACATTGACAATAACGTCGTCATGAAGCCTCCTGCGGGTCTGCCCTTCTCGCCTTTTCACCTGCCCTGGCTCTACACATGAAGGGCCCGAGTTCAACAAGCATATATCCCACCGCTAACCTCAAAACATGAAGCATTGTCAAGCATTGTTTGGGTCCCCAATAGAAATGTTTCATTGTTGTTATGAAGAACGATTAGAAATGTTTTATCTGTATCTTATTTACCGGTATTATTAGTCATTATTAATACATTTTGTATCTTAATTTCATTCCAAGTAGTTCCATTGTATTTAAAGTTTAGGTACCTCACCTGAGTTTCAAACAAAAAGAGGAATTAGCGTAACTATCTCATCCCTAGCTCTCACAAACCCTATGTATTCACATGCAATCATTTTCTTTAGCACATATTTTCAGTGAAGCTGGGGTGGACCACCCAAGCACAGCCAATCAGTACACTGCTTTTAGTTAGTTAGTTATTTATTTCAAGCCTGCACATGACACAGTTTACGACACATAGTTTCAGCGATCATGCATATAGAGAAACTGCCTGGTTTGAAAAGGCCAATGGTGGAAGCTGCTTTTTAGAAATCCAACCCCCACACAAATTCACTTACAGATTATTACAGCAATAGTACTGTACAATGCCTCTAGCATACAGTACAACAACATACAATAACACAAGAAAAAGACAATCCTGGACATTCCCACTCTTCTCATCTACACTCTCACTGTAGAAGGCATCACTCTCTCTCCTACTTTTTTATTGCCTCTTTTTTAAACTGTGTACAATTTAAACCATTTTTCATTTCCTCAGTTAACTCAGTCCACAAAGAAACTCCCCATACATGAAATGAGTTGTAATCGATCGTGTCAAAAGCCTTCTGTAAGTCAGTGAAAATTCCAGTAATATATTTAATTTCTTCTGCTTGATCAATTAGGGCGAGTGAAGTTGAGCTGTTCTTCAATCAAATATTTGTTCTAATATAAATCAAAGAGAAGCATGATGAACCATGTCCACCATTTGAAGACATGAAGAGGAAGCGTTCATATAGTCTAACACAAAAAAAAGTTGAAGTAAAGACACACTTTTTTGTGGTTTAAAAGTGAGTTACGATCAAGATTCAAGTATTTGTTTTCATGAGCCACCTCTATGACATTCTCTTCAAGACACTTTTAGACACTACTCGAACAGACTGAGGCAAGTTTGAACATAGCATTAGCTTAGTTTTGTCAGCTATCACAAAGTGTTGCTTTTACAACATACTCCATCCATCCATCCATTTTCTACCGCTTGTTCCCTTTCGGGGTCGCGGGTGACTGGAGCCTATCCCAGTGACTTTGGGCCTTATTTACAGCATACTCTTTTTGGGAAAACAAAGTTATAAAGTCAGGTACCCAAGTTTTAAATTATGTGATATGTGACAACTATGCAACATTTACATTTGAGGGTTTATTGTTTAACATGTTTCTCACAATTTTGTTCTTGTACATGTGCATTGTGACACTGAAACTAAAACTCAAGTACAATAGCGCCACACCAAGAAGACTCTTGCTTTAACAAACTTTTTCCAAACATTTTTGAAATCTAATGAAAAAAAGTAATAAACAACATACTTAGTATTAAGGATGTAAAAAAAAAAAACATATTTATATTTTTAGGCTCGTTACCATTATCAAAAATAGTGTAACATTCCACTTCCTTATTCAGCAAACTTCCAATCCCTCCAGTAACATCATCACCCTTCATTTTTCAGCGCCCTTTTTCATATGAGCCTGTAGACTTTCCTCCGCACCTGCTCTTATAGGCCCCTTATGGGAAACTATTTACTTTTTGAGCCTAGTTTGTCAATGGGGCGTTGGCTCTTCATTAGCATCTCGTCGTTTCGCAGCTAACTCAAGCCTTTTGTTTTGACGGATGGCTTTCATAAGTCACTTGTAGAGAACCTTCAGCGGACGTTTGGGTTTTACTGTCACACAGCCTCCATCTGCTCAGTTTTGTGAGGTTTTATGCTGCACCATCATTCACCTCCCACAAGCAATAAACTCTGCCTCACCGCCACGGCAACTGTCCTTCTGCAGCAGGGCCGAAATATTTGGAACATGCTATTTCAATCTCTGGCCTTTCCCTTTTTGACATTTTCAATAGATTATTGTCAATAGATAATATTCTATATCATTCCTTTAGTAAGTTATGGTTGTTATATAGATATTTATTTTAATTTTATCTTGTGTTTTACAGTTGATGATTTGTAAATGGCTGCAACATCTACAAAGCCTTTAATAAATAATCATTTCCATTTACAAACACTCGGAAAGGCAGATGACTTGACTTGCCGAACGATAATACCAACAATGCTGAGTGGTCAGGGTTCTATAATCGCATCGAGCAGATTTGGCCTCTCCAAGTGGAGTTTGCATGTTCTCCCTGTGTCTGTGTAGGTTTTCTCTGGATGCTTCAGTTTCCCTTACCTCCATAAACTGGCCAAGGATTTAGATTGTGGGGAATTGTAATCACTGTAGCCACATTCACATAGAATTAGTCGTTTTGTTGATTAATCAATAATAGTTGACCAAAATGAGTCGACTAATTATGTTACTGGGATCATACGGATTTGGGAGTAATTAGGAGTTTACTCAACCTTTTCGGTCCGTACTTTTCGGACTTTAAGCAGCTACTTTTTTCACCATGCTTTGAACCCTGCAGTCATTACAACGGTGTGTCTAGTTTGTAGATTTCACCGGCTAAAAGCCACCGGGGGGCAATCTAGCAGGAAGCGCAAGCGTTTGACACACTGTAGAAGAAGACGTCAGGGGACACATCATGTTTCCTATTTTTTACATTTCAAAAGGCAGTGTGTTAAATTAAAATCCGACTCATATTCACGGAGAAATGAGTCCGATGATGAAGTGAATCTAGACGTGGCAGAATACAAAAGACACATGGAGTGCGGACATGCGTTATACAGCTTTCTGACAACCTGTGCTTCTCCACCATGGACCATATTTCTGTGTGAATATCTCATGTTACAACATAACACTCACTCGATAAGTACGAGCTCAGGAGCAGATGAACCAGATGTGAAGATGTTGTGCAGACGCTTTATGTGAGGAGGGAGGGAGGTAGTTGGAGTAAACTCATACACACAAAGAACATGAAAGTCACAACAAACTTAAAAACTTGTGGAAATTGTTCATATTAGTTGAAGAAAATCTGAGCACCACAGGGCAAATAATAGAGTTCAGGATTGAAGATCTAATACTGAACGTTACTGGCCAGATGTGTCAAACGTCCATGGAGATACATCAGATACACTACAAACAGACATTTATAACACTTTAGAGCCTAAATACGTTTTAATTATCGCTACGTTTAGTATTTGGCAACTAAAAAAAATCTCCACTGGTTTAACATTAGTCTAATGGGAATTTTTTTGTAGTTTGATGACGCAATCTCAATCTCTATCTATATTAAATGAGTGCTCGCAGCAACATGGTGTCACGTTAATTACAGCATTATGTGAAATTCATAACATAAGGTCTACGTGCATAAGCTCTGTTGTGGTGCAGGACCTCTGATCACTTTGTCACTCTCACCAGTACGATCACTTTATAATTATTTTAAGAAGTCTCCCCATTGTTATTCTCACTTGTAATCCAGATGAATACATCCCATAATCTATGTTAATTCCCTTTTTATTGATTTGGCTAAACCCACTCACCTATCATGCATTTGTAACGTCGCGCCATGAGTGATTTATGAACCCGGCCGGTGGCAGACATTAAGGATGAGATACAATTGTTTTTTCCCAAATCAAAACAAATGGGTCACACAAGGTTCTCATATCGTCAAATATTTTTTCGTGGTGGAAAGCCGAGCCCTGCAATATTGACTGTATAATTGAATCGTGTGAGAGTGGAGTCAATTTAAAACAATAGATTTGAAGGATGAGAGAAAGTGTCAAGTCATGCATCATAGTCAGACTTTCACCTCCGGTTTTAAGGACAAGACCGTTTTGAGTCTGTTTCATTCGCCTGCCGGAAAACTACAATCATTCTTTAACCAAAAACTCAAACGACCTAACAATTTGCTACAACAAAGGCCAAATTGAAAGGTGATTTTAGAACGAGTACAAAGAAGTTAACGATGCCGAGGTCAAAGTTTACAATGTAAGAAGTGCGATTGGTTAAAAGATTTTTTTCATTCCGTCGCAGCGCCATCAATCTTCCAGTTTTCCTATTTTCACTTTTGTCATGTCCATTTTGCTCGATTAAAGTCCAGGTTTAACAGGACGACATCACATACTCGAAACCTACACCAAAGAAATTACTCTCTTACAAAAATACATAGGTTCTATCAAAAATCACTTGGAAAAACACAGTTAGCGCCAATTCCACGGTTATCAATCATAAGAAATGGTGGCTTTCAAAAGGGTTCCCAGAAATTGAGTTTGATTTTAGCTTTGAAGTAAATCTGATGGAGACTTGACCTCAAATAGCCGCTCTCATTTCTTATATTTTCAATGTATTTGCTGCATCAGACGTCTCTAAACAGGACTTGTGTTTGAAGGCATTTTGCAGTATCCTTTGAATTGGGAACAACTATATCATAATGACAAGAAAAATAGTTGTCCCGCGAGTCCTCCAAAGCTTACATTTTATGTTTGAAGTTTTAAATGTAATGTTTCCTTGTGGAAATTAATAAAAACAAACTGTAAAAGAAACGACTCGGCTGTTAAATATTGTTGAGCACTGCTTTGCTTGTCTCTCCCGTTTAACACACAAGATTAATATTTATCCCCACAGCAAAACATGGATTTTATTTTGAATCATAAAATTTTAATTCAAAGGCAAACAACTCTAAAAAGCTGTTGTGGGCTGAAAAAGGATACATTTGGTGGGTATCATCACTTTCGAGGGTCTGGAGTCTTGCCCCAGGCGTCATCAGCTCTGAAGCGTGCAGCCGCCCCTCCTCGCAGTGGTATTTACCATTCTACAGTATAATGAGAGGCAATGCAGGACAATACTGCTGTTACAATATGCAATTTAAAGTCTTTTGTATCGGATTGTGCCTGAGTCACTCAAACTTAAAAACTTAAACGGTAAATGTTTGCCTGACCAGCCAAGACCACACACTTTGCAATACTTTCCAGATATGTTTTGGTCTGGAATGATGGGCTTCAAAAGAGAGTGATTGACAGGTAGATTAACCAATTAGAGAAACACATAGGCCGTGGTGGTTTATGAGTAAAAAAGTGTGGAGGGAAATAACTTTGAAGATTGAGAAACGACGTAGATTTCATCAGAATCCACGAGCAAAACACTAATGCAATGTAGATCTAAGGGTTGTGGTGATTATGAATGTTAAGAATATTCAGAGGAGCTTTTTTTCAGAGACACTTGCTACACTTGTTTTTCTGGCTCTTTATGGTCCGATTCCAGACCTTTCTGCATTCCAACATAATGTAGTAGGGACTGGCTATTTGTGTGTGCAACTCACAAGAACACATCCATCTTAAAACAACCCAAACAAACATGGTGGCCTTTTCTTTATTTGATTTTTTTGGGGGGCAAAAATATGGTCTATCTTTTTTTTCTTCTCTCAACTGAATTCGGCAAAAGTTTGGTCTCTCTGCTTGCTCCGCTGTCAACTCAAAGTATTCAACTGAATGTTCTCCCTTTTCTCCTTTTAACCGGAGCCATCCCAGATTGATAAAGTGTAGGACCCCACACACACTGGCTTTTGGTTTTTAAGCTTTCAACAACCATCCAACAAACTCACACGGCTCGCACAAATCCTCCTTTAGGAACGGGAAAGCTGAATGTATCCTTCAGAAGCTTAGTGCAGCCGTAGAGACAAACCTACACACGTGTCAGCCCTGACCTGCAGACCTAACACAGATCACGTAAACTGCTGTCAGTCCCACTCGCTGCACTAATCTCCAAGGACTGATGATAGAGCCTACACAATGCGGTCTGACAACAGTAGTTTTACAGAGAATCAATGCACTCGGTGTTACAACGACACTTCTTACTTTATCGGTGTAAAGAGTATGTGTTGTCAGTGTCAGTGTTGGCGCCGTGGGGAATACAAGCTATTTATCCACCATATCGGCTCCGTCGCCTCGGACACACTGGAACGCCCAGACGCTCTTTCACTTTGTAACGCATTAACCCCGGGACACCAGCAATTGCTACCTAATTATTCTAACTAAATTGGCAAATTAGCATTTATTGCCATCTGCTAATTCAGCTTATGAACACAAACAATGGGGTTGCTAATAGATGATTACTGGAAAATATATGGCCACATATGGCTCACACAAATGTGTTGTAATTAGACTAGTAATGCTTTGAGCAATAAAACTGTCACTGTGTTTTGTGATATTTAAGAGAAAGAGTCTGAATTAAGAACGAGGGACAGAAAAACAAACTTGCAATGATTGAGTTGCAATGGGGACATGCTGCTGCCATTTTAAAACAATGCCACGAGCAAAGAGCTAGCTAAAACAGAAAAAAGAAAAACAAGTGTGTTGTCTGTTGCACTTACTGGTTTGTCTTGATTCGGGCGTGTTTTATTCCTGATTCATATTTTCTTGATGTCTTGTAATGTTGTAAACACTTTTGACTGACACTCCTGTATTTGAGTGTCAGTCAAATTGTTGTATTTATTTTATGGACACAATTGTAAGGACTTCTGAATTTTCGAAAGACAGAACAAAAAGAATAAAAGTGGGTCAATAAATCCTAGTTCCTGCCAAAATTCATCATGAGAGGTGCTGGCACTGGCGCCGCTGCAGCTCTCCGTCAGTCCACCACCTGCATTGTTGCACGATGACACTCGGAGCATCTGGAGTGCACTTTATGTTTTGAAGCATCTACTTTTTCACAGCGAGAAATTCTCCATCACCCAGGCGCACAGCTGGGGCCTGAAGGCTGGAGATGAGGGCTTTGTGACTGCAAGGTTGCCAGTTTGACTCTCCTGGACCATCTGGGAATAACGGAAATGAATGATTAAAAGTCCCTGGATCCTCGACAGCCACAGTGCACAAGTGGCCATCTATATGCAAGGCAGTGGACCGGTGTGGCAGTGGGCCGCAGCAGAAGAGAGTCGGCCCCAGTGTGAAAGGCCTCTGGGGGAAATGAAAACACATTCGACAGATTGTAAGTAAGAGGAAATTTGAGGATAAAGTTGATGAAGGAGCTGTCAATTAACTAACCAATTAGAAAGGGCAATACGCTCAGGTTGGTTATGTAGTATTTAGTTTGTTATTTGCAGTGTTTGGAGTAATTGCTCTTTAATCTGCTATAAATCTGCACTGCTATACAGTACTTACTCAATGTGTCAATGTAACGGGCCTTGTTGTTTTACTGTGACAGCAGCGTTGATTAGACCCAGACCCAGTTGTTGTCTCAATTACTGAAGCTGCAAAGTTTTTGGGGGGTTTTCGGGAAGTTAAAAAGAGCGAGACGAGGAATTAGAGATGGTGATAAGCAAAAAACAAACCATTGACTGTGAATATGACCAATCAGAAGCAGTGACATGCGGTTTCTGTACTCTTTCCCAAACACACAGGCAAACAAGTGGATTTTGAGGATATTTATAGCTATGAGGTGACTTTTTGTGATGAGAGTAAAAACAGATAAGAAGTGTCTCATGTATTTGGAGTTCTAAGATCGATAAAGGGGTTTTAGCCAGGCAATGGATAAAGCTTTTTACTACTCTACTCATTGTTATTTTAAAATCAGGCTGTTCATCTCCGCTTTTACAAGTGTAAAAGCACCATCATGCGTGCATTATGTCTGTTATGTTCAGATATCTGTGTGTGTTAAATAAATGTGCAGTTTGGCCTGTGTCTGCTGCGTAAAGGCAACAGTTGCTTGTTCTGTTATGATGACCATGCAGTCTGTTTTGGTGCGCTGAGCTCTGTCGAGGAGAATAACATTTGCAGGTCAAGTGAAACGTTTTTAAAAAATAACTTGAACAAGCAGCGGTTGGAGATTTTTTTTCACTACTTTATCTGGTAATTATGGGTTCATAAAGTGACACAGCATATTTGTTGCTTCCGGGTCCAAGGCACACCCATCAACTCAGCTGATTGTCAAGCTTTTTTTCATACATTAGAGTTAAATGGAATTGGAAAAAGCAGCTCTGTGAGACAGTGTGTGTTTTATTCTCAAAAACTGGATGTTGGTTGTTGTTGTTGTTGTTAGCTTTACGCTCTGAAAGTTGTAAAAAAACGCTTTAAACTCATAATGAACTTGCTCTGTTTTTCTTGTTTTTAACCCATTAAACAATTTAACAACAGCTCATCTACAACCGTTCTCTATCCAGGCCTTTGTTTCAAGTTTTTTACGTTACCATAGACAAAATAGCTGAAAGTCCAACGTCAACTCACCTTATAAATTCTAGCCACTTCTTCCTTTAATCTTATCCCACAGAAATCGATGAAAGAAAAGCTTCTCTGTCCTGTAATATTGATTGCTAACCCTGACCCTAAGTAATGACTGTTACTCATTACTTTTTTGAGGGAACTTGCCTAACACTGGCTATTTACCATTAGCAGGGTTGTTATTTCTTAAAGGGGATTTTACCAATACTTGGTTAGAATACTGGGAATCCTGTGCAAACCTGCTCTCTGCTGACGGGGAAACTGTTAAGCAGAGTGTGAAACTAAATGACATCCAGTAGTGTACAATGTGAATTGTACATGCGTCCACCCACTAGAGAGTCACTGGTTCAAGCTTCAACTGGGCACGTACTATTGTGTCGCAAGGCACAAGACACTGCACACACACAATGTCCCTTTAAATAAGCTCAATCTATCTTGTGATAAAAATTGTAAAAGGAAGGTAATCTTACAATATGCCATACGATTTTTATTTGACACTCATTTTTTTTATTCACTTGACAGATTGTTAGTCAGAGGAAGTTTCAAAATAAACTTGATCATAGCGCTGTGAGGTGTCATTAATTAACCAGTTTATAAGTGTGCAACCTGGCTGAAAATGATGTGACATTTCTCAGTTTGAGTTAAACTTAGAACAAGTTGTAATTAGATGAGTTTGTATAGCTCATTATGCTTTGTGTCTTCACTTCTGTACATTAAAGCGGGTTGTGTTATAAGCAGCAGCTCGAGTGAGAAGATATGTTTTCTAACTCCCTCTTAATGTGTTAAAACAGCTCCAACAGTCACCAGATGTTTGGATAGGTTACATTTCATACTGCAAAAATCAAAAAGTGCTGTCAAGAAAGGAGAATTTTTAAACAAATAGAAACACCTGGAAGTTGAAAATATATACATGCAATAAATACAAAACAATATTAGTACAATGTGTGCTATAACATATTTATTGCTGTATGTGGCCTTAAAGACAACATAATAAATATAACTGCAATATCATCTCCCTTTTATTATCTGTTTATACAACACGGCAAGACATTCAGACAGAAAATCCACACATTTCTGCTATAAAAGCTTTGTAAATCGTATAGAAAATGATCATATAGGGATTTCGTGACACAAAAAAAAAGATTAAAACATGAAAATATGTCTCGCAGCTTATGAAGAAGACAGTTTAATGGTTTTACGGACAACATCTAATTCAAACACTGCTAAGAATACACCAAGCGCGTCACCTACGCTATAGACAGGATTTAGTTATTTTCCCCCTGACCCCCTTTCCAATTCCACTCCTTGTTTTGAATATCCAATAACAGCCAAATACTATTCCATAATAATATGACTTAATTGCTGTGCTGAATTGCAGATTACATCACACTAAGATATGTTTTATTCAATAGAGATGAAGACAATTTTTTTTTTATAATTCATTATGATTAAGCTGAATTAAGCTAATTCATATGCAGCATACCGGTATATATAATCAGAGGCGGAGCCAGACGTTCTAAACATCCGGGGCTTAGCCCAAAAATATGATGAGCATTGCTCATTCAGGCCGCTATGATGTGGTTTTAGTGCACCCCAATTCTGTATTTCCTGTACATACAGTAACCCTCCCAAAAAGGTGGTAGTATTTATTTATATTTAATTGAGTTTCATAAAATTGTACATCTTGGTGTAACTCTCAGACATAACCCTTTTACTTGAGTTAAATTTAGTTCGAAGTAACAGTCTCTTACTTTATGATTAATAAATGATTTGAACATTTGTGTTTCTTGCACTGTTCCATATATTTTTTGTAGAGAGGAAAAGTCAATCTTACCTTTAGCAGTCACTTGCCTCAATGAGCTTACCTCTGAGCCACTGCTGCACTGACAACCACAATGATTCCTCGTTTGAACAATCACGTTGTTTTCAGGTCAATTGTCTATTCTAGATAAAACAAACTTTACTGACTTTGTTTTTCAGGTCAGTGCGGGTCTCAAACCCAAATCACCCGCACTTCATTGTTTTTCCTGCTGAGCTAAATCTCTGTAATCCCTGAATTAAATCAAGACAAGAATGTATTATTTGAATTAAGACAAGAAAGGATTTTTTTGGTATAGGGAGTTTGTTATATTCAGCAAATTACCAAATTCCTCCTTTTTAAATCTCAAACAAATTCGGGGCTTTTGGAAAACCATCCGACGCTTGAGCCACCCAAGCCGATGGAGAGCTGTAAGAAGAGAGGAGGAGGCCTGGCTGTGTTTGTGAATGAGAAGTGGTGCAACCCTGGACACTGTGAAGGAGCAGTTGTGTAACAAAGACATTGAACTTTTGGCTGTTGGCATGAGGCCATATTATCTGCCCCGGGAGTTCTCACATGTTATTGTGATAGCAGTGTATGTGACCCCCTCTGCCAACGCTGAAAATGCTTGTGAAGCACTGCTCTCCAGCAGGTTACAGACCCAGCACCCACAGGTTCTCTTCTTTGTCTCTGGTGACTTCAACCATGCTTCTACCTCATCTGTTCTGTTAACAAACACTCAGTATGGTACCTACCACACCAGAGACAGCCTGAAAACCATCTCAGGCTTCAAAGTCCCCACTGTCCAGATGGAGAGGGACAGTGGGTAAACGTTCTAAGGTCTTCCCATCACAGCTTCATGCTTTCACTTCCACAGCTCGACAATGGCCCACACCCGTTCCTCTTCAGACCTCTGCTCCGGCCGATCAGCTCACCACTCCACCTGAGCTGAAGAGGATTAAAATAAGGAAGGAAGCAGGACCAGACGGCATCCAGGCTCCTTAAGTCCTATGCAGATGAACTGTGTGGAGTTATGGAGCATGTCTTCAACATGAGCCTAAAGATTAGGGTGGTACCACAGGTCTGGGAGACCTTTATGTGGAGTACAGAGGACTAGTGCAGGACTTGATGTCAGCAGAAGCATCTCCTCATCAACGCGGGGAATACCAAGGAGATGGTGGTGGACTTCTGTAGACGCCACCCCACTGCCCCCTCACCAGTGAACATCCAGGGAAGGGACATTGAGAGAGTGGACTCATACAAGTACCTGGGTGTTCATCTGAACCACAAACTGGACTGGACTCATAACACAGACGCACTGTACAGGAAGAGCCAGAGTCGGCTCTACCTCCTGAGGAGACTCAGGTCTTTTGGAGTGACAGGGCCACTCCTGAAGACCTTCTACGACTCTGTGGTGGCATCAGCCCTCCTGTACGGTGTGGCCTGCTGGAGCAGCAGCATCACAGAGAGGGAGAGGAAGAAGCTGTCATCAAGAAGTCCAGCTCCGTCCTGGGCTGTGCTCTGGACTCGGTGCAGGAGGTGGGGGACAGGAGGGTCCTGGCTAAACTCACGTCTATGCTGGACCATGAGTGTCGCCTCCTGCAGGACACTCTGTCCGCTCTGGAGAGCAGCTTCAGTGAGAGGCTGATCCACCCTCGTTGTGTGAAGGAGACGTTTCACAGGTCTTTCTTTCCTGCTGCTGTCAGACTCTGCAACAAACATGGTTAGCCCTGAACATGTGTCATTCAGCTTCCATAATCATGTGCAATACTATAATAATCATGTGCAATACTGATACATAATGTCAATCATCCCTAGTGCAATATTTTCTGTCCATATAAGAGCTGTAAATAATAGTGTCATTATTGTTGCTCTTTTGTGTACATTTTCATTTGTTGAATATAATCGCAATCTATAGGTAGCCTGTACTGTATTCTATGTTAATTTCCAATCTCTTGTGGTCCTGCATCTGTCAGCACATAATCCTCTGTGCAAATTTACATCCCTTTGAGCTCCAGCAGCAGCAGCTTCTGTCCAAACAGGGGACACTCCCTCCCAGCTGTCATTGATCACCAATCCTCCCGATCCAGCGAACATAACAGGTCACACCCGCCGCCAACACTGCACCCTATGTCCCCCTTCACCTCCCATTAGAGCCCCGGGTAAACGAGCTGTACGGGCAAAATAATGGGCCCGCGTATAGGAATAATCTAGGGCAGGAATTAAAGTTTCATCTTCTCCAAACAACGTTCCAACGACTCAACGGATTCCTCTCTCCGCGCAACAGTGCCATTTGTAAACTCGGGCATGAATTATTAACCGCGCAGCTTTGCATATCGTAAAGTAGTCATTAGGCAGCTTTTTACCACACTTCCCTTGCAGGTTAGCATCAAGCTAATAATACAAATAATAATAGATCTTTGTACACTTGAGCAGGCAAACAAAATAGGAATTGCATTTATTGAAGGCACTCACTGGAGAGGAGTGGTTCGGCATGCTGAGAGGTAGATTAGGATTGTTCACGGAGTCTTGCTTAGCTTTGAAATACAATAACACAACAAAGCAAAAAACTTCCTAAACTTGATTTTGTCTGTACAGGCAGGCGGCATAAGGCATCTCTAGGTTTCTGCCGCCTCCGCATTTCTACCTAGAGTATATATTGTCCGGCTCGTAAGAAATGCCAACAAAGAAATGATAGCGACCATATGCCAGTCAGTTAATGTCTTGTTTTTTCCATCTTTTATTGACACTTGGATGTTGCAATGTCGTTTCCAAAAGAGAAAAGTTAGGCAGAGAGAGCACTACAAAACTTTCATTAAAACTATGAACCTCCTATAAAGTGGTGTCTTATTAGCCATTCAAATATCTGCTGTACATTTATAATTCTAAATGCACATATAAAAGTTGCTATTATGACTACGGGGAGGCAAGTCATAAAAAGTTCTATTAAGGACAAACTCTCCAACCAACAGGCATTTTAACGCTCACTTTATTGCTGTTCCATACTGAATATGAAATAAAATGCACAAATTAATGTTTAAATCTTTTATTTAAATTATTCTAAGCGGGTAATTAAGTGAGTCTGGTGTTTGCGCTGTAGACATTATGCTGTGCACGAGAAGGAAAATTGTAAGAGTTTGAATGAAATAAAGCAGAATTTTTCTTCTAATTTGTTCACAACAAGTGCAGATTAGTAGGTTATTTGTTGTTATAATTACTGTGATAGCAAAACTGAGTTGTGACGAGTTTTATAGATAAATCATGCTGAATGGGATGCATGGAAAGTCGGGGATAAGTTTGGACCACTAAAACTATTTAAAATGAACCGTTGGGGTCTGTTGTTCATAGTTGTATAACAGTAAACATCAGGTACAGAACATATGCTTTTTATCTTGTATTTAGTGATACTGCTGTCGCATACACAGACCTGTCATACTGGTAGGTTCTATAGTAAAATAAACCATCATTCTGTCACTTGGCCAAACATTTTAATTAAACTTCTTCAGGTCCTCTGACTTTGCTATTTTAAGTAGATCATTACTTTGCGCATTGTAAACCGCAATATTGATCTAAAAGGATTTGACAATAGAAACAGATCCATTCTCTTCTTGTTCAAAATGACAAAACTGATTCTCTGCTGCTGACCCAATCCTTCACGGTGGCATTTTACCATGGAAGCAGCGGGTTTTAGTTGTAAAACAAAGCATAGAGATACGATAGGTACACTCAATACTCAAAAGCAATAAGACTACCCCAAGAATCACTCAAAAACATTATGACACTTCCTGTTATTCCCAAATACTATATTGATTGAACTTTGATTAAAAATGGATTGGCACATCCTTACTGTTCTTCAACTCAACACATTAACTGCAATAAAAGTGAATGGATAGAAACACAAGAGCCAACCGGAGCCAAAGGCCTGCTTGAAGAGGGAAGGGGGAGGGAAAAAGAAGTCATTTATTGCACAGAAAAGGATCTCACCTTTTAAGACCTCCCCTGGCAGCAACTCGGAAAGAGCGGGATACTGGAGCAATATAGATACAGTAGTGTTAAATTATGTGCGCGCAAAGGCATTTTTGACAATATTAAAGCAATAGTTCACTCTAGCGTTGCCCTGTAAAATATATAACCTGTAATGTCGTGACCCTGGCTATTATGAATTTGGCGAAAGTGCCCCATACATTTCAAAGTGAACCTTTATTGAGATGTTAGTGTGTGTTCACAGCACGCTCACAGCTCAGGGCTAAGGGTCAAAAGTGTGTCACAAAGAGGTGAAAGGTTACGATGAAGCAGAGCGGTCGTGGCTGACTTATCAATGCCCAGTGGTGGTTGTCACGGAGCTGGGACGTCAAAAACAGGCGGCGTCCCGAAGGTCAGTGCCGCTAACACTCTTGCGGGATTCAGAAAAATGCACTTTGGAAGAAGTCGGCTGTTCAAGGTTGGAAAGTTAATAAGAAACATTTGAGGTTTGTTAAGGTTTGTTACGCCAGGAAATAATTCACCAAAATTCTATTGCAATTTTTCTTAGGTTTTTCTTTGAATTTATATGACAAACATATCTATGAATAAATGCATTGAAAGATATTTGTTACAGTAGCTGAAAATGTGAGGGAATTGCACTGATGTAAAATGTTAAACACTGACAAAGGAAACATTATGAATCATAACTCATAACTTTGTGGCCCATACTGTGTATATCTTTTTTCTGGTTTGTTTTTGACCCAAACTGGAGAAGTATAAATGGAAACTTCAAATGAAAAGATGTGTGTCCTCAGTCGTTCAGCTGCCTTCCCAAGTAATATACAGTAAGTTTGACTGGACTAAAGCTCAACTCACAACTCAAAATCTATTCCAGTTGACTGTGGGAACTAATGTTGTTCTGGAATTTTGAAATTGATCACAAATATGTACAGCACTGTTGTAATATGATTGAAAGACTGAGTTGTGCATAAACATAGAGGGAGATTTATAGAGTATTGATTTATTTGCTCTAGGCGTGGATTGAATTTCAAATAATATTGTGAATGTTGTTTGAAGATGTGCAATTTTTTTATGGTGAATATATGGTTTAAAGTAAAACATGCTACACAAAGACCTGATTAAGAATTAAAAAAAAAAAAAGGTTATGTTGAGGAGTTTTAATTAAAGGTAAAATGTCTGCACTTTTCTGATTAATTTTAGACAGATATTCATTGATATTAATTTTGGTCAATATCGCCCACCCTTAATTTGAACTATTTATAACATAGATTTAGACTCATATAGGCAGTCAAAAAGAAGCACATATACTTCCTTGACTTTTCCGCTGACTTGAACGTGTTCGGCCTGAGTGGACTGCTGGCCTGTATGAGCCGATCCTCCGTCATGTCCCCGCCAGCCTCCTCCTGCCTCTGCATCTCACACAAACAGAACTGGTTTAATTATCTGGCCTGTCACTGTCCGCACCACTGTGCTGTCTCTCACACATAAACACACACACACGCACGCACGCACACACACACACAGACACACACACACACACACACATGTATACTCGTGCTGCAGGCTGAGGAGCAGACAGGGATGAACACGCAGCCTCCTGTCACGGCCTTCAGGACAGAGGACACCACCTCGTGCTCCTGCCTCAGAGGAACAACACACACTTTACTCAGCTCACTTAAGGCTCTAAAGGAAAGTACTGCGTCTGAATAACTATTTGAATTCACTAATTGCAGTTTTTTTTTTAAATATAATCTTCATGAATTCACAA
Source organism: Eucyclogobius newberryi (assembly GCF_026437365.1). Taxonomy (NCBI): domain Eukaryota; kingdom Metazoa; phylum Chordata; class Actinopteri; order Gobiiformes; family Gobiidae; genus Eucyclogobius; species Eucyclogobius newberryi. Next base: position 16,939,724 of record NW_027315812.1, read on the forward strand.
GAAGTTTACAAAACTACATAATTGTTGCTTTTGAAACTTATAGCATGCAAAATAACGCTTTTCTTATTGCCATATGGTAGAAATATGTTTCACCAGCTCGAGTTGACTTTTGGTTTATAGGTTTCAAGATATATTTAACTATTTATCTCACAACAGCTTTAGCCTCAAATTAATTTAAGAAAATAAACAGAAGATGACAACTCTCGCCTTTAGGCCCTTTCAACAGCTTTCAGAACATTTCAAAGGACAGGAAGGCATATGGTAAAAGATTAAAAGATACGAGAACAACATTGCATGGGAAAATTATTTTCAATCTGAATTTACTGGTTTGAGAAGCTACAATTTATACTGCAGATATTTTAAGAACAATCAGGACAGCACAATAGCACCAAGGGTATAAAATAGTGGTGTGAGCTGAGACACCCTAACCCTAAGCCAGCAGCATCACCAGAATGCTTAGCTCGTTTCCACTGAAGCATAAAGCAGTTCTGTGTAACTTTGGCGCTGGTTGTTGCCCTACAGCTGCCAGGACGGCCTGTAGATCGCAGCAGTGTGTGCCCAGGAACACGGGGCAGGATGACACCAGCGCAGATGTAAGACACGCTGCACTGCCTAGCCGAGGTCTCCTGGTAGGCCCGGCACAGTCAGCTCCTCTGTCTATACCCCTCTCCCTCTCTTTCTCTTTCTCTCACGTATACTCACACTTCCATACAGAGACCGGGGGAATGGGGGGAACTCAGAGAAATCCCTCATCTTGTATCTGGTTCAAGGTCCAGTGCTGTTGATGACAGCTGATGACAATTCGTGGAGGAGTCGGGGAATATCACCTGTAAAAGGAGGCAGTTTGAGAGCAGAAACATGACAGTGGAAAGAACAGGATCAAACTTGACTTGAGTGTTGATGTTAAGTAATGACTGTCAAATCAGACTCTTGAATAAGTTTAAACAGATAATCTAATCCATGTTTTATGATTGACAGAGAGGATCCCTACCCATTTTTACTGTGTGTGAAAAAAAATTGTTTTTTTATTTTATGATTTTTCATGTTTTGCTTAGTCGAGTTGACAGTTCGACAGCGATATCAGCACAGTTTCCATTTGAGTGACGCTGGGCCTGGTTATGCACATAAAATAGTAGTATTAATAATAGTACAATAACATGGAGTCACAAACTGTAGTAGCAGAGCAGAAACATCAGGTACTTTCTTATTATTTTAGTTTTAAACAAAATACACAAAACATAAAACATGAACACAGCCTTTTTCTAAGCAGTCAGAAGTATGCTTGGAATGTATCCATGTTACAGTATCCATGGCAGGAGTTTTGAGGCCCAGATACATAGTTCTGAAGTCAAATCCCAAAGACAGTCTGCAATGCACTATTTATATTGCAATGGTGAAATACAGCAATACATTTTTACAACAGAATTATTTAGTGGTCACATCAGGTGCTTTCTAAACCATATTTATTTCTAATGTATCTCATTATTATTTAAAGTTTACCCTGCCTTTATGGCCCTTAAATGCTGAAAGGGTATAGTCTATACATTAATACATGCATTATGAAGCATATGTAAACTTTGAAAGTAATTGCCTAATACAACCAAACATCACTATATTTTCTATAGCATCTGATACAAACAACATACAATATACATCTTTCACAGCGGTATAGCATCATAAATGTTACACACTTGGAGACTTAAGCGTCCGTCTGAAACAAATTTTGGATGTTTTATGGTGGTGAGAGTGATCCACAGATAAACAAGTCTATCGATCTCGTCCTCGCACCCGCTCACATGCTAAAATATGCATTGTGAATTTGCATTGGACTTGTAAGGTCCCTGCATTATGCTCCACTGAAATATTTTGTATAATTTCGAGCACAGAAAAAAATAACTTAATCAATGGTTTCTGTTGCTGGAGAATCTCGACAATTAATTCTCAAGGTTTGGTGTGAGAGATGCTGCTAATGATGGAAAAATTCAAATGTTGTAAAATTTAGCTTCGTGCCTCTTACCTTCACTCCAGCCATAATCGAAGCTCACACAGTCAATAAACTGTCAGTCGGAATTTGTTTCATTCTAATTCATCCTTTAGGAATTCACAAAAGTTTTAATCGGCTGTGATAAGTGCTGCTGACTAAGTGTGCTTCAAGAAATCTGTGGTAGGCTCCAATCTGTATTAATATTTGATATGGGTTTAGAGCAAAAGTTGTTTTAAAGGACACATATTAAGTTCTATCCATGAACCATCCCTCATTCTGAGCATTTCTGTCATCAAATCATGATCATTGGAATGGTCGGGGCAGGCTAGTGTGGGAACATGGCGTTGTGGGCTGTTCATGTCATTTGAGAGCCCGGATTCTCATTGGCCCACCAGCGTTTCCCTTCCGTGTTCTCTCTGACACGTCACGGCAGGTAAGAGAAGCTCCCGGCCTCCTTATCTAAATTCTGTGTACTGTGTAATAGCAAACGTATTCTTGTGTCACTGGGTTAACAGTAGATCCACGTATCATGTGGATGTTGCTCGCTTCTAGAGTTCAGCATCTCATGTCTACACGTTCATCAGTCGGCTTGCACTTAGGCTCTGTGTTTACTATAGTTCTCCCCTCTCCCTCATCATACCTCATAAAGTCACGCTCTTAGGGGTAAGTATGTCTGGGTCAGTGGTGCATGAGCTGTCAAATTCTAATCTTAGTCTCTTTCCGCCTCCTGCTTTCTTTGAGTTGAAGATGCCATTTTGCCCATACTAAGTTTCATGCTGACGCATTAGTGGGCCTCAACCTTGGCTTAGTACAACTCAAGTTCCCGGACCAGTTTATACCATAATAGTGTACTCTGCCACGTTAAAGTGCATAGACACGCCTTAGACTCTGCTGTTTTACGTTGTCGGCGGTACTTTATAAAAAAAAAAAAGATAATCATTTATGTTATTTATATTGTAGAAATCAATAATCTTAGTGCGGCGGATCCGTAAACCAAGTAATAAAATAACTAAGGCCTTAGTATTAATGGTCAAAGTTTAATTTGCTTACCAATCTACACACTAACATTTGTTTATCTCACCTATGTAATTCCCTCTGCAGCCAGTAGATGGGGTCCAAAGTTAATTCCTAGTGTGGGAAATGCAAGTTTTTTTTGCTTGTTCTAAAACATGATATACCGAAGTAAAGCTACACAAGAGCATGTTTAAAGGCCAATAACCTAAAAAAGAATGCATAATATTTGTCCTTTAAGGGATCTTGTGCCATTTTGAGATCCTAGTATATGTACACATTAAAAGAGCATTGAGATTTGATTTAATTTAATTTAGATAGGATGACTAAATTAAAAACAATGAGGTCTATGATACAAGAGATGTACATATATTTATTTATTTACCTTTATCTAAGAGTCCCGCTGGGATTTGGAGTTTCCATTTCAGGGCACGGATGAAACCTTGGCAAACACAGGCAGAACATGCAAACTCCACACTGAAACTCCCCCCTCAGGTTACCCTTCGCCTACATTACTCTACTGCAGGGGTGTCCAAACTTTTTTCACCAAGGGCCACATTTTGAAACTTAAACGGGGCAGAGGGCCACAAACAACTTGACAATGTCAAATTTGTTGAAAGACAAAGTGAATCATTCGAAATTTTGCATTTGATGTCATTGCGATGATCCTCCACGCCTTTAAATAGATAATAGAACATTAATATTAGGTCAGTATAACATCAATATGCCTGAATTTTCCCAATTTCACAGTAAAAAGTACTACTTTTTGTTGTTTGGGCCAACATAGCCGGAAGCTGGAGGACCAACAAAAATTGGTCTGAGGGCCGCATTTGGCCCCCGGGCCCTAGTTTGGATATGCCTGCTCTACTGTAACTATATCAGCTTTACTATTTCATTGCATAGATTGAATGATGCCAATGGTGCTTGATTTAAATAGCATGTACTGTATGTCAAAAAAAGCTACAATTATGCGTTAATGTTTGAAGATCCTTGAAAAACAAATTGTGACGAAAGATGACCAGTGATTGTGTTATGCATTCAGAATAATGTAATTCAAGAACAAATAATAACACATTTTACCTTCATAATTTTTATCTTCTATTGCTTATTTTTGTTTTGAAATTGGAAGCTTAGCCTTGCAATTGTGGGCACCCCTAGAGGGACAAAGTCAGTTAACAGTTTCTCTCTTTACTTTTATTTCTCATTTCCTCTTTTTTTCCATTTTTATTTATTTAATACAGAGGCTAAACTTTTTGCACTGGACACTGTGATTCTGTTAAACTGGCATGCTTCCTTCTCTTCCCCATATGTTCAAAATGTTTAATTACTAAACAAGTGGGTTGGCTCTGCCCATATGAATAAAAGTATGACTAGAACATCAGCTATTAGCAAACTGTTTCAAATGGTGCCATGCTGCCGAAAGTAAACTGTTGAAAATGAAAGGCCCAAACAACCAGTGATGTTCTCTGGAATATTTTTCTTGGATAAATATTAAAAGTCACTTTCAGCTTTGATCTCGGCTCTTCAGAGCGTTTCCCGCATCAAGGTAAAAATAAAATGAAAAAATAAAAGCTACCCACTTTTCAGTGAAACTGTCAACTGCACAATCTGTTTTTATTTCTAGCTATAGCTTCTGTTTCTTGGCTGGGAGTCTGCCTGCTCCAGCCTGTACCGCTACTGAGCTATTGTCAAAACTCTCTCTGAAAGAAGACGCAAAAAGAAGTCGCTGTGATTTTGTCTTTGAGTGCGTAGACGAGTGTTGCATTATTCAGAAAATGCAGAAAAACAACGTAAAACTGGGGGAGGATTTCTGTCAAGTGTGTGCTAACTTTTCGTCGACATTGTCAGCCTGTAAATTAATAGATTTTATCAAGAGCTGCAGAGGTATGTGCTCCTGCCATCATACGTACATACACTTACACAGTGCTTTTCATGTGCGGCGCATTCACAACATATGGCTGTGTAGAAAGTAGCTGACGATTTTATGTTGTGGAAAATGGTTTGTCTAATTGTGCTTGGGAACGGGGCCAGAAACCCATTATTTTACTAAGAATCATGTGCCAAAAAACCCCACAGATTTCTATATTAGGAGCGGTAGAATAAACACATCTGGGTACTTGACGTTTTGGGGTGGACATTTTTTTGTCCTTTGTAGCAAAATACAAAAAAAATTAAAAAATCAGTTCAACAACAAGAGTTAGTGTGGCTTTTTACAATTATTACACAACTTTTTTGGTAACTCTTATAATTTGAGATATTTTATTGGTGTGACATCTGTTACATCGCAGCACATTAACAATTCCTTTTTAATTATAAATGACCTAATTTAACAGCATTAGTTAAATCATGATGTATCTGTTCCATTCTGAAGGACATATTTGTTTTAGATGTATTTTTATTCTTCTTTTCAAGCCTTTTTTGTGCAATGTTGAGTTGAATTTTGGAGAAAGATAAGCATTATTTAGTCATTTAATATTTGATTATGCATCTAAAAAGGTGTATTTTGTTAATAGATTGCTGTAAGTGGTTCAAGTCCTACCAATGGAAAAGGGCAACAGGCAATAACAAAGGCTATTTTGATACATTTAATTACTTTGGGGGAATTGGATAACATTGGCTCTATGGCAATGTTCTAAAATATAGAAGAGGTGCAGAAATCTTCCTCTTTTTATGGGACAAAAACATGCAAGCAAAAGTAACAGTGATGTATGAGCAGAGCGAACCTGGCGTTACACTAGAATTCACTGTACATTCTGTTCATTTGTGATTGCTTTTATGATAAATCGCTGCAATTTAGTTTATCTTTGCGGCATCTACCAAGCCACAACTTCAAATAAAATGTACTTTGGCTCAACTTAAGGTTCAAGTTGAGATTTATATCAGCGCAACAGCAATAAAAGTAATGATTGACTCAGAAGAAAGTTTTATAGTTCTTACTATCTTTAAATGATAAGGACTAATGACCAAACAGGAGCAATGGATGTATTATTGTTTTGTTGTCATATTTTTCAAGATAATACATGTTCTAAATTGTCCTAAAACCTTGAATAAAAAGCATATTCCTATCAAACTGTTCCTGTTATTAAGTATCGCCAGGAGACTGATTAAAAACTACAAATTTATTCATTAAAATCTCAGTGGGACAACACTGTAATTCTTCTAAAAACAGAAGTTTCTCATAGTGAAGTCCTTTTTCATTTTAAATGACTGATGTGGGGAGTACGTAACATATCACTTAATGAGTATAATGTTTTTCAAAGATAAGATAATTAACAATAAATTCAATTATTTTCTCAGTGTTACTGTAAGCATGGTGGCATTTTGTTTGTAGAAACACATTTTCAACTTCAGTGGTTAAGTTGTTGTGTAATAATAGTTGCATTAGGGGTAAGTAACTGGTATGGTGATTAAATTAATTATTGTGGTTGTATTATAAACTCGTACCAGAGATCTTGTGTTGTAGCAGTATTTTCTACTTATTAATCTTACAACATAAAATAACATGTCAAGTCTGATGGGAAAAATTATCTTGTGAAAAAAGACATGTTTATGAATATTTGATTGTGTCCTATAATTCAGTATTCTTTTAAGTAGTAGTAGTAGTAGTAGTAGTAACAAAATATGTTTCAGTGTTTTAGCTTATGATGATTAGAACAATTTGAAAGTGCTTAAAGATGAGTTAATTGATCTAATGATTACTTATGTCAACCTAACTAATATTTCGTCATACATTTCTCAAACTAATCTTGATTCACGGAATTTGTTTCCCCCAGAAACATTTGTAATCATAGCTAATTCGAGTGTATCCCCAATTTACATCCAAGCAGTAACAGCAACATATCCATAGGAAGAACCACAATGAAGGCAAGATCCTACTCCCATGGACAGACATGCTGACACATGACTGTGGAGCCAGAACCACTCAGGAGGAGAGAGTTCATCCAGGCAGATGAGGAGCAGCTCATCTAGAGTAGAAAACATTCCTCCAGGCCATGTGGCCCATCCGGATCTACAGGTCAACATTGGCAGAGTCTGAAACAGAACCACTCCCAGAGGGAAGTGGAGGAAGGAGATGAAGATGTGAGCAGCAATGAACAGACTACAGGTGCACTAAAATATTAAATAATGTTGATAGGGTAAGTAGTCTTTAGCTGAGAATAGTGCTCAAGCTGCCATACTTCCCCCAGTATAGTTGCTCCTAGGGCAGCATAGCTGGAAAACTGTAGGTTTTTATTTGTTCCTAACTGTCCTGACCATAAGCCATTTCAAAGAGGAACATTTTGAGCCTGGATTTAAATGAAGAGACTGTGTCGACAGGAGCTGATTCCATACCACAGGAGCTTGGTGGCTAAACGCTCGACCTCCTCATTGTGCTTTTAGAGATTCTTGGTACCACCTGAAGTCCAGAATGATATAGTCATGATGATATGGACAATCTACACCAGCAATGTCATCCACGTGGCAGGCGTATTCACGCAAATCAGGTTGGAGTTATTAATGGAGCATTTGCAGGCTTTTCATCAGAGGAAACACAGGAAGGAGACGCATAGTGTCAAAATAAACCACTGATGCTCTTTCAAAATCCATACTCGTCACAACGTAAACAACGTGCATTGCATCCAGGATCTCAAGAAATGATTCAAGATGGACTAGGACGAGTTGATTGTCAAATTGGAAAAAATATATAACATGTATAACAACATCAAACACCAACATTACAAGGACAACTTTGAACAGGAAAAGACATGAAGTGAAACTGCAGAAACTTTGAAGGTAAGCAGCCTAATTAATGCAAACACAGCAGCCACGGCTTGTTATTGCTCTTTGGAAAAGTATTGCTGTTTGTAAAGTTTTGAAACCTACTTCATCCGACCAACATTTAATATGTAAGCAATATAAAACAGTTTGCTTTCCAAATGGCATGTAGACACACAGACTCGCGTTGCAGGAGCAGCTTTGACGTCCCTGGTGTAGATTGACACTTCTAAATATACGCGTCTGCAGCTTTGCCTACATTATGTGTCGCTATATCTACATCCTACTATCTACATTCCAGGTTGTGAACTTCATAAGTCTACTTGAGTAATTACATTTATGAAATAGCAAGACCAATTATTTATCCAGGCTTTACTCACTGTTTAGTTCTTTTCAGCGGGTTAGCTGTATCATCTGATACCATTGTATTTCAATAAGAATGCATTTAGTCAAACAGTCATGTCTTCTCCTTTGTTTAAGCTGTCAGAGAGACTCAGGGGCCCGTGTGCTGTGCTCCTCATGCGCTGCTGCTGCTCGTACACAGGATGTGCGCTGTTTGATGTTTCACACACTTGCGGAGGATGCGGAAAAGGCAGGCAGTAGCTTTGGGCCTTTACAAATGACCTAGATACACCGGAGTCTCTTTTCCATTTACCCTATCTCTGTTGTCGCTAAGTCTACCTACCGCACTTTCCTTATCCATACGGCCAGCATGAAGCCACAACAGCCTATAGGTAGACCTGGATCAACACTTTTCACACACACACAGACCCTTGCTTTTTAATCCCTAATTTATCTTCCCAGTCGGTTTTGCACAGTCCGAGACAAGTTTGGCGTTTGCCATTCCGCCCCCGAACTGAACATTTCCTCCCATGTAATGCAGAGGTTACAGGTGTTAACCCAAGCCAATGGAGGTATTGATTTATCAGAAAGACAGTTTGGCAAGCCTTCTCCGCTCGCAAAGTGGCTAATCAGAATTCCAGAGTCGCTAGCTCCCCATCTGTTCCCCGCTGGGCGCCCGAAAGGAGCAGAGCACGCTGAGGAAGGGAAGAATAGGTAGAAATGAAAGGGTTTGAAGGGGGTGAATAGATATGATGCATAAGGTAAAGAACAAGTGGAGAGATGGAAGGGGGGGAGATGGAGTTTGAAGGCCGAGTAGCTGGGGTTATCGCAGAGGAGAATCTCAATCCATCAATAAGCTGCGTTTGGATCAGAGGTGCCCCTGCTGAGGATGAGGGCTGTAATGGACAGTGTAGCATTGAAATCTGTCACTTTGACGCTTCACCTGAACTACCCACCTGAGAATGGCCCCCGGTTCACAAAGAGATCGGATCAAGGTTAACAGTAAAGGCCTCGATATGCGTGGATATGTGCTGGCGTGGCCCGTTGAATCAGAAAACGCTGTCAGTTTCCCAGCAATTGTAAACGAGTTCTCACAAATCCAGAGGAGCAGAAAGACTGTCGTAATAATACGCATATAGTAGAAGGAATAATAAGTCATAGCAATTATAATAATAATAATAATAATAATAATAACTTTTATTTATATAGCGCTTTTCAGTGACCCAAAGACGCTGAACATAATAAAAAAAGGGGGGGGGTATTTACAGACAGGGGGGACAACACGTACAATACACATTAATATACAGATAAAATGAACAAGACAGAAGAAGTAGAGAGAAACAGATGGGGATGTAACAGGGGGTAGAAGAGTAGGCAATGGGGTAGAGGAGGCTAGGGGTAGGGGAGGTCATAGGCTTGGGTGAAGAGGTATGTTTTTAGGCGGGATTTGAATGTTGTGAGTGAGGGAGAGTGGCGGACAGGTTGGGGGAGGGAGTTCCAGAGTCGGGGTGCTGTTCGGGAGAATGCTCTGTCGCCAAAACTTTTGAGTCGGGATGTTGGTGCAGTCAGGGTGAGAGAGGAGGAGGATCGGAGAGCTCGGGTGGGGCGGTGGGGGATGAGGAGGTCAGACAGGTAGGGGGGGCAAGGTGGTGAAGAGCTTTGAAGGTGAGGAGGAGTATTTTAAAGTTTATGCGCTGCTTGATGGGGAGCCAATGGAGAGAGCGGAGAACGGGAGTGATGTGATCACGGGACCGGGTGTGGGTGAGGAGGCGGGCTGCGGAGTTTTGGACCATTTGGAGTCTGTGGAGGGAATGGGAGGAGATGCCAGTGAGGAGGGAGTTGCAGTAGTCGAGGCGGGAGGAGATGAAGGCATGGATGAGGGATTCAGCAGCGGGGAGGGTGAGGCAGTGTCGGATTTTGGCGATGCGGCGGAGGTGGAAGTATGAGGTCTTGACGATGTGGCTGACATGGGGAGTGAAGGAGAGGGTGGGGTCCATGATGACACCGAGATTGCGTACCAGGGTAGAGGGGGTGATGGTCGAGGTGTTGATGCTGAGTGAAAAGGGACCAGTTTTATTGAGAGTGGATTTGGTGCCAATGAGGAGGAGCTCTGTTTTGTCAATTGTGCAAGTGATATTTTTTTCACAAGAAACTGCCATGTTCTAGCCCAGATATCTACATTTTTAGTGAGTGAATAATGTTCCACAGTATGACAAAAAACAAATGTATCTTCTTGTATCACAGCATGTTTTTTAAGGTATTCTTTGCAACAAAATCTGTAATAAAACAAATGCTACATCAAGGTTGCTCATCACATTTGGTTTAACAGTGCGTCTCCTTATGCTGCGCTGGAGACTTGGCTGAATCAGAAAGCACTTGTGATTTCTAAATAATTTCTACAGATTTCCCACAGGTGCACTATGGCTTTCATAATTTAAAAAACCTTAGGCGGCAAGACAACTCATTGCACTTCCATAACAGGAAACACGCCCTGGGTAACAGCGGGTCTTTGCTTAGGTAGTCATTATAGACAAGCCCTGAGCATTATACTATAGCAGGGTAATTATATACTGCTTTAACAAGTTGTTAAGGTCGACTGCTGTGTGACTGTAGTGCTAATAAATAGGTAATATGTCAGAGGCAATAGAGGAGCAAAATGTAGAATGATATTAATACACTTTTGATTCGAAGGAAACTGATATTCCTTTTTAAAATTCACAATGTTGAAAGTCACCCCATGTTCTATGAGTTAAACGTTGTGTCTGATAGAACAATTATAAAATATATAATACTATAAATTATGAACTTATGAGCTATGAACTTGTTATAAGAAGAGTTACTAGTTTTGACCATATATTTTACATAATAATATTTGCATGTTGCTCTGTTTTGAGTCAAATGCAGAGAACAAATATGGTATGGCTGTCCAGGGTGAACCCCGCCTAAGGCCCAAAGTCACTGGGATAGTAATCCACAACCCTTAATGGGAACAAGCGGTAGAAAATTAATGAATTAATGACTGGTACCTTAACAAGAGAGAAAACATTTCAAAAAAATGTTTTGTACATTTTGTTACCTACAAAAGGATTAATGTCCCATTTGTATTATAATCTGGTCACAATGTATTTACAATTCAATTTAGAATTTTTACTAACAAGTTACTCTTCGTGCTTCAGTAATGGGAAGATCAATTCTAAAATACCAATATATCAACACTGTCTGGGATATTGAAAAGTATAAAATGCAAAGTATCTCCACCAAAAAATGCATTTTATTATTTTTAAATACATGTTTATATTTTAGTTCATCTGAAAATGTATGAATATGTTAACTCTGTTAAAGTTGGGCTGGAGTGAAGATACTGATACATCAAGGTAAAATTCTTTATAGTCGGAGTTTCAATGTATTTTATATTAGTATCTGAAAAATTGACATACTGTGACATGGAATCGGATTGAAACTCACTGAAAATCACAGGTTTTACTCAATGTATAGACACCTCCTGCACTGCTGGTACAAACATAAAAATAACATGAAGCATTGCGGCGCGTGGCGTGCCCTGTCATTTCTCTGAGCTGAGAGACAGCGAGCCGCCCAACACCAGGTGCAGCAGGGATTTCACGCTAAGTTAAATTTAAGCATGCTGTTCTGGGTCTTTATTGTTCCACAGATACTTAAGTTTAAGTGAATCCCTCCACCAGGGGAGCTGTTGCGAGAACGAGCCTCTTTTGCACCATACATACACAATGAGAGACATCTGCAATGTGTCGACGCCCCTGGTACTATACCAAGGCCTTCTCTTGTTCTGGAACAAATGAGCTACTTACAATGTCACTGTGCACGGAACAACATTCTTTGATTGTTCATTCTTAGCCTTTTTCTGTGGTATTGATTCCATATACTAAAAATGTTATCTTTCTTCTATCTATCTTAGCCTATTGATTTCATTTTGCTGAGAGTTGAAAAATAAGAATTGCAAATAGAATTGAAAAGCCACAATGAAAAAATTGTAACACTGTAAATTGTAAATACATTTGGCACGCACTGGTTCCCAACGGAAATAGTTTACTTTGTTACATGTAAAAGTCTAAAATATATTCATTTTACAAATCAAATTGATCAATCTCTAGTGTGGATTACGAGGATGTCTCGACTCAAACTTTGCAAGTCTCAAATAAAGTATATAATATAATAAAGAAGTTTTATATCCTTGTGATTGTGACTTTTATTATTTATTCCTGCCCATAAAAAAAAAATCTAAATATATATTTCAGCATTTGCCCTTTGTAGTTTGGCACATTTATATATCAATTCTCTTTTAACTTGGTGCTTTCTTATTTGTCTGATGCCTCCTCACTCATCAGTACACAAGAGCAATCAGCATATTGTATCAGATCTTAAAAGCAATGAGAAGGTAAAACAAATGAATGTATTGCCCTGCCACTACATTTACCTCTGCTCAAAACGCAATAGCAAAATAACCACTCCAAACACCAGTCGCCTTTGTTTTTCTTGTGTTATTTGTTTCTTTCTTTACATGGGGAAATCCATTTGAGAACACTCCACTGCTTTATTAACCTCTCATAACACACCCCAGCCCTGCTCTGAACAGGTAAAACCCTTCTCTTGGTATTTCCTCACTTCTTTTTGCCCTCTCTGCTGCGAGTGTCACCCCTGCTTTCCTATCTGTTTCCGCTCGGCTGAGTTTTTCGTCATACGCTGTAATTAAAACCACAGGTGGGAAGAGCAACACTGGCTCCTTTCACCCAGCATGCAACAGGCACCATCTGGTTCAAGGGGAGGGGCTTTTATTTCTCAGCTCCAAACAGCCAGGGGTTAAAACATCAAAGGGTTGCATCTTTGATCGGACCTCAGCGGGACGGAGTGCACTGGGAATAGTATCCAGTGTCTCATGAATGTTTCTGCAAGGAGGAGCGTGAAAGACGAGAATAAGCCAGAGTTTGTAGTACCGGGTCATCTATGTGTCACTACGGGGACCTTCTGTGTCACCTACTGTAGACATGCCCCCCCTCCCGTCCTGTCTGACTTAAATGTGAATCTACAACAAAGTATTCTCAGAGGACTCCAGCAGCGCGGGTTTCTCTTGGTCCACTAGACTAAAGCGAGCATGCTCACTCCACCTGAAAACATGGCATGAACAAACAAGTCACTGTAGGTCAATGCACGCCTCAAATCCAGAAATATACATACACATGACGTTGGAATAAAAAGCAAGTGGTGGAGGAAGTACTCAGTGTTGTTAGTTAAAACCTGTTACCACCCACCTGTCCGCCGGCGAGCATTTTCTATATCTCAAATATTCTCTTACATCATCACTTTTATTTCCGTGGTCAATACCAGCAAGCCATACATCATTTTAAAGCTTATTTTCTCAACAAAACGAATATGTCATTGATTTACATTGAATAATATGCCCCAAGAAGCAATTGCCAATAGTTTGTGAGAAAGTCTCAACTTTTAGAAACGCATGTCCTACCTGTTTGCTGTTTATGACGGACGAAACGGCTTTAATTCTGTACATCCTTGTACTCAGTCTGTCCGTAAGGAACCATTGAAAAACAATATCCACTTGTATTTTTCCTGAAGTTATCCGATTTCGAGATATTGTCAAGTAAACAAACTTTTCTTTGTTTCTCGCCGGACGAGAATGCGCTTGTCCAGCGCATTTCTCCGTCCATAACAAATGACCTGTTTGACCTATAAATAATGTTGGGTATCCTTCTTTTCCTCAGACTGTTACCTACAGAATGAGACCATCCACCATTTTTTCTGTCCACGGGTTTGTTTGCTACAGCCTCCGCAAAAAGAAATGCGACGCACATGGATTAGTCTGTTTACATCTAAATAGCGCCGCATGTGAGTGACGTAGAAGAATTTGATTGACATATTATTCTAGCCAATAAGATTAGCTTTAGAAAGAGGGGCGGGACAAAGGCCTTATTGACACAGAATCTTCTGTATTATCGTGCGTAAGGCTCCGGGAACGTTCTCTGATTTTATTAGCCTTTTGGAATATAAAAATAAAATAAATATATATATATATTTTTTTTTTTTCTTAACCTCTATATGGGAAATTCATGGGTAAACTCATATTTACACATTTTCACATATATTGTTTTTAGCAGTTATAATTGCTATTAGTGGCCTACAAAACATAAAAATGTATGTTTTATGATCATAGAGGAGCTAAAATTGTAATAAAACAGTTTGGCACAGTTGGCACATATTTGGATCACTTGTTCCGAATATACTTTTTGATACAAAAAGGTCAACAGCACCAAAATGCCTGTTCCTAGATATCTGAAACTTTACACAGTTGTTGTCAACAAGATAAACAGCATGTACAGTGAACAGCATATGCACACAATGAAGTATGTCATGCTCAGGACCATTACAAATTGACAATATTCAGGCGATACTAAAAAAGGATGTTTTGTTTATGTTTGGGCCTCTGTGGTGTAAGTTCTGAAGCCCTGACAGTGTGACATGTGCACATCTACAGAAACTAGAAGGCCTAAGCTTTCTAATGATGCATCACACTTGGATGTGGAACATAAGATCCTCTTTTAATAAGCAATGCCATTTGGGTATGTCCAACCATTGTGCACAGGGCGAAAATAGGTGGATGGTAACAGGTTAAGTAAAAATACAGATTAACATATTATTTTGAGCTATTGAAGGGTGAATTGTAGTGATTTTGATAAAGATATCTTTTTTGGTCAACAGAATCTATTTCTTAATATTTCAAGTCAAATGTGTGTATGTTTTTGTCAAGCCAGGACTTTCAGACAAAATGTGTCCATAAACATGCTAAAAATAACCCTGCAGACAACTCAGACAATTGCAAACCATGAAAAAATATGTTCTACTTTTAAATCCAGTTTAAGAGAACAGCCAGCTGCTCTGAAATGTAAAAAGTTACGGTGAAATGTAACTGTGAAAAAGCAGAACTTATTAGTCATTAGACCTGTTTCTATTCCTAAGCTGTTTTAGATCAATATTACAGTTTACAATGACAAAATGTAAAATGATGATAAACTGTAAAAGATGGGTTTGATATCATTTCCGATGAGGTATACAGTAGAAGAACGACACTGAAAGAATTTATCTCCATGGAGACAGACGGGTGACAAATGACAGGTTAGATCTGTGGAGAGGAGGCAACTCCACTCACTTTATAAATGCAATTAAAAACATACACACTTGCATGGAATACATGTAAGATATCATTTTAATGCCATAGTGTGGGTCTTTACCAGTGACGTGCATTCAGGGGAGGCAGTGCCTCACCGGTCAATCTTTAAAAAAAACTAAAAAATGTATAAAAAATATTAATATTTTGTCATCTGGTATGTATTATAAACCCAATCCAAAATCATACAATATTTTTTCAAATAATATCAAAATGTTCAGATGTTTGCCATCACACCCTGGAATATGGAAGCACTATATTCTCGATAATGTATGAAATGTATTTCTGAAACGTGTTTTAGGCTGGCAGATTCATTATGAAACTGCAGTAAAAGTTCACTTTGCGAGGCATCAGTCCGTGTGCCTCATGGAAGACCGTGTGTGGACATGTGTGCTATCTTCTTCGTTATTATTTTGTATGTAGAATCCGGGCGATAACATTTTCAAGTTAAAACGTTTCGCAAATCTGGATTTTCAATCAAAGCAAGAGGTTATGACAAAATGAAGACCTTCAATTCAAGAGATCATGGGATCGACTCCCGCTTGTCCCGACATTTTTTTCGTGTTCAAACTTTTTAAACTTATAGATTGCTCAGTCTAGTTTGTTTAAGGATGAGTTGTGTCAGTCAGAGATGAACAGAGGCAATGGTTCTTTAACATTTTTGATAACATCAGTGATCAGATTAAAGTCTGGTTTGAACGATTTGGTGAGCTAGCTTTCCTTGGTTTAAACTTGGATTGCACAACATTTTGTGAAATGTCCCAACATTTTGATGAGGCTGAGCAGAATAATATGTCTATTTGCTGTAACCCGACATACCCATAGCCAACTGAAAAATAAATATGAGCATTTTGCTGAAAAAACGTCAAAATCTTTATTTTTCGATTATTTCGCCAATTCACCGACCGGTCTGTCCTGAACCACCGTGTCAAATATATTTATCACGCTTTTTAACTTGACTTTCATCTGAAAGGACTGATAACGCACCGCGCGACGCATGCACATCACATTCAGTCCTCCACATGAGTCCGTAACATAGTGATACGCGCGTGGTGGTTGGCATATTGACTTAAAGAAATTGGCTTTCACCTGTCGGCGCCACTGAAATCTCCAGAGTAATGCCAGGCTCTGTCAGGGTGTGAAATTTGACTTACGCAAATGCATTCTGGGATTGAAACACGCCCAGTAGCGTCATCACAATAAACATGGCGGCGCCCGTGTCCACCGCATGTTTCCCCTACCAAAATAAAGGATAGCGGCGTACAAAAGGTCGATTGAAATATCTTAAAATCGTGAGATTTAGTCTCCTGATCGGGTTGATAGAGACGTTTTCCGTCAGTGAGTGTTGAAGCCTGACCCCTGGTGGTCACTCAGACTCAAAAAATGACAAAATTTGGATCTTTTTTTTTGCCTTCAAAGTGAAAAAAAATAAGAATTTGCCTAACGACCGAGCCAGATGAAAAATGTTTACTTGGGTTACAGCAAACAGACAATTTATTTGGGGTAGCCTGACACAAAACTGCAGAGCCTGTCAAAATATGCAAGTTTTTTTGACTTTGTGAGACTAAGGGCGGATCTAGTGGGACTGTATAACACACAAACGGTGAGGAATAAATGCAAGTTTCCTGCACAGCTTCTCCTCTTTCTGGTCCAGAACGACCTGTTTAAGGTGCTATTTGGGTTCATTGGCGTTTGTAAATCTGACTGAAAGAGTTGGTGCCTCACTAGCCCTGAACCTCACCGCACGTCACTGATCTTTACAGGCAAAGCAAGAACATATACTGAGAAAAGAAAAAGAAAGACCACCCTGTGGAAAAGTTAGTGCACTTTTAACTCATTATACTCTAAAATCCTAAATGTCAGTTAATCAAAAATATCTCCATGTTTCTCACTCCAAATCATCACTGTATGTGCTAATTTCAACCCTATGCACCGGCATTATTAGAGTGTGTTATCCATCTTTCACCTATTTGCCGCGTCTCTGCCACACAGTCCATTCTTCGAAGTGGTTTTCTTAAGCAGTGGGGCTCTCAAACAATCACCTCCGTACAACTTCAGCCTCTTTTTCAAAGCACACTATGATGCTGCCTTCTTACTCCTTTCCTCACTCACAAATAATCATCTTCATTCGGCTCACATACACGCGCCGCTGTATTTCCCCGCCCGTCTCCTCTCACCGGTGCATAATTTTTGCAGATCGCTGCTGCTTCTCTGCATGACTTTCCCAGCTCCCTCTGCATGGAAGAACTCCTATCAGATTAAACCAAGACTTGCTGCCCCTGACCTCAACCACCCCCCTCTTATTCCTCTTTGCCTGCCCCGTGCTCAAGTCCCCAGGGTCCCAACACTATCCCTCCCTGACACTTCAATCCTTCTTTTGACATTTGGGCTCCCTCTGTTGTCTCAGACGTCCCGCTGAGAGTGAAGATGCTGGGGCACAAAGGGGAGCCAGCCAATACCCCCAGCCCCATACAGTATACATTCAAAAGGTGGGGTATCATTTTTAATCATACAAACCATTTCAAGCTGAGAAAGTACAGTTTTGTTTGCCATTCGTACCACAAAATACTTGATGTGGTGTAGTGTCAGAGCTAGGAAGGTAAAAAAAACTTGCTAAACTTTATTCCCAGTAATATATTCAAGCTAGGATTCTTGGGAACAGTACTTTTTCTGGTTCTTTTTTTGCAAGCGTGCAGGGCTGTGTGTCAGATCTGTAGGATGCCTGTAGCTTGCACCCGAGAGAGGGTGCACTCATCCAACACAAACAGGGTCACACAACAAGCAGCCTCTCACCGCACACTTTGCTTCAAATTAGCCCAGCAGCTTTATGAGTACAAGCAGCCAATCAATGCTGAACATATGTCGGACATAATAGTAAATCTAACCCAGTCTTACTCTATGAGTGTGACAAAACAATTGTTTATTGTAACTTGCCACAAGTCAAATGGGCGAGTCTTAACCCTGGATTTACACTCGAAATGGGGTGGGGCATGCGGTCAGGGCAGTCAAGGCAATTACCATGTGTCACAATTATATTTAAATGGGAATGTGAAACATATCCAAATAAGCCTGTTTCCTCCTCACATTTGCCGGCTGAAGCGTGACTGGAAGTGACTGTGTCTTTTAATGGCCTCTACAGGCCATTGAACAATATTGCAGGCCAAGAATTCACACGGTGCATTCTCTTAACTTGTGCAGAGGCCTGTTCATGTTCCCCTCTTCTACATGTGGTTTTACAACCTCAGCAGACAGCAGCTGGTCTCAAACCACGTTGAATAAACCAATGAGGGAATCTTGAATGTTTGTTGATTGTACCCGACTGTGCATGTGCAGAAGAGAAGCGAATCAACAGTGTGAGCCGAGCACGTCGTGCAAAGTGAAAGTCTATATTGACAGTGAAAATCTACAGTCTAAGTCAAAGTATATTGTCTATAGTGAAATAATAGTGGAAATATAAGTCTGTCATTTAGGTTTTAGTGTAAATTATCTAGTGCAAGTACATAATGCAAATCCAAAGTAGTTTTAATAATAGATTAGTTTAGCCTTTATTGTTCCCGTAGGAAAATGTGTTCTCTGCATTTGACCCATCCTTCAATGCCCCTGGAGCATCTCCTCAGGAGCCGTGCTCGCTGCAGAGCAGATTGGTCATGACTACCTTCGCTGGAGGATGTTACCTATTGTGCATGTTTTGAGTTGATGGGGGAAACCAGAGTGCCTAGAGGAAACCCACCAGGACACAAGGAAGAACTCCATCCAGAAAAGCCCGGTCTGCCCCGGGTGTCATACCCTCTAGAGTAGCTCTGGAGTCTAGAGTACAAGAACTAGTCTGAAATGCTTGTAAAAACTGCAAGTGCAAGTCTGTAGAGGAAGAATAGTGCAAGGGAAAGTCAATAGGAAACAAAAAGCAAGCTACAAATAGAAGTTATGCTAAACAAGATTGACTGAAACATATAGAAACATAATTACTTCAAGAATAATTGGTTTGCCTTTTGCACTGTAAAAAGTTGCATTCCGAAACATGTCAATAAGTCTGCTTTGCTCTTTAGCCTGCTAACCCTGGACCCTGACAGCTCTCAGTCGAATTAGTCACAGCATTAGCATTCAGAGCAGGTTATCCTGGAGCAAGCACAGCAGATGCTCCCATATGCAGACCTCGCCCTTCTGACCATGAGCCCAATGTCAGACAACCAGCCACCATTTTACCCTCCCAGCCCCTTTCACCTTAATGCCCTGATGAGATATTTACATTGTTTTGGAAATTCAATGCACCTAGTCCTGAAATACTGTTCTACTGTAGAGAAAATAGCAGGTCAAGGTTTTGGTAATTAAGTTGTCTGTAAAGTAAACTGACTTGGGAATAAATTGATGTGATTGGTCATCATTCCAGCTATTTTTACAGATGTGTAAAATCAATTTACTCTAACAGAATTAAGTCTTACCAAGGCTGACATTAAAATGTGCCTGACTCCAATTTATGAGACTAAATGGACTCAGATCTTAGTGGTGTATACAGGTTTCTGCTTCTTGTTAAAGGTAACATTTTGAGGACTTTTGCCCACTCAAAAGATATAATATTTTGATTTAAATTGTTGCTATGGCACCAGTAGTCTGAAACACATAGATGTCAGTATTAATCAGTCGAGTCAGTAGATGTGCACTGCCATCTAAGCAGCTTGTTCCTTGTATTAAATGTGTCTTAAAATGATAGAGGTTTGTGAAATTCTAGAGACGATTCTTCGTTCATGTTATTCTGTATGATTGCTGTTTGTAATAGAAAATTAATTCCATGTCATGTTTACAGCCGCTATGCACATGTGTACATAAAAGCAAACTAATCTTGTTGACTTTAATTTCCCCTGTGAGCATTAGTGTGTGGAGACTACAATGTGTGGCTCTTTTATGCCTTTGTGTTTTTAAGGCAATTTGCATGTTGCATTCACTTTGCTCCATATCAATCACTTGCAACAAAAAGAGGGGAAACATTTATGGCATTATAAGTAGATCAGACTAAGTGTCAGTAGAAACTTTCGTCATGTTTGTGTAATGAATATAAATGCCTTTTGACATTTAAGTGTTTGGTTAGAAATCACAATATGAAAAAGAGCATCATTTATGCAGCAAATGGCATTCTAAACAAACAGAAATATAAATCTAAATGCATTTTAAAGTACTTCTATTTGCTGTCAAATGGCTCTATGATGGCACAATATCTAGCACTATATCACTCAAGTAAAATTAAAAACATATATATTTCTTTTAATTATTCCTTGGGAGAACAGAAGAATACAATCAAATATAACTTGATGAAATGGTCAAGGTCCGTGTCACACATCCATTACTCCAGTGCTGAAGGAGCTAAGCTAACGCTATAATACAAATGTAACAATAAATACATCTACACAATGAATAAAGCAATGAACAACAAACAAGTATTACATTTGTACAACTATTAGACCTGGATGATAAGACAATAAAAATACATCTCTCTATATATCTTTTTAATTTGTGAGTCAGAGAGTCTCAGATTGAGTGACAGATTTTAAACAATCAGGGTATGAACTTTCAGAAGTAGATCGCTTCAGTCACAGCTTGAGAGAAATACAAAGGTGTGAACATGAATTGGGATCAAATCATAAATTATTACATTGTCAATCACGTTTCCAATCCCTCGTTCAGATCATCGCCTGTCCAAGACCAATACAAAAAGGTGTAACTGCAACAGAGATTTGAAATGGATACAAATCAAGCAATTTGGGAGTCAACTTCGCAGCCCTGCACTGTTATTTCTGCGGCTTCCACTTGTAAAACAACTTCTAAAGCTGTTTTGGAGACCATTTCTTTTCTGCAAACCTTACTCTGTTCTCTTGGTCCTATTAGATTCAGTGCAATTAGACGACATGTCAGTTTAACAAGCCTTTCTCTTTTAGCTCTTACACCTACATTTACACAGGTCAGGCCAGGACATACATAACTGTAACAACGGTTTTGTGAGACTAATGGACTAATGGGGCTGTCTGTGGTACAGAGTCAGCAGTGAAGTCTAATTGTGTCCAACATAGAAGAGGTGGTGGACATGTGGTCACACCTGGACGAGCCCCACAAAGTCCAACTGTTATGCTGAGATCAACTGTGCAACAAGGACAGTGCAAGAAAACTCATTAAGAGGAACACTATGAGTCAATTTAATGCCTCTTGGGCCACAATAGCGATACGTTTGAATCTTGTCAACTGAATATTAGTGTGTCAAAATGAATAGGAGCAAAGTTGAATCTTACGGTGGAAAGTAGTTGGCGGAGTGGACAAAGTTTTGTGTTTGAATCCTGCTCTCGACATAAGGTTGATCTGGCAGTGCAATTCCAGGGTGAATACTGTTGTGTCCTTGGGGGGGAAATGGATGACACAAATTGCACCGGTGATTAAAAAAAATAAATAAATAAATAAATAAATAACGGCTAAAAAACAAAACACATATTTGGACTTAATTTAAAAAAAAAAAAAAATTAAAACAAGTTTATTTTGGATTTTGTGTGCCTTGATTTTTTCTTTTTCATTATGAAATTAGTTCTCTCTGGTCTTCTCTGGTTCTGTTTCTTGATTTTGTTGTTCAATTATTTAGATTAAAAAAAAAAAATCTCAATGGGTTTTACCTAGTTAAATAAAGGTTAATGAAAAAAAAAAACATAAACGAAAATGATATAATTTTCTCACGCTTTACACCTAAAGTAACCCCTAAGAGATCTGCGGTGTTGGGACTTAACTAAAATTGAAAATGCATCCTCAGAATAGTAATTTTCATGTTGTGATGTTTGGAATACAGTCACTTTCTTAAAATCAAATCAAATCATGGCAGTATTTTATCATGTAATTTAGGCATCAGAGTTAGCGTTAGTGAAAAAAAATAAAATAACATAAAATTACTTTCTTTTTCAATAATCCGTCAAAAATATGACATATGAAATATGAAAAATAAGTTAATGTGAAAGAATTCAGACTTCTGATGTTACGGACCATAACAGAATACATTATGAAATACATTTTAATGCAGCTGTTCACCATCTAACTAAATATGTAGTCAAAGTAATATTCCCATACTGAAGTATGTCACACAATGCACAATAAACTTTGACACAATGTTTGAAAAGTTTATTAATTTAAGTCCAATCTAAGCTATGCAGAGAACATGTTAAATTATGAATCGCAGTACATAATTATTCATCAGCTTTTTGTCCTGTTTCATGTGAGTAATAGCACAGAGCTCACGTGTTGGGCTTTTTAAATATTTCACACAGACGATTTTCCAAGACAACATTTTGACACTTCAAAGAATAACGGACTCCTCCACCCACATCCTTAAATCATGCACAGCGCCCATGGGAGCTGACTTTATAATCACTGTTTATTTAGCAACATGTACTGTATCCATGAAAGCACCGCGCAGTCAACGGGCGCATAAGCTTTAAAAAAGAACATCTTCTTTAAGCTGGATATTTGAAAGAAGTTATAATCCAATTTGTTTTGGTCTCAAAAAGAGTGAGAAAACTAGTTCTCTGTCAACAGATTGGTAACCTTTTTTTTTCTTTCTTACATAACTGGTGGAAAGGTTTCAAAAGCTTCATAGCGGCTTTTATATGTCCCTTGAGGGCCGCCATAGGTGGTTCTGAAAATTTTTAATTGCACTGAAAACTATGTAAATCTTGCTAAAACAATCCCATCCAACAAAATGGAGTGGAGAACATGTGCTGTAGTTTTCCTTTACCAGACAGGGCCATTCTTACGTTTATTGGGGCCCCTATGCAAAATACTGTCATTGAATGAGAAATCTTTATTGTCTCATACAGAACTAAACAATACAGTGTTAGAAAACTTAATTCAAACAATGTAAAACTAATTTGGTTTTAAATTATTTAGATGCGCTTCTAACATCTTAGTTATTTTAAACACTAACATACACTGGAAATCTAGAAGTTAAGGAAAGAAAAACACTGAGCCATTTCATTCATTTACTTACTGTAGGCTATATATTGCATATTGTTCTACTACAGCCATAATATACTGTTTGTTAACCTAATGAAACTCATATCGAGTATGGAAGGGAGTAAATCTGTCATCTCAAGCAGCAGCTGTTTGCAAACCTAAAGCTCTTAAATCTCCCTCACAATATGATCCCAGCGTCTTGAGTGAATCGATGGAGACTTTTGTGCAACACATTTATGGTGGCTTTTGATTAAATGAGGCTGGTTGTCATGTGGAAGGATAAATGAAAGCAGCATGTGTGTTATTTATGTGACGTTTTATACATAGCTCATAATTTAGAGCAAGTGTCGGGTCCACATTTATCACAATGAGTTAAAGTGAACAGCTGCCACTGCTGAACTACACACAGATCTGAGCGGATCATTCAAGCAGAATGCTAACACAGCCGCTGTAAACACCACTGCGGGTTTGTGTGTCCCTTTTGATTCACAATTGTTCAAACTTAACTTAAACTTGAGTAATCATTCTTAAAACCAAACAAGACCAGGCAAATGCACACGCTTTCAAACCCACAAGTTTAGCCTCATTGGACCAGACATTTCACAGACAGTTGTGTTTATTTCCCAATTACCGTACTTTCCGCACTATAAGACGTGCTTAAAAGCCTTTAATTCTCTCAAAAAACGACAGTACGCCTTATAATCCAGTGCGATTTTGTGTGGTACACATTTTGTTTCGCTTTATGCGGTGCATCTATATATGAAAAATGATAGAAAATAGACAGTGCACCTTATAGTGCGGAAAATACGGTATTTGTCCAGATAGTAAACACCATGTATAATGTCCCTTGTAAAGAGTAAATTAGAAGCATTTATTTTCTCCTGAAGTATAACTGAGAAGACAGAGACAATATGAATTATTAGTACAAATGATTAATACAATATGTTTTTTTGGTAAACGTGTGAAAAGGTGCTGTATAAATCCAGTTATCAATTAATCAATTTATAATGAATTAACTCCCGGTAATAAATTAACTTACCCTAAATGTGCTTCTGTTGCTCTTTAACAGTCACAATACGTACATAACTAATCAATGTAAATTTCCTTCACTTGAATGTTATTATGTAATGCCTTGTTGGTTATACAGTTCTATTCTTTTCTGTCATTTTTGTGAAGCTTACACAGTCTTATCAGGTGGAATTGTGGCCTCACACAGACTTTCAGAGGCTCCTTTGGTGCCAGGCCTAAGTCCACAGGAGGTTTGGGCTGAGGAGTGAGCAACAGAAGACAGGACTCTGACGGACGATCAAAGACGAGCAGGAGGTCAGAAGTTTATAACAGTGGACATGAGGAGAGCACTCACTGCAGCCAGCACAATGTACTGAGGTCTACACTGCAGATAAAGCTACTAGAGCTGCTTTTAGAGAGGCTTTGATGATGTCATAGAGGGTTTGTTATGATTTCTAAGAAGGTCTTGTCTAATTAATAACTTTATTCTACATGCATAAGATATCGAATGTTCGGCCTACACCAGACACCAGACATGTTTGTTTGCAGTTTCTAATTTTGTTTTGGCTAGTGGTGCCACAATTAAAAAAATTACAAACTTTATTCTGATACTAAGAAAAAGGCCAGATCCGCAAAGTTGATACCGCAATGATAATAAAACAATTTTTTTGGGACGATGGAATGTAATTTATGTAGTTTCTTCTGAATGATCAGGTATGTTCTGATAGAGTTCAAGACCAAACAATTCAGAAAAAAAGTGTTATTTGTTCTATAAATATGATTTCCTTAGTGTCAATACTTTGAATTGAAATTTGTTTATTTATTATTGATTCTAGTTTTTATATCAATAAGTTTTAGTGTGGACTTTGAGTCTTTGACACAACTTCTTAGAGCTAGATGTGGGATAGATTGAGAAAAAAATGTATGTCTCGATAGGTTTTTAGAGCATCACAAAAACTGTATCAGACAATATTATATCAATCCAATAGAAATGTGTTAAAAAAAAAAGCTTTTAAATGTATTTGTTGAGGTTTAAGTATCAGACAAATGAGGGCAGAGTTCGGAGATTCACTCTCTGTCTTTCTTTCTATTTCTCTTTCTCCTTTTTTTCCACACTATTATGTAAACCACATACTTTGTCAGACAAATTACCCATTAATTACTAAAATTACCCATAAAAGTACAGAAATGTCACTGTAAAAGTTTAAAAGCTTTTCCATTAACATTTTAGTTAGTTTTGCAGCATTATCTGTTTTATAAATGACTAAATACTCAATAATCTCAACTCTACTTGGGGCAGCGATGGCTTTAGCTTACCTGTACCTGTATGCGATTGCGATGTATACGTGATTGCACTTTGCCATTCAAACTCTCAAAAAACCCATTTCCAAAAGCCTATGTATCCTAACTTTTGTTCACACTCATCCGAAAGACTCCTTCTGCGATCTACAGTCACCTTCTTCCCGTCCAGCCGTCCGCCGCCTACATCATCACTGTATCTGCGCCAAAATTGAATAACTCTGAATTAAGGCCACTTGAAATGCGGCGCTGAGTGAGTCATAGAGATCAATATGCAAAGGTTTTAATTTCACACTCGGCGAGGGAGACCAGCAGTGACTTCTTTCATCATCGTGGCTCCAGCCGCCTCACTCCGGCCCCCACTGCGATCCAACAAATTAGACCTCGGAGATGAAGCAGGGATCTCTCATATTACAGCTAATAGTGACAAATGGGATTGGATGATAGCAGCACCGCGTCTATAACAGTGTGCCAGTCTTTTGGCAAATACCATTAACACCAGACAGTTTGCCAAGTTAATCAAAATTATAGACTGATTCCCCCCATTCGCCATTATAAACTATAAGAAGTAGAATCATCTCTTCACTTCCTTTTTTAGTCTCCTCGGTCACTAATTGCGCGTCGTGGCTCCTCCGTCTTGTCAGGCATGTTAGCGAGATATTTAGAGTGAAATGTTGTCGCAGTCAACATAGGGGGAGCTAAATATAAAATGGCTGCTGTTATGCTAATGGGTGTCTCTGAATAATTCAAGCGTGGATGATAATAAAAGTGGGGAAAAGGAGAGGGGGGGACCTGTCGCCACACCAGCGCAGATGTCAGAGCAGGCCACTAATTTGCTGTCAAGCCTCACTTTCCACCCCCCACTTGGAGCTCCGCTGGGGAGATTAGTAAATATTTTGTCGGTCGTTGGGTCGGGAGTAAATAGTGGCGATGACAGTTCAGAAAAGAGTTGGACCGAGAGTTTAAGAAAAGATTTGCTCAATGTTTCATCCGAAGTTCTTTGCGGAGTGAAGAGCGGAGTCGGAGTGCGAGCGCTAACTGCAGGCTATAAGGGACATGAAGAAACAGCAGGAGAACAGAACCGCTTTTATTTCAAATGTCTCTATGTATTTTTCGCTATACATTTTTGTTTAATGGATTATTGTCCCTTTTTGTGTTCTCTTATTGGAATATAAATATGGGAGCTTTGTCTTTTTTGTGGCTTAAGCATAAAAATAACAAAAGAGCTTTTACTACTTACTATAAATTATGCAATAAACTATTTAACATTGGACTACTTTTTATTATTGTTGGTTTTATTATCTTTTTACTATGCATTTTCAGTTATTTCTCCGTGCAATTTTGAATCAATTGCTCTCCTAAATATCTTGAAACGCACAGTTGATATAAAACACGTGTAAAATTAATATGCAAATCACTCCATAATAATGTGCTAATGTGTGTTATCTTTATGGCTTGAATGCTAAAGGAGATTTGGTCAACGCGCAAACCGAGATAAAACTAATACGATGCAAGTAACGCGATCTGGTTAAGACAATGCAAATGCCATGGACATCAGTAAATAGACACCACCACAGTCCATAGTCTGACCTACAGCAGTGATTTATGTGTCCAGAGCTCTGCCGCTGGTGTGTATTACCTATAATTACTGTCATCTGTGCAATGGAGGGTTTAGAAACATGAATATTCACGTGTGAAGTGGCAGCTCGCGTGAGGAGATACAAATTAAATACTGGTCACTTTCCTGTCATTGTATGGCGACAGAGATAATAACTATAGATACATCAACATCAATCTATGTGAGTACATCAGGAGTAGATTCTTTTAGTTTTGACTATATATTTTGGATCACATTGGAGTACTGAGACCTCTGTAGTATCAGATACGCAGCTAATTGCGTTATAACGTTTATTGTGTTGTATTTTTTTCTTTATTTTTCCTCAAATCATGCATAAAAGAAAGTGAATTTCACTTCTTTAACCAATGGTCGACAGTCGCGGTTTGGCTCCATCAGCCACTCCTAACTTTTCTGTCGTGGGAGCAGCCGTGCACTGTTCAGCAGCGTCCCTCGGCATCCCCACTCTATTTCCTTTTGCTTACTCCGGATGTCCCCCATAAATAAAAAGTCCCTTCTTCCTGCCATAATACATCTTAATTCCCAGTATTCTGCGAGGCAAAGCCGGGGCCCCTTTTCACCGGCTCGGAGTTCCGTGGGGCGGGCTTCCTGAAGTCGGATGTGAAAATGCAGTGTTTCACCTTCTCAATCTAACATTAATGATTGTGCTGCTGCGTGGAGGCATGAAGATGAAAGATGTGGGAGCCGAGCTGTTAATGAGAGATGGTAAATGCCCTCTGTGAGTTCATTAGGAATTTTTCAGGAAACATCTATAGTTCTAGTGATAGTGCAGCTCTATAGATTAATATTAGAAAAATATTGTAAGTAATATAACGGTGACAAAAACGTTTATTTTGGGTATCCAGAAGTAGAAGTAGTACTCAATTGTGTTACTTAAGTAAAAGTATAGTGTTAAAGTAATTATTCCCTGTACAAGTTATCATTGTTGAACATGTGATTATGTGCTGACAGTCTTAGGTACGAGGGGTTTCCAGTTGATCCTGAGAGCAAGAGATGTTGTTCACGTGTGTCATACGATTAGCACACTTAAATGCTGTCTTTGTGTATGTGTAACATTGAGAATGTCATGTGTTTCCTCTCACACTGATCATTAAAAGAGTCGAGGAGGGGACAGCTCTTTGGAGAAGTTCACTGAGCGCTCTGAGTCTGTCTCCCCTCTGTCCGACTGTTCTTGTGTTTTGGAGTGGGATTCTTCCCTCACATATACTGTAGATACAGGAGCATAAATGACTCAAGTAAACCAAAGGTATGACATGAAAAGTGTTGAAGTACCTGTTGAAAAATATATACGTTTGGAGTCAAAAGTAAAAGTATTTGACACAAAAACTATTACAGCATCAGAAGCAGTGATCTTAATTCAAAAAATGTGCTGAGTTTTGTCCTGACTGGTCTGGTTGTCCTGTTTGCTCAAAGTTGAGAATTTAACTCAAACTATGAACAAGTGAAACACCCCTCAGCCATTTCCAGCCATCTAAAACCATAAAGAAAATTAATTTGTACTTTTCAGTCCAGTTAAAATAATGTAGTGTTGTAGAAAGTACAG
Organism: Eucyclogobius newberryi; assembly: GCF_026437365.1. Taxonomy (NCBI): domain Eukaryota; kingdom Metazoa; phylum Chordata; class Actinopteri; order Gobiiformes; family Gobiidae; genus Eucyclogobius; species Eucyclogobius newberryi. The sequence continues at coordinate 16,968,489 of NW_027315812.1, forward strand.
ACACCTGCTATCAAACGTAGAGAGGTAAAAGTATAAAGTATCCACTGCAAAGTTTACGTAAGTAAAGTGTAAAGTCAAGTCAAGACAATGTCAAGACAATTCTGTAGAATCAAATTAAGGTGCATTATTGAAGGCATCCAAAACGCTCAGATTTTCTCATGTTACTGACAGAAAAATAATATTACTGCCGTGTGTGTGTCTGTGTGTAGGTGTGTGTACATATGCGTGTACGTCTGCATGTGTATGTGTGTGTCTGTGTGTGTGTCTGTGTGTGCGTCTGCGTGTGTGTGTCTGTGTGTACATCTGCACGTGTGTATGTGTGTGAGTCTGCGTGTGTGTCTGTGTGTGCGTGTGTCTATGTGTGCGTCTGCGTGTACATCTGTGTGTGTGTGTGTGTGTGTACGTCTGTGTGTGTGTGTGTGTGTGTGTGTCTGTGTGTGCGTGTGTCTATGTGTGCGTCTGCGTGTACATCTCTGTGTGTGTGTGTGTGTGTGTGTGTACGTCTGTGTGTGTGTGTGTGTGTGTCTATGTGTGCGTCTGCTTGTACGTCTGCGTGTGTGTGTGTGTCTGTGTGTGCGTGTGTCTATGTGTGCGTCTGCGTGTACATCTGTGTGTGTGTGTGTGTGTCTGTGTGTTTGTGTGTGCGTGTGTCTATGTGTGCGTCTGCGTGTACATCTGTGTGTGTGTGTGTGTGTGTCTGTGTGTCTGTGTGTGCGTGTGTCTATGTGTGCGTCTGCGTGTACATCTGTGTGTGTGTGTGTGTGTGTGTACGTCTGTGTGTGTGTGTCTATGTGTGCGTCTGCGTGTACGTCTGCGTGTGTGTGTCTGTGTGCGTCTGCGTGTAAGTCTGCGTGTGTGTGTGTGTGTCTATGTGTGCATCTGCGTGTACGTCTGTGTGTGTGCGCACGTGCATATTTGTGTGCGTCTGCGTGTATGTCTGCGTATCAAATATTTGATCAATGTTTTGATTTCAACATCACCATGGTTTGATTCACTTTGAGGGGAAATCAAAAAGAAAAAATCGACAATATGGATTTTTTTTTTCCTTCCACATAAATGTACTGGACTGTATCTACCTGGCATTCATTTTTTTCATTTAGAGAGCATAGACACTTTGTTATGGGACTGATCAGACAAGGCTTTTTCCTTGCGTGTTAATTACAAAACTCACCATTAGCGTTAACAGCACACACATTATACCTCTGAATCTAAAACATTACATACTGTTTGATATGTTGGGCTTGTATTCTTCCTCTGGGCCAGCGTTGTCATTGGTTCACATTATGCATCATCCTCAGGGCATCTCAGGCAGATAAAACAGAAATATGCAATGCAAAGTTGAATGTTAGTTCATTATTTAGTGTAGCTGACTCCTGCATAATGGCACATACGCTTTTAATAGACATTTGGTAATGATAGTGTCTTACATATGTATAATGTGATTTGCATGAGTTTTAGATATAGGATGTAATTATCAGAAGCTAAATGTCACCAGTAAGACCGTTCTGATTTATGTCTTTATACTGCTACTGTTATGCCTTAAAGATGCACTATGGATTTATGTTGTATTTATTTAATCAAAGGGGTACCTGGTTTTCAAACTGTGAAAGGAGCAAGTGGGTATTTAAATCTAACTTGTCCCTAGCTCTCACAGACCGTTTGTATTCACATGTATTAATTTTCAGGCAACTGCTCGGCTTTAGAACAGCTTTTTCAGACAGCAAAATGAATCTGGGGTGGACCACCAAAGCGCAGCCAATCAGAGCACTGCTTTCGACTCTTATTTCCTGGTTGACAAGAATTAAAAGACTTTATTATTAGCTGTAGCTTCCGGGCAAAGCGATTGCATCTCATACAAAGAGGTGCAAAGAGCCCCTTTAAGTACACATTCAACTAGAAAAAGGATAGCTAAAAATCGAAGCGCTGGTTACATCAGTGCGTGGGCGCCAAAATAAGGTGTACGTTTTACAAACAGAATCTTGATGTGGTAGAAAATTGTTGCGAAAACCCTGTCAACAGAGATTGTCCTTGGAAAGTCTGTGATGCAATTTGGCAAAGTTATGACAATTCAACAGAAGTGTTTGCTAAATAACATCTAAAACATTTGAAGTGTCTACGCTCAGCTTTTGAAGTTTTTCAGATTTCAATGCTCCACATATTGTCGTTTGTTTCTTCTTTTTTTCAGAAATCATGCCAATCTCAGCTTTTTTGTTCCCTCCAAAAAACGATCTTTCTGGTTCTACCCTAATGAGACCCCTTGCACCGTTACCATGGAAACCGTCATGAAACTGTCAACTTTTTTTCTTCTCTTGGTGTCGTACAAAAAAAAATCTTGAGGGGGGGTTCTGCAACTGTCAGAGCCATTTTTAAACAGCACGTCGCATCCTTCAAAGGTGGCTCTCTCAGTGCCTCTGCCGGCTTTTGGATCCTTTTATCAAAACACGGAGTCTGCACAAGAAAAACGAACTAACTCGGAACTATTGTTGACTAAATACAACAAACCAGGAAACAGTTTGATGTCTTGTAATGCAACTTCTTCCTTAAAATCTCAAACTTTGTAAAACCGAACGGCAAAAATCCAGCAGCTGCCTCAGCTATAATGCTTCTGTGGCAGGTGTTCATTTCTGTCACGTCAATATGCACATGCACATAGACCTAAACAGCAAATGTCTGTAGACTATATAGAAGCATAAGTTTGCATTCATAAATAACTGTAGTTAATTTGCTTCTTTGCTTCTTCAACGTTGATCAATTGAACAAAACATTCACACAGCTAACTTAAGACAGATAGACTTCAAAAGCTAAGCAGTTCACAATCAATCCTGAACTGTAATCCGGTAAATAGTTGTAAAATACTGGCAGAAAACACGTGATCCACCTTCTCTGTGTGAATGTGACGTGTAGTGGTGATCGTGGTGGTCAGAGAAGCCATCGGCGCAGAATGTCGGCCAAGTCTCTGTCTGTTTTAATCATGGAAACAACATGTTATTGTTGTTTTATTATCATGGATTATCAGAAAGAAGTGCTATAATCTTCACACATTCCCTCACTCTTCTCCTGGTATGAGCCTGGTTTGATTCCTTTATGCAGATTTGGTTTGGTCCCGTTCTAGCTCTGGTTAAGTCCTGGTCAAGTTCAGGTTTAGTTCAGGGTTTAGTCCCAGTTTAGTCCAACTTCTGATGTAATTGTGCAAGTGTGAATGCACCCTAAAAATCTGAGGTTGGGTATAGCGTTCCGTTCACCCCAACTTGCGTAATATATTTATTTTAGCGTGCATTTACACTTACTAAACAGGACTGAAACTGAAACTAAATGTGGACAAGACCGAGACTAAACAAGGACTAGAACAGAATAAGTGTTTCTTTCGTCTTCATTTGTTTTCTTCTTATTTTTCTGGTCAATCTGCTGAAAATACATTTGTATGTTGTGTTCAAACAGCTACTCTTCCAGTTACTGACTTTTTTCTCCAGCTTGTATCAACCATAACCTTGTAAAGTGCGAGCCCATTTCTAGTGCAGGTCTGTGATGTCATGTAGAGCTGCTCATCGCCCTCCTTGTGTGTGTCTTGTCTAATAAATGCAGCGTACAGCCCTGTCCGCATTGTTTTGCCAGCAGCCATGTGTACATCTCTGTCTGGAACGCGCCTCTTCCAGAGCTGTCAGTCACAAGCAGGCTCACCGTGCGCTCTGATTGACGTGTAGTTGTGCTGCTCTCACACGGCTCGCTGCGCCAAAATATGTGTGAACGGCAACCAGGACATTTAGGCAAGAATAAGAAACTGTGAAGCGGTGGAGAAATTATCATAACATTATATAAGTGGGTTATTGACAAATATCCTGCTGTGGGGTGTGAGAGTTATTTTGTCTTACAACTAGTCAACCAATACTTTCTTTTTTTTTTTACTTTACACTTTCAAATATATTTAAGTTTGTTTATTCTTATTTAATGTATTTATTTATTTTTTAATGCATTTATCAAGTATTTATTGATGTTTTTTTAAGTGAGTGATTGTTGTTACTACAGAATAGTGATACCAGTGAGTTTTGTTTCGATACGATACTTGTTTCGATACGATAAGTAATACTATGGAAGTATATTGATCCGCTACCAATCGCAATGAGTTTTGTATTAACCCTAACCCTGTAAGCACATAGATATGAGTTCACATTATTTTGCCCCACCCCAGCGTGAACCAGTCTATAAGTACATAAATGTGCAGGAAAAATAAAATACAATATATTTAAAGATTTAGAAACATTTGATCAAAAACTGCTGAAATTTTAAATATTGCTATTTTTGCAATCAGTATCCGCCTATTACTACCACAGAATATTGCAAGCAAAACAATATTAACAGCAAGAAACTAGACCTTTGTCATCAGAAATGCACAGAATTGGGTATGGCCTAATTAATCTAATAAATCAATCTCGGATCAAATTAAATCAAATTAGATATCTACAGAATATCCACGCCCTTCCATCTGCCTCTGTGTATGTGCAAATGTCATGTTTTATTTGAGTGTACAAACTGTGAGGGGATGAAACTCAGAGAAAACTATATCACAACTTTTATCTTGAACTCGCATCAAAATATACGTTTGTATTACTGCTTCAAGCTGGAAAAATACAACACAAGGACCACTCCCATCTGTCTCTCTTTTTTCTCCATTCTCTCCTTTCATCACTTTTCTCTTCTTTCCTAACCTCCCTTTTCTCTTCTGTCTCCCCTCTCTTCTCTCATGTCTCCCCCCCTCTCTCTGTTCATGTCTCATTTACTTTGTGTTCTCCTCTTTTCTCCGGTCTCCTCTTTCTTATTTCTCCTTCTGTCCTGACTCCTCTCTTTTTCTCTTTTGATTTCTCTCTCCTCTCCCTTCCTTGCTCCTCTTCAGTCTGCTCTCTCCTGCCTCCTTCGCTTTCATCTATTTACTCTTGCCTCTCTCCTCCTGCCTCTCTCCTCTCTTCATTCCACTTCTCCTCCCTCTCTCTTGACTCTCCCTCACTGTCTCAGTCCCTCTCTCCTCCTCTTCTTCCGCTCACCTGTCTCTTTCCTCCTCTCTCTCTCTCCTCTCCTCTTTTCTCTCTCTCTTTCCCTCCTCCGTGCAAGGACAGGCTGCGCTCAGCTTTGATGTTCTCCTGTTCTTCAGTGTCGTCTTTGGTCACGTTTAACTTGTCTCGGGGCAGTGGCTCTTAAAGCGGGGGCACAAATCAAAGTACTGGACGACCTACTCATGTCAGGCAAGGTCACCGCCGCCACAGATTTCTTTCAGAACAAATATTGAGAAATGACAAGCAGGTTTTCTGTTAAGAGATAAATGGGGGGAAAAATCTATCTCAAATGAATTAAAACTCAAAAGGGATAGAAAGATATAACTTCTAAAATGAAAGATAAATCATTGTTTAAATACAATTCCTAAATAAATTGAATTGTATAATATAGGTTGATAGTGAATATTTTGTTTGTATAGGCTTTCACTATTATTAGATTTGTATTGCTATTTTTAAGAAATACTCACCAGATTTAAACTAATTATTTGTTCTTTTACTACTATCAGGCTGGAGTTATACTGCCCCCCGAGCCCAATCTCGCAACTGCAAAAATCAACATGGAGGTTTCTTTTTATGAGGGTGGTAAAATTGTCTTGAAACTTGCTGACCTTGCATGTGCACAAAAGGGACCACATTGGCACAGGCCAGTTAAGTCTGAGCCACCCCCAACCGAGTTACCTTTCATCTACAAGCGTCCGAGGTCTCTGTGGGCGTCACAAACCGGTCCTACAAGACCCTCCCAATGCTGTGACGTAGTTAATTGCGGTAATCAAAATCTACATGAATCTGAATCATACTTTTTAATCATGTGGATATTGATTAAATTATTGTCATGTCTGTGTTCTATTTATTATGAGTCAAGACAATCTTGCTGCATATGGGTCACAATGAACTATTCTGTGTATTTTAACTATTCTGTGTATTTTCTGATCATCTGTGGACTAGTCTAAACAATCTTAAAGCGGACGTCATAGCGAAGGTCAGGCCATGTTTATCAGACCCAAGCAGCAGCTTTATAAAACATAGCTAAATCTTGTGAAGAGTCGAATCTCAGCTGCAAGACGAACAACACGCTACTGTTTTGCCTGTTTTTCCATGTTTTCATCAAATAGAACTTGAGAACTATCTTCGCCTCTCGCAATCTGTATAGACTAAACTTCGACAGAATTGGTGGAGGATGCGGGTCTCTCATCGTGCTTGGAAAGGAAACATCTGAATTTTGCTCTAAACGATTCTCTTCTGGATGTCGGCTGACGACGCATAGCGTCCAGTAACGGTTCAGCTGGGAATGATGGGAGAAAAAGGACACCGAGCCGAGAGAGAGACAAGAGGAGTCAATTGCCAGTTTATTTTTGACCTACCATTGTGACTGGGACATTCAACAAAAGTAAGGCAGAAACCTCCTGTATTTATTACGAAAATCTGCACATTGAAAATGCTAAATTTGCCAAAACTTGACCTAAATTTGCCACATTGCATACAAGTATGAATTTAGTGAATGTTAGCTCATTAGTTTAGACAATCAGTTGGACTGATTTAAAAGGGAGTTGGACTCCAAAACACGTTGGATGTGTAAAAGTACGTACAATCAGTTGGACTGATTTAAAAGGGAGTTGGACTCCAAAACACGTTGGATGTGTAAAAGTACGTACAATCAGTTGGACTGATTTAAAGAGGAGTTGGACTCCAAAACACGTTGGATGTGTAAAAGTACGTACAATCAGTTGGACTGATTTAAAAGGGAGTTGGACTCCGGAAAAAATAAATAAAAATAAAATAAAACGTGGGAACTAAGAAAGTTGGCTTAAAGCACTCTACTGACAAAATTAACTACCCTCTGTGGCTAGGTGATTTTTTTTATTTATCGAGTTAATTTTTTTATGAAAAAAGAAGTTTTTTTTGTTTTTTTGTTTTTTTCAAGTTTGTATTCTATTTAAATTTTTGTTATTTTAAAATTCAATTTATTTTTTAATTTTGATTTTAAATATTTAATTTCCCTAAACTTATTTTATTTCATTATTATTGTTATAATTATTGTTCAAATTATTTGTTTGTTTTTGAAATACCACTGACTGCCACACTTTTTTATTATAAAATAATAATAATAATCAAAAATTAAAAATTAAGACATAGATAAATTAAATAAAATGGACCTTATTCCATTCAAAATGAATACATTTTTGAAGGATCTTGAAAACACAATCCGTGCAAATGAACAAAACCCAAAGGAAGCAAAAAAGCAAACAACACAAATGAAGAACCTCTTCCAAAAATATGCAGAGAAAAGATTGATTAATCACGGTGATGAAGCAGTGGCTCCCACAGAACAACAATGGAATTGTATTCATGAATATCATCAATCTAAGGTCCTGCAGGAAAAACTGTTGACAAAAAGAAACTGAAAGAACATGAAGAAAAATGATAATTTTCAGTGAAACTACATAAAATGGCAAAAGACATTTTAATCAGAAGAGAGAGACTATTTTTGGCCAATATTCAGGTGAAACCAGAAGAGCATCAAACAATCAGAAAAAACAAGCGATAAGCGCATCCCTTTTGGAAGGAATAACAAAAACAAAGATGAAGACTCTAGAACAGATGAGGAGAGCAAGCAGACTGGAGTACAAGGTCGACGTCACAGCTATAGCGCCCCCCCACCTCTGGCCAAAGAAGAACTGCAGTGCTCCTCCTTTGGAAACGAACATCATAGTGCATATGCACAACTAGTGAAAGAACTGAAGAAAATGATGACAGAAACGGAACAAGAAAAACCAGCTCCCCACACTTCTACTCCAGCGGTTCCTCCCCTGCAGTACTCATCCATGGACTCGTCTCTGATAAAAGATACAACCAGAACCATACCACTGCTGCCAACGAAACATGCTGTAGTCTCGGGTACTCTGACTATGGTCCCGTCAGAACCCACTCAAGAACAAAGACAGATGCAGGATTTGAAGCAACAGGTGTTAGCTCTGACAACATTGGTTTCCAGCCAAAATCACATCTCCAAATTCATGCTCGAGCAAACAGTGGCTCAAAAAGAACAACTTGCCACCAATGCATGGTCACCACCTGGATTGGCTTCGGACACAGATGAAGAAAGAAGATTGCAACGACTACTGGAAGAAAAAGAACGAGAAGTGGCGGCTGAACTACGCAGGAAACAAGAAGAAAAAAAACTTGGACAAAAGGGGAAACAGTCCTAGGAACTGGGCTAATAGAAGCTAAAAGTAAGGAGCAAGTACAACAGAAACTCCACATTCAAAGAGGAGTGGAACAACAGAAGAAAACGGGTTTAGACCCATTTGTGTCAACACCAAATCAATATGTGATGGGAGCATTCACAGGAATGGTGGATGAGCATGGATACGATGACGCTTTCCTGAGTGGAGAACTTCACCCGCTCCCTGTACACAAAGGTACCAAGGAAGAAGATGATGAGTTTTCTAGCACTGAAGAGGCTTCTCCTCTCATTGCACCTCTCCGAATGACTGCAAGTAACCAAGAAGTGTACCAACCATTCGCATTGAAAGATGATGTTAAAACTGCCCGAACTGACACAAGGTGCGCCGGCCTTCCTCAGAGCATTGACCATGAATACTGCGGGAGAAACACTTTGCTGGGGAGATGTGTCTGCAATTCTTATAAGAGCAACGGATGAGAATACGGCAGCCAGGATCCGTTTTGAAGTATCCAAACAGATTCATGCTCCAGTTAGAGCATCCACATCATTTGCCACCTTAAAGCCTCAGTTAACTCAGGTACTTAAAGGAATGTATCCCACCTGCCTTCCTGACGCACTGTTTGCTCTGGAAATGAAACATGATGAAGACTACTTTACATATAAGCAAAGAGCTAAAGCACAGTTCCATGATGCAACTGGAGAACCAGTACAACCTGGTACTGGCAACACTCATGTTCTTTTCTACTCTGGTGAAAGAACTACCTAAATGTGTCCAGAATCATTTGGCTGATGTTGTTGGTCTTTACTCAAAGACAGAAAAAGAGTTTGATGCCAACTCCCAACATCACGTTGCTAAGTACCTGAAGGAAAAAAAGGGACGGAAAGAGGATATGGAAAAAATGAAAATGGCAAAGATCAAATTACAACTCAAAAAGCTCCAAGAAGAGGTGAATGATAAAAATAAGCAAAAATATAGCCGCAAGTGGCAATGATCGGCCCTCGCCACGCCGCCGCCACGCCGCAAGAGGAGGGGGCGCTAACGCGCCCCAATTGTCCTTTTATTGCGCCTACTGCTGAATCTGTGACGCTGTCACATCTTCTCCCCTTTGTTTTACCATCAAAAAGCAATTTTATTTTGAATTCTTGGCACAATGTGCGGCTTTGCCGCACAGACACCGTGACTCTTTGAATAAAAATGTGGATCACTTTTGATGGTCCACCCCTGAAGATGAGTCTCACCAAATTTCAGGTTAATAGGGCTAACGCCCTAAGAGGAGTTTGTGAAAGTATAAAGTGTAAACATGTTCTGGCGATTTCCCCATTGGAATAACATGGAAGGTTTCGGTCATCGTTACGGCAACGCCATAACAATTATGACATGGCTCTCATTGACTTTTTTGATGGGGATGCTAAAATTGAGTTGTGTGTCAAATTTCATATAATTTCGCAAAACTAAACATTTAACCTCCATATAAAATCTGTAGGGGGTGCTGTGGCGCCAAATGAATTTATTTCACTTCAAGTGGGTTTAGGGCAAAGAGTTTAACAACTGATTCTAATTTGACGCAATTCGGACTTTATCTGCGCAAACGGCAGAAATTTTAAATATGGGAGATTTCTGAAATTCTAGCTACAGTTTGCAGCTTCGCCGCACAGAGACCGTGAGAGGTATCAATGTAATTTGGATAACTTTTGATGTCCCACTCCTCAGTAGCATTTTCACCAAATTTCAGCTTTTTAGGGCCAACGCCCTGGGAGGAGTTCGTAAAAGTACGACGTTTGGAAAAACTCCAAAATCATGTTTAGCCATTTTTGAAGCAATATGGCCGACATTTGGTTGGGCGGACGGCGTTGGCGTAATAATATTTTTTACTTCTCTTGTCACCATCTACCTCTGCGCCAAATTTCATGATTCTACGATCAGATTTTTTTTGGGTCATTTCCCATCTCTCAATGCATTTTTGGTACATTTGGGGGCGCTGACGCGCCAATTTTTTTATTTTAGAAAAGGGAAATAGCCAGAATGTAGAGAGGCACAATTTTTAGAGGTGTGAACATTTTTGTGACTTTTCGTCAATGTTCACTGGGTGAAAAATAGGGGGGTTGGTCCCGAGAAGAAGAAGAAGAAGAGGAAGAAGAAGAAGAAGAAGAAGAAGAAGAAGAAGAAGAAGAATATTCCGATGCGAAAACAATGTTTCCCATTTTTCAAATATCATAAACTATACATTTTCGGAAAGCGCTCGCGCTTTCCTACCTCATGGTGTGGGTCCCTGGTCACTGACGGGTACTTTCGTTAATTTTGAGTGGGCTCCGCCCACTTTGTGTTTTTGGCCCTCTATACAGTAATAATGTTCAATTTTTGCATTACATGCTTATATGCACGGAACATGCAAGAGATGGGGAACGTATTCGTGAGCTACTTAGGGCAAATGAGTGCTTTATATGGGGATGACGACCGCTTCGCGGTCGTCATCCCAATGTAAAGTGCTCGTTTAGTGCGCACTTTTGCACGGGCTTCGCCCGTTTACAACGGTAATGTTCCATTTTCCTACTATTAATTAGTATGCACGGGGCGTGCGTGAGTGAAGGAGTGCGTTAGTGAGTGTTTGGAAGTGGCCGAGCGCTTCGCGCTCGATTTCGTGCGCACTACGTGCGCACTTTCGCAGCCGTGCTTCGCACGGCCTTACGAGATTAATAGGCCTCTCTCCAGCTTGTGGCGCTCGGGCCTAACAAGTCTGCCAAGGTAATGACTATGGCAACAGAAGATATTCCAGTGTCAGACAGTGCCCAACAGATTGCTATGGCGGTTAAAATGGTCATGGGACAAGTACAACCCACTATGACACAACCACAGGCCGTCCCATCCGCCACAGGACCAAAGAACAACACACCTGCTTCAGAAATCATCGTCATCGACGTGGAGCAGGAGCAGGAAGAGGACAAAACAGGCTCAGCGTGACACTTGATCAGTGCTTTAACTGCTTTGGAACTGGACATTGGGTTCGAGACTGCCCCATAGGGCAGACACAAAGATGTCAACACCAAATGGCCCCAAACCAACCTGGCCAATTTCGAAGACCTCAAATGATGAATATGAGTCAACTCATGTCAAGCCAGAATCATCTACCACCACCCTTGCCCCTTGTGGTCTCCCTGGTTATACCACATCTTTGGGCCGTGGGCTGGCACTGTTGCTGTTTTTCACCAATATTATTATTATTGCCTGTGTATTGATTATGATTGGATGCTGTGCTGTCTTAGATCACTTATAGAACACTTGATTGCATCTGCTCTTACTAAACAACCTGCATATTTTTTGACCCTGATTACACACGTAATATACCTTTTCCAGAATCTGACTAATCTGATTACTAGATTACTACATCCCACCATGTGTTTACACTGACTGGGGATGCTCCTTGTCTCACATCGATTTTTACTAAATTAGTTATTTTAAGGATTGGCTTGATTATATAATGATTTAATTAGATTTTTAAACATTTAATATGTTTTTGGGTGGTTTACGTTCTGTTATTTTGTCAGGTTGCGTCTGGCGCCTCTTTAGTGTTATCACATGTGAATGTGATCAAAAGGGGGAATTGTGGATATTGATCAAATTATTGTCATGTCTGTGTTCTATTTATTATGAGTCAAGACGATCTTGCTGCATATGGGTCACAATGAACTATTCTGTGTATTTTAACTATTCTGTGTATTTTCTGATCATCTGTGGACTAGTCTAAACAATCTTAAAGCGGACGTCATAGCGAAGGTCAGGCCATGTTTATCAGACCCAAGCAACAGCGATATAAAACACAGCAAGATCTTGTGAAGAGTCGAATCTCAGCTGCAAGACGAACAACACGCTACTGTTTTGCCTGTTTTTCCATGTTTTCATCAAATAAAGAACTTGAGAACGATCTTCGCCTCTCGCAATCTGTATAGCCTAAACTTCGACAATCAGAAGGTCAATCTCTGCGGTGCAAAGCCTGGAGTCAGTCTTCTTCCCCTGGGCCTCCAAGGAAACAAGGCTTACGTGAGAGGTGATTATTAACATTTCATGAGTGAAATATATGGCGGTTTGGCAAAAGTTGAAGAGAACGTTGATTTGAAGTTTTCCACTTTGCAGATAATGGCCCTGATCTGTAGTGGAGGTGTGACATGCAGACAAAGAGACTCAGACTTTCTGCCTCAGTGTGACAAAGTAAGAGCTGAGGTTTGGATGGATTGCAACTACACCCTCAACCCCGTGTTTATGTGCTGCTGCTGCTGCTGCTGCTGCTGCTGCTGCTGCTGCTGCTGCTGCTGTTGCTGCTGCTGCTGTTGCTGCTGCTGCTGCTGTTGCTGCTGCTGCTGCTGCTGCTGTTGCTGCTGCTGCTGCTGTTGCTGCTGCTGCTGCTGCTGCTGCTGTTGCTGCTGCTGCTGCTGCTGCTGCTGCTGCTGCTGCTGTTGCTGCTGCTGCTGTTGCTGCTGCTGCTGCTGTTGCTGCTGCTGCTGCTGCTGCTGTTGCTGCTGCTGCTGCTGCTGCTGCCGCTGCCGCTGCCGCTGCCGCCGCCGCCGCCGCCGCTGCTGCTGCTGTGGCACAGATGCAGAACAGACCTGCATTGTAGTTGTTATGTCACAATCATCCAATACGACCTTTTTCTGACCTGAAACCTTTTGGTTCAGAGGAAGAATCTAATTATAATCCATAATCCTGTTTTTCATTAGTGCCTTTACCTTATGTTGAACCATGTTTCAGGAACAGAAAGGACTAAAAGGTAAATATTTGTCTTTCTGGCCAAAACTACTGAACAGAAAGAACTGTCTAGTCTCAAGCAGTTGTTTCCACATGATTCTCATCAGTCCCCACTCAGTCAGTACATGACAGAGAATCAACTGTTTGAGATAGTCTGAGTCTTGTTTTCCCCTTGTATTACTTACAACAATGTCTCTGACTGGATGGAACATTGTGTCCCTGCTGTTGCGTCAATCATTTTTCTCATTCAACAAAATGCTAATACAAAGGTCCAATTTTTGTAAATTAGCAGCTTTGACAATACAAATAATGTTTAGTTTTACAATAAATTAAAGTTACAAACAGGCCCTTTAAAGCAGACATTATGGGGGGTTATTCATTTAAATGTGCATGCTAGAATGGTCTTCTCTCAGTCTGAGGCTATCTTGGTTGTATTTCCAGTGATTCATGCAGGTCCTTCAATTCGAGGTGTCAGTGCTCAGAAAATTATTTATTTCACATACAATCCGCGCCCACAGCCCTGCTTACTAGCTGTTGTGATGACGCTCAACATATGACGCAGTATAAAGACGCAGGCGAGAACCTGTGAGTGCACAACAGAACTGATTCTCTTAATGCTGATTCTCGTGTGCCTCTTAATGCCTCTTAATGCTGGTTGTCAATGGACCAGTTTCTATTATTAACTTGATTTAGATCAATTTTTGTGGTTTACAGTGAGCAAATGGTAAAATGTTCTTTGTATAATATATATATAGCAGGAAAAGTGTTTTAAGCTAAGTAGACACAGTGGACTTGCTATGAAACATTGTACCATTTGATATTATTTATGTCACAATCCCAAAACGGAACTTCTTCCCAAATCTGGTTTATAGGAAAACCATACAATGATATTCTGCTCTACTCTCTTCATTCTCCTCAAAATACCTGCATTTTCTGGACGATGCCTAAGTGCATTAACCAATTGTGCAGCTCCAAAAGGTGAATGACGCATGGAGTGTGAGAGTGACTGTTGAGGACGATATGATGTGGAAGGAGGAGAAGGATTCAGGTGAGGGGTACGTCTGCGGGCTTTAAGGGGGAATAATTGGGGCAGGTGCGAGAGACACTAGAGTAAGAGGGTTCTGAGTCAAAGAATCTGCAGTGCCCACTCCAAACAGTAAAGATATAATGTTTGTTTGGTCATGCAAAACTGTCCACCAACATGTCTTTAGGAGTATTTGAGGGAGCAATTTAATATGTGTGCGTGCGTGCGTGCGTGTGTGTGTGTGCGTGTGCGTGTGTGTGTGTGTGTGTGTGTGTCTGCCGTTGTCCTTTCCTTCTGGAAATTGCTGATGTTTATAGCAAATGATTTAAAATACTTTGTGGTCATAACATTATTACAATATTTCATCAAATGCAGCTCATCTATTGCATGAGTGAATCTAAAAATAAACGTGTTATCAGATTGAGAATTTGAACTTCTGCACCAGAATAAAGCTATTTTGGTTTCCCTTCCTCCCTTCTTTCCGCTCCTGTCGCTCTCACTCCACTGAATATCTACTGCTGTTTGGGCAAAGTAAAATGCCAAGGTCATTTATCTCTTGTCTTTTTTTAATTACCGATCGGGGTGCCGTCTCTTTTATGTCTGTATCAGAAGAGAAGAGGCCGTGGTTATTTTTTTTTATCATAAACTAAAGCTTAATGAGATGTTGTGACTTTGAGACAGACAGACAAACAGTGGTGGGCCCCTCAGGAAAAGACTGATGTTTGTTAAGCCATGTTTGGGATTTGTGAACGCTTGTGCGATGCCAGAAATGGGACCGGTGAGAATGTTATTCATGTATAACTCTTTTTTTAATGATTGTACAAGACGGGCTCAGTAAAGTCAAGTACATGTCAAGTTACTATTATGTTATTTGTGACATTTAACGCTAGACAATGTTGTGGTCTTGTCTCAAAGGGTAGCAGCTTGAGCCTGGCTTCGACCATGATATGTCATCCTTGGGCAAGACACTTCACTCAACCTTCTTAATGTATGGTCGATGTTGGAAAACGTCATTGTTGGCACAGATTCACAGCCAAATCTATGTCTACATAATCTGACTCTGCCAAAACTGCCCCTCTGCCAAAAACTCCAAAGATTTTAGCACTTTTCCCTGATGGACTGCAGAATGTTTTTTTCAATAGGATGGCAAATGGGTCATTTTTTATATTTATTTATTTATATATTTAAAATCAGGTACGGTATCCTCAATTGAGATTTTTTTCATTTCCTCTTTTTTTCTTATTTGTATATTTCCCTCTGGGGTTAAAAGGCGTTTTGTGTTTTTTATGTGCTTCTCACACCGTGCAGCTTTATAAACAGGAGTCATGCCCCCACGGCTGCCCCTCTGGGACTCGCGGCGTATATTTACCTGAACTACAGCCCTGTGTCACAAGCAATCCACCAAGGCCACGGTGTGTTTAATTAAAAAGACAAGCTTTATATCCCTCCAGCGCTCCATATACATTTCAATGAGATGCATCTTCTTCCTGTTGCAAAAGTGAAAGTGATGGAATTTCAAATGGCAGGATAATTATGGTGTGCTTTTCGCGTTGACAGAAAATCACTAGCCGCTTGTCCAGGTGGAGTAAGGGCTGGCTGAGCACAGCTGATTAGAGGCAATCGGGGGGATAGTACCATCAACAACATAGGGAGGCATCCTGTTAGCATACGCCGCAGATGTAAGGCAATGTAAGGGAAATGTTTAGCACTCAAAAATACTAATTGACAGTGGCTCAGTTATTAAAGCACATGTGTACACCACCTCCATTGTCTACAAATCCCACTGTCATTGTGTCTTTAGGCAAGACACTTCACCCACCTTAATGAATGTGAAAGGCCTTTGTGTCGTTGGAGGGGCTAATGCCATGGATTAGCATTCTCGTTCCTGTCAGTCTAACCCAGGGCAGATGTTGTTATAGAAGTGCATTTATTATTTATATTGAACCCTTGAATACTTCAAGTTATTTTGATAAATGTTTTTTGACAGCGGAAGACGGAAACAATAAGCACCAAGATAAAGGAACAAGAGAAGAATTATATAAAAAGAACGATTTTTGAACTATTAGTTTAAAAAAAAAAAAAAAAAAAACTGACTTAAAAAGAAAGATCTCTGAGAGGTGAAAGTTTATTCATAACCATAATAAGTGTGTGTTTTTTGGGGGGATTTTTTGTTGTGAAAAATGATTTATGGTTCAAATCACTTTCTCAAAAAAAAAATAATAAACACATGATATATTATCAGAACATGTTTGATAATCAATGTTAATGTTATTCTCATCATTTTTTAGCTTCACTTATTTGAATAATTTTTTACTTTACAAAATTAATTTACAAAATAATTATGACTCTCTAAACAGTAATTTTATTTCTAAAACATTAGGTTTGAAAGCCACAGAAATACAACCCAACATAGCATTATAGCCACCCATTATAGGTGGGCAGTGGGAATTCTTCAAATGCATTATTAAAATGTTGGCATGCGATACTGCATAATGAAAAGCAGTGACATTGATTGAGTGAAAATCCAGTGAAATTATATTGTCATGGCGGGTACTCTGGCTTCTTGCATTATACTCAAAGATATGTCATGCTGCACTATGTAATTCAAAAACACACATTGTGAATCAAAGTAAAGGCTTGTCCATCAGCCAAGGTCTCTGCTGTGCATGTGCTGTGCATGTGCAGCCTGCTTATATAGCAAAACATTTTGGTTACAAATCATACAATGCTCAGATTTCAATACAGAACCGTGTAGAAGCCGCGTAAAGGGTCGTCTTGAGCAACTTTAACAAGATGCCCGCTACACCTGAGAGTTGGTCATTTTGACACTATGAACAACGAAGGAAAATCCATCATATTTTTAGGTAGCAGCAAATCTAAATGTAACAGTGAAAACCCAGTTCACTAGCAAGGACCAGGATGGGGGCTCTGTCTCGGGTAATCAGCCCAGCCGATTCAGAAGCCCCCCTCCGTAGATGGTGATGTGTTAAGGTGAAGATGATAGAGACATGGGGTGGGAGGGTGGAGTCAAGAGAGCAGAGACGACAAGATATGCTGTGAATAGGCCTTATAAATAGGGCTTCTGGGTAATTAGAGGTGTGGTTAGAGAGTGGGCCGTGTTTACTGGTGGAGTAGAGGTTTAGGCGTGGTCCCGCTCCTGAACCCCCATTGGTGATCTCCAACCCCACTTAAGGCGACCATTAGACATTTACAATATGAATAATGTATGTAAAATAACAAAATAAAACATAGATATACATAGCAGAAAACTATTCTTACCATTGATTTGAGTCCTCGTTATTTATAAATGATTAGTTTGATTCCGTTTGACATGTCTGGTGAGTATCAGTATGGGATGTTTCCATCTTCCTGGAATTGTGTACAGATCCTTGCAATGTGGGGTGCATTATCGTGCTGCAACATAAGGTGATGATAGTTGTGGATGAATGGCACAACAATAGACATGTCACACATTGGATTAGCTATTAGTTACACATGCCAGGCTCCATGTGCAACAGTGGCGTGGCATGACTTTTTCATTTAAGAAAGCAGAAAGTCATGTTGAAACTACAATTTCAAACTTGATTTTGATAGGAAGGAAAATACTTTCTAGATTTAAAATGCTCTTTTTTACGTGAACGTGCAGTTTGGGCACAGAATCAGAATCTGTTGACTTATGTGGTTTATTCAGCCCGGTTTAGGGTTAGGGTACCCTAACCCTCCCTACTCTCTCATCCCCATTTCATGCTCAGCAGTTCTGCCTATCAAAGCCAATAGGCCAAAAAAAAAAGGAAAATCTCTGGATCTGCATAGACGACAGCTTGTTCCAGATACTGACACATTTTTCAGACTGTGTTTGTACTGTGGCGAGGTGGAATGGATTATTGATATTAATATTCATGGCTCAGGTCGACAGATTTGTGAACAATATTTGAGAGGAAGTGGTATTTTGTGTAAATAGAAAACATTTCATATCTTTGAGTTCAGCTCATGAAAAATGGGAGCAAAAACAAAAGTGTTCATATTTTTGTTCAGTTTATGAGTTCAATCAGACTTGACCATTTTTGTTTGTTTTTGTGATCTTAAACACTGAGCAGGTTTGGGACTGGTCGATATTTGGATGGGATATTGGGAATACCAGGCGCCGCAGTGGAGCAGCAGTGGCACTGATAACTGTTGTTGTGTCCTTAGGCAATACACTTCACCCACCTTGCCTGTATGAATGTGGTGTGATTGGTCGGAGGGGTCGATGGCGCAGATAAGAAGCGTGAAACCCAGTGTGGAATGAATTAATAATATGTAAATTTTAAAGCAACTTTGAGAGACTGAAAAAACACAATAATATGATTGTATTATTATTATTAGCAGTAGAAGTACAACATTTTAACACATACATTCATACATACATTCAAGTAAATGTTCTTTTTCAGTACATACATAGGCGTATTTCACATAATTATATTTGAGAACTATTGAAGTGTTTAATTTGTGCAGCTTTTTATCAACAGTAAAAATGTTGTATATATATTCTTTTGTTTTCACAAAGCCAGCGCTTGAACTAAAAACCTTTATGCAGAATGTCGCCATGAAGGTGCAAAAATAATTCCCCAAACCAACGGAAAAGCACATACTTTTCAATCCAGTTCAAACATTAAGAAAGTATAGAAACCTGCTCGCAAATGTAGTCAAGTAAAAGTGAAACGTATCCGCTGTAAAAATCAATCAAGTAAAGTACAGTTATTCTACTTGATTACAGTCTTAGTCTACCATAGTAGTAGTTGTATTTTATTAACTTGCATCCCCCCACTATCCGGTGTTGTGTAATAGGCCATGTTGAATTCCCAGCACATGTGTCATTTTACCAATTTCACTGGTGCATTCTTCTGTAATCTATGTCTCTGCTATTGCCACACAATCCTCAATGGCCTTGACTACCCTCTCCCACCCGCTACCTATGTGTTTTTTATCGCCTGTTGTTTCTTTGTTGCTCACATAACACAAGGGCAAACTAAGTCTTGTGTCTCCATCACTGACAATGCAGGCAATCACTCTGGAGCTCTTGACGGTGATGGGGCAACTGTGACTAGACAGGCCCTCCATGCATCAAACACAAGTGGAATGATTACTAGTTACTCAGCCCACCAAGTGGAGAGGCCGCAGGGCTGTAATTTGACCAAAAAAAGCACAATTTAGACTAGCGTTAAAAACATGATTCAATGATAACAATCTGACTGGATGACAAACAGTGTAAACAGTGAACATCAACTGGGTTCACATAAACAGAAAGTGAGTAAAAATATGATGTGTTTTTTATGATTCATCAGATAAAGCAGTGCAATTTTGTTTGCTCTTCTACTGTGAAATTATGCTTAATGTGTGCATTACAATGTCTGCCTTTACATCATTTGGTGCATCCTATTTTTATTGTTGCTAGCTATAGCTACATAAACTATTAAAAATGCAGGAAGAAAATCACATTTGTTTCATTTAGTGTGCTGTAAGAAATGTCCTTTTTTTAATCATCACAATTGCAGGTAAACAAAGAAATTACGTGATTATAGTTTAATTATCTTTCAGTATATTTCACTAACCAATTTTACTTCTCGCTCATTTAATATACAGGTCAGTGCATTAACTTAAATCTATTTGTTGCCATCGGAGCTGGTAGGTGAGTTCGGAAATGTCAGTCTACTCAGCAAGTGGTGAAGTCTGACATATGGCATCAAAGCATTAGACGTGCACCTGCTGCCGATGGGCCCCGCTCTTTTACAAAGGCCCCAGCGCTGAGAGTAGGTCCACAGATGCACTGAGCGGATACGGTGACCGCTAAAGGACTCCTATTGTGTCCAGTGCACAATCAATTTCAATATGTTTAAAGATCTCTGCAAGAAGCCCATTCACAATATGTTTGTGGCTAAAAGGCTGCCTGAGAGCTTTGTGTGATGTATCGGTGATGTGATTTTGACAGAGCCGGAGATGACAGGAGATGGTTTAGTAACTCAAGTCGCCGGCTAGTGATGTGGAGGTGTCAAATGAGTTCCTTAATGGTGGATTCACATGTCATAATTTCAGATTATGGGCAGCGGCCTATATTAGATTCACTATTTTGAAAGAAATCCACAAATTCATGATCTACAAATGTTGAATATTCTCATTATTGGTTTGGGATCATCTCAACAAACTCACTTTAAACAGGTAAACAATTCTACAACAGCAAATTCTCCAGTTCCAATTCAAACAATCAAATTCAATCAAAATTGCCACAATGTTAAAATGAATATGAACTTTTCCGTCTGCAGGAGAAACACTATAAACTGAGAACCCAAATTAAGTTTAAAACCCAGGTTTTGCAAATCACCAGAAGACGTTTCTGGTGCTCAATCTGTGATTTTTTTTTAAAGATGACCTCAAACTTGGGCGAGGCAATGTGGTGATAAAAAATGGAATTGTGATTTACCCGCAGGAGTTGGAGGAAGTGTCTGGGGAGTGGGAAGTCTGGGTAGACTGCTGCCCCTGCAACCCGGCCCCGGATAAGCGTAAGAAGATGAATGGATGGATTTACTGTGACAATCTGCTATTTTGGTAAAAATCGCCATATTTTCTCTTCAATGCAGCAAACAAAGACCCGCCCTCTACTCCTATTGGTTAGTATCAGCTATGCTCAGAGAGAGTGACAGATGAATTTAACCAACTGTAATGAAGTAGGAACTGATTTGATATTGTTTAAGTCAATGTTTATCCGGCAGGAATTACATACTCATATATAATTAAAAGAGCCTTTAATCCAGTAGTTGTTTGGTCTATGCAGCAGGTCAGGCTCTGTGATGCCCTGCTCTCACTCTCATTTTGTGTTTAAAGCCTTTAAGCCAAAATATAAGGTTGCGCAACTACACACTGCTTTTTGAACAATTCAGTAGATAATTAATATATACAAAATGTGCATGTAAATTTTCTTCTTTCTTTTTATTTTGTGGCCCGTAGGCTTTATTATACAGGAACGAACCAGAGTGAAATGGGAGATGAGAGAGAGGGAAGGACATGCAGTGAATTGTCGGAGTCAGGATTCAAACTCACGTGCACTTGGAGCCTGGCATGCGTGCGCTGTGCTTTAACCACTCGACCACCAGCACCAGTGTATTTTCATCTTTGTCTTGATGTTCGAAACACATGCAGCCAAACCAAGTGTAGAGCCAGTTTATACGTCTCCCATAGTCTTTGGAATCGTGAAGTTAATATTGATATTCTGAAAACATTGTTGACCTACTTATACCATCCACATTCATTCGTTTCTCATTGAGTCGCATAAAATGGAGGCTATAAACAAATCCAAGCAAGTTCTTTTGCGCTGCTGCTCCTCTGCCAATCCACAAATTGTTCCTGTCACTTTTTTCGACCGGGCCCCATTCTCCCTGTGTATTACGTGTCATATCCTGCAGGGGCCATGTCAAAATCTAACTGCAATTCATCTTGATTACAGCTTTTGCACTCTCACACAAATAAGTCACAGGACATATTTTCCAAACATAATTATAATAGAGATTTCATTGCTGGCTGTTGGGCAAATGATGACATGGAGCTAAATACAGACAAAGTACCAAAACAACAAGAAACTGGAGATTGTTGACAGGCAGGCAGGATGGCTGTTGGCCTAGAAGTGATGTACAAGTGTTAAAAAATGTCATAGCTGTAATTAGCGCCCCTGTCACCCTTTCACAACTGAAGTACAAGTCTGGCAAAGTAGGAACATTGCAAAGTGAGATGCTATTTATGAACTGCTTATTGAAAAGATGATCACCGGGGGACTAAAATAGTTGGTTGTGACAGACGGTCTCGTGTGTCAAAGGTTTCTCTTTTAAAATAATTCAAATACATTATTGAATGCATGTAGAAAATGATATAATGATAGATTAATACAATTTAAACATCAAGAACATTCAACAACTAACTGAACATGTACTGTTGGCTGATTGGTGGTAGTCAGAGGGATGTGGTCATGGCAATCAGAAGTTTTTGAGATACAATTTACCCTCATTCTTTCACCACCACAGGGAAGGGTCCTTCAGCTGTTGCCGGGATTGTCTCTTGTCATGCACTTGTGACTTTATTTGGTTTCCTTTCCTTTGTTCCCTGCATCTTTTTAAATCTACACAGCTACATATTTTGTTTTGGTTAACTTTGAGACTGATCTTGTTTTGCGTCTTTTGTGAATTCTTTTTGCCACAAACACTCCAAACTTCCTTGAAAAATCACTTTGAGTTCATTTAAACAAGCGGTTCAGTCCTGGGTGTGGAGTCTACCTCACTGCATGTGGACAGTGATTTAGCCTAAGCGTGATCATTTTATCATTGGGCCAATTATGTGGTAATGAGGAGCTACATCATAGATATCTATCCAGTGCCTCAGAAATCATGAACGTGAAAGAACCATGTAACACACCACGCACACGTATGTAAGTGGTGAGCAATAGCTGTGAAGTGAAGGATACTGAAGCATGGACATTACCATAGATGCCATACCATATGATGAATGACTATTTTCCCCTTTCGCAGCGTCGCAATATGTTTTAATACAGCCCTTCTCCCCAGTCTCAGCTGCCTTTTAAGGGGCTCTCCTATTCTTTATTAAAAAACATTAATTATAGTGACAAACTATTGGTGATGAAGGAAGTTCTACAGTCTTTCAAAATGATTAGAAATTATTTGCCAAGAAAAATAAATACGGTAGTGGCATGTGTGTGGAAATTTACATTATTTGTGTATTTATTTATTTTTCCATCCTAAAATTGGATGAAAAAAACATAAATTGAGTCCCAAGTTGACAGTTGTTGCATGTACGAATACAGATAAATACATTTCCACCAACAATCACTAAACCAAAGCATCATGTCTGACATTTGAAACAGATGTAGAGAGTGGTTAATGTACAGAATGTCTGTGAGTGGAGCTGTAATGTTTATCGCTCATCCTCACAACAAAAAGTGGGGGTTTTTCTCTGTGTCCAGTGGGTTTGTACGATGGCCTCTTCATTATGCGCAGTCCTTGATACTACTGAATGAAATACTTGCTTAAGATCTGAAGGTTGCAGGTTGTGTCACTAGTTGAAAAGTGGGTCAAATGCAGAGAGTCCACCTTAACTGAACTGCAGCACATCAGTGCTTTACAGAGCTGCAATAAGAGAGCAGGGGAGACTATGTGCTTCACCGCATGTTGTAGTTTTGAATAGTTTTCTTCATGCATCATCAGGATTTAAAAGAAATACACCACATCATCCGTAATGTATCGCCAAACAAAACAATGAGATGTTAAGGAATGATGGGAGTGTATTTTGAGGCTGGCAATGAGCTTTTGTCTTGTCAGTGTCACTGCAAAACTTCATTCCGATCGGATCCTACACTGTGATAAATAGTGTTTTGTTTTATTATTCGATTGTGGATGTAGTTCTTGTCTGATTATTGTAGACTTATGTTGATATTATTTTGATATATAGACAAGTGCTGTACACATCACAAAGTGCTTTTCCAACTTTGTGCAGACTGATGTTTTGTCTGATAAAACCAGACAAAGAGAGAGATGCAAATGTATTTGTGAACTATGGCATAATTTTCCAGCGGGATAATACAGTATACTTTTCATCAAATCCATGCAGATGGCATAAGCAATTAAGTTTTGCACTCATTTATGTTTGGCCGTTGGCAAGAGTGTTTCATTTTCCTCACACAACTTCAATACATTAAAGAAAGAAAGTTAGAGAGAAAGAGAAAAGGGTTAAAATGACTGAGACTGATTAATCATTTCACCTGTTTAAACCAGTGCCTCTCGTTAGCATCCTCATTGCACATATATTGAAACTGCCTTTCACACACACACAACCACAACTGGCTTCTTATCAATGCACTCCAGAGGGTTTGGGGGTCTACAGATCCCTCCTCTCCTATTATGGTCATGGGCAGCTCATCCACAGTGGGAGGACTGGTGAGAATGATTCACCTTCCACAATCATATGCTCAAATTTATAGAGGTCCTCAACTGGGAAATGAGACGGACAGCTTTCCCAGTCATTCTGTGAGTATCCATGGAAGACTCCTCTGTAATGTGCTTCTGGTCCGTTTTACCGTCCCCCGGTATTTGGAGTCATTTTCCATTTAGAAAGCTGCGGTCTGAAGATAAAGAAGGATGCAAACAAAAAGGAAACTGGGCAGGTTTCACAGAGTATGGGACATTTGCCTTAGTTGATCGCAAAACAGAACGGTGGATCTCGATGGGTTGATGTTTTGTATGGAATCATTTGTTATCAAGTTATGTTACAGGCTATTATAAGTTGTTGCACTTTATGTTTAAGTTGCATGTAAGTAAGTAAGTAAGTACAGATTGTTGCAGTGTGTTACATTTTATATTACATGTTATTACAGGTTATTGCAGAGCATTACACTTTACATTACATGTTATTACAGGTTATTACAGTGCGTTATGTTTTACATCACATGTTATTACAAGTTGTTACAGTGCGTTACGTTTTACATCACATTTTATTACAGGTTGTTAAATAGTTTACAGTTTAGTTATACATTTAGTTACATTTACATTACATGGTATCAAAGGCTGTCACATAGCGGTTTACATTGTAGTCTTACATACTTGAGATGAATTCAGTTACATTTACCAGTCTTCAAACATTCGTTTCAATGTTGTTATGTTGCTGCATTTCAGTCACACTGAAATCTTGAGTGGAAAACTAGAGACTAAAGAGTCTGGTTTTGCAGGCCAAGCTGTGAACTGTTGTTGGCATACAGAGCAGAGATGAGAGGTTGTGCCATCTGGCCTCACTACGACATACCAGCTCCCTCAGCTTTCCACCCCACTCCACCATTCAGCCAACTACTACAGCCCCTTTTTGATTCCACCCCCCAGTCTCTTCAACGGACATCATTATCCAACACAATTGCTTTCACTCTATTTCCCCTTTGGCGAAGGCAGTGACAGATAAGGTACTCAGATTACCTGGGGATTATAATTCAATAGCTACTGAATGAGTGGTCACGTTTTTCTGACGCTATTTGTAGCAGACATTAAACTCCTGATGCTTTTTATCAAATTGTCTTTGGGTTATGGCTTGAAATGTTTTTTTTTTTAAAAAGTTATTATTTTGAAGGAATGTTTTGCAGCTGCATGAACCTCATGACACAGGGACAGAGAGGAAAGAAGTACTCGTTGTGTCTTGGTAATATTTTTGCAATTACTTTGTACCTACTATTATAATATCATTACTATTGAATGGTGCTACTTTTACCAGTATTAGGATTAGAGTACTATTAGTACCAAGACACTTCTGGAACTTTTACCCACGATTCATTTGGTGGTATGGAAATACATAAATGCTCATCTAAATTTTGAAAATCAAATAAAGCATGTTTAATTGAAATAGTAATCTACCTCTTCTGTAGAGTGATGGGGCAATGGGCGCTCATGGAGTCGACTAGGATGAAGTGGATAGAAAAGGAACTTTGGCTAAATCCTTCCTGAGGGCACAATAACTCGTCTCGGTAAACTGAAGGAGCAAGTCACTAGATTACGTCCAAATCATATTTTTTTCTTCTCTTCCACCATCATTTTTCTCCCTGCCTCGATTAGCATGGCAAACCAAAGGCAGCCCAGCACTTAGACTCCTTTTTCTCTCCGCCAATCTGAAAAGAAGAATAGGAAAGAAAGGTAGTGGAGGAGAGGAAGCAGTCAAAAGCAAATGAATGTGAGAGTGAATACATAATGACAGGACTCTTTGTATGATTGAAGGGGAGAGGGGAACTGATAGAGCCCTTTCTGAGGAGTGAGTCAATTGAAAAATGTGAAAATGGAGGATCTGAACTCTGATCTGAAATTTCCCCATGTGAAACAATAAAGGATTATCTTATCTTATCAAACATTATCCAACGTTAAAAGGTAAAGACATGCAGAATATTTCGACAAATAATATGGTTATAACAGTCACATAATACACGGTACACAATATGCAGCAAAATTGACTTGGGCTTTTATTTTTTCCATCAATAATTATCCATCCATCCATCCATTTTCTACCGCTTGTTCCCTTTCGGGGTCGCGGGTGACTGGAGCCTATTCCAGTGACTTCGGGCCTTAGGCGGGGTACACCATCAACAATTAAAAATATAAAATGTGAAAAAATCAAATAAAAATCACATAAAGTTCCAGCAAAGTGCCACATTCTAAAGCTTGAACAGGCTGTAGTTTTGTCCTATTTTGGAGTTTTCACATTGTCACTTGATACAGACAACAACATGATAAATGTTTGGCTTTGTTTGATTGATGCAAAGTAAATAAATGACTACAGGTTAAGACATTCATAGAGCTTCAGTGCACAGCTGCCTCTTGATAGTGTATTTGGGCTGCTTTTTTGGGATATTCGCTTGCAAATTCATCTTGAGAGGCAAAATATAAGTTGTTGCACATATTTTCAGCACCCGTTCAGCTGCAAAACTAAACCTTCTCCTAGCTGGTTCTTTTTTATGGCTGTTGGGTTGCTTGTTTTGGCAAATCTGGCAAACCTGCTTCCGTGGAGCATTAAACTGTCAACTTCAATGGGCGTCAAGCCTCTGTCACACAGCAAAAAGGTCCCAGGTGTGATTACTGGACCAAGAGTGGTCTTTTTTCAATGGAGTTTGTAATTCTACCCTTGCCCGTGATTCATTCAGGTGCTACAAATTCCTCAACTGAAATATACTGCATAACATAGGACCATCTTGGAATTAGAACTAAATAAAGTGTCTGCCTTATCCAAAATGATCCCTGCAGTTCTCAGAAAGCAGAATTCCTGCTGGAAGCTTTTATGATATTTGTTTGCCAAATAGTCCACCGCGAATGTATGTTTAAGTCACAGACTTTTCATCTTCAATAATGATCTTGAGTAATGTTCTCCTAAATGACTGAAGACTAACTCACAAGTGGTCGGACTGGTGGGAGACTGTTAATTAGGGTTGTGAGTTTCTTAAGAGAGCAGATGGACCACAGCAGCTCTGACTCGGAAGAACTGGCCCTTTAAACTCGTGGCATCTGCTTCAAAGACCCAACAATTCACACAAGGCTGGCTCCGAACACAAAGATCTTTGGCACTGTCTGTTTGGCTTCTGACCTGCAACACCACCATTTGTCTTTCTGTCAAAACTTTTAATTCACTAAACACATTATGCCAAGCAAGTGGCCCAAGCAGGTTTGGTACTTTTTAGATTTTTTTAGATTAATGCATTTGTAATTACTTTGGAGATGATAGGCAAAGGTATCAGGTTGACAACTTTAAATACCGTAAAATTCAGACTATAAGCCACATCTTTTTTCACACGCTTTGAATCCTATACAACAATACGGCTAATTACAGATATTCAAATGCCAATGTAAGCAGGAAGCTCTCTCGCTCGCTCTTGCTCACTCGCTATTAACAAGGAGCAGAGCCAGATGTGGAGACACAGAAAGACACAGGTAAATCAGCTCACACAGAAAAATCAAGGACAGAGGGGACAGTTCTCTGTATGTTAAGCTTAAAAATGCTGCATGCTTTATTTCAATCTGATTCTCAGGAAAGGTCTAATGAGGAACTACATTTAGACATTTCTAATTGCTAAGTTACACGTGGAGCGCAGCGGTTAGCATTTGATAACCCCGCCCCACAATTAAATTAGAAATGTGTTGGCCCGCCCCAACCCAACGGGTCTAAAGACAATCCGCGCATCACTGTACCATCTTTCTGTCTAAATATATCATGTTACAACGTGGACAGATGCGACCTATATGGAAAAAGAAATCTTTGTTAATTTAGTTGGTTCGGCTTGTATTCAGGATTTTTATAGTAGATGTAGACACAGGTATAATACAGGCTTAGTGGTTAAGTTTATGCTAAACTACATTTAACTCAAGCTTAACCATTTGGAATGATGTTGGACATGTTAATGCTTGACCTCGAATATTCCATTGTTCAGCATTTAACTTATCTATTTTTGTTTTTAAAAACGTTCTTTGAATTGCATTCTCACTGTGAGCGGAGTCGCCTCCACAGATGCCACTTGTGACTTGGCCTGATGGCATCACTTTCTTGTCTCCATGGAGAGACACAAGTTTATATGATATCTAACTTGTCTCTTTCCATGGAGACAAGCATGTGGTGGACACTCCTCCCGAAAAGTTATATTCTGCATTTTTACATTTACTTGGCAACAATATAGTGGTATTTTTCAGACTGCTCGGGAGACACACCCCAGCACCGCTCTGGCATAAAGCGTAAACGCTCTCCAGAGAGCTATGAAATGCTTGTACCTTGTCTACCTCCATCAAGGGGGGATGTTACACAGCTTCTGCAACTCAACGTCTCTAATTAATGCACTGGGAACTTCTTTATGGATGGGTGGGATTTTCAAAACACTTTAATTATTCAAGAAGTACAAGATAGAGAGTGTTGAGCTGTGGTGAGCTTGTCTGGCCTTGGATTAAAAATTCACTTTGGCATGAGGTGTGTTGACCAATCTGACACTCCCTTAAAACCACTTAACATGAACAAGTTGGAGTAATGAGGTTATTATATTGTGTTTGCCAGTCATAGACACTCTGGTTAAATGAAAATTATCAGGGGAGAAGAGGTCTAGGGTGAATTTCTAGCACTTTTAATCTAATTGGTGTCACTTTTCTGCCGTTATTATGGTTCTTTAATAGCCCTATCTGTCTCTATGTGGCTTTGCAGCGTTAGAGGTCAGTGGTCAGGGCCTATAGACTGTGTGCTCAGACCACATTACAGCAAAGCTTCTGTGGCATAAGATAAACTGTAAACAAGAAAAGTTATCTGCAGCAAAATATTTTGTCAATACATTTTTATAGTGAAGGTTTACTAAATCATATAAACAAATGCAACCTCACAAATACCTCATAAATACTTTCACCGGATGCTTTGCTTGTTTTGATCTGCTCTTGTAGAGGATGTGTTTTGGTTGCATCTTAGTACGCATTGTGCCAAAATTAAATCCTCCTGTTTTTGGGGCAATTTCCTTCCTTGTAGACACAAATAAAATCCATGCTTAAACTTTCTTTAAGTGATGTTTCGCACTTCATAATATGTAGTATACTGTAAAGGTTGACTCTAATTGAAATAATTTCACAGAAACTCCAGATCACACCTAAAGGGGTCTTTTTAATGGCTCAAACTCACTTGATGCTTTACCTTGAAAAATGAAAGAAACTGGAACAAATCTGGTCAAAGAGTGCCCTTTGAATGTTATAGTGTAGCTTTTCCATCATTACAAAGCTCTGACAGTAGCCAGGCTTTTTAGAGAGGCTGTTAGTGGCACCCTACTGGCAGAAACCGAACATAGCATTATATGAATCCAATTGTTACAGTTTATAGGCCCTGGATAGTCTTATAGTCGCACCATTGCTCTCAAATCTATTAATGTCCTTGCAAACCTCCAGCTCACCATGCGATGTCTTTAAGTGCCTGGAAAAGGATGAAGTGACCAGCGGAGTTAGCCTTCTCTGTGTCAGTCCATCTTGTAGCATAAGATCATCAGTCAACTCAAAGGCAGGAGGCGCTCTTTAAAGGGATTTACAGACTCCGAGGTGCCAGCTCCAGCTTTACCGCAGGCTTAAGGTCCGCAGGGTGACTAAAGACTAGATTTACAGAGATGACATGGAGGAAGTCGTCACCAATAGAGTGCATTCACATTGGAGAATTTGATGACGTCCAAATCTCAGAAACAAGTCCCTTAACTTCCGGGTTGGCTCTGTTTTCCACTTGTTCCCTTATGGCAAGTCGCCGTAAATGTCCTCACTACAAAGTGCTGTGTGCCGTCAGCCCCTCCTATGAACGATGACAAATTTCACTGTTCAAGAAAATGAGATTAGCAGGGCATGGATTGTGGAGAATCCAAGGGGTGAAAAGAGGGTACTCATACATGCCTCAGTCTAAATACAAATTTAGTTAAATGAGAAAGGGAAACAATCATAATATGATTTTAAAAAAAGATCTTGCTTAACAAAGTCTCTGTAATTTTTTGCCCGTATGCACTGCAGTCGCTTAATGTGCTCTCACCAATCAAATGTTAATTTAATAATACTGCCACTTTGACGCCACTTACCATAAACCATGGTTACCTTCTCTTAAGTCCAATAAACGCATTCTATAACTATTGCTAATTAGAAAGACATAATGTCAAGCAAAACAACATATGCTAAAATATTTGACATTCATAATGAAAAAGCTATTTTCCTTTTCATTGTAAATCACAAGAAGGGGAAAGATAAGCGCACTCCAATCGAATAAACAAAGGCAGCATTATACATATTTAAAACTGCATGCATAATTGATCTTTTTGCTTGGAGGGAGTCCTTTGCACTATAGAATGAGCACTGCAGACATAAAAATAAAACATGAAGTGGCAAAGTCATTAAAACACTTTGTAAAGTAGTGCACGAGGCGGCTTGACTCTGGTCTGAGTTGGCTCTATACCTCTCCCAGTGCTTTGCCACAGGTGTCAGGCACTAATTGGATTCTGATTAATCACATTCGTAGTCAAGTACATGACCAATTAGAAGAGCCGGACCCCTCTCCACCGGGTTAGTGAGTGCGTTGGACTTCACAGGGAGGGCTCGGACCTCAGGGGCGTCAGGTGTGGCTATGTTAAACTCTGGCTGAGTCAAGGAGGGAAAGAGGACAAGTTAAAAGGTAACGTGTATAAACCTTTATGGAGAAATACTCGTTAACAAGTCTTTGGCCACCGATCAAAGCTTAATTATAGTCCTTATGAAGCCAAAACAAAAGGTGGATATCAATATTACTGGGAATATGGCCATATGTAATTGTTTTGGCAATCGTTGCTGTTTTTCCAAAAACTCTAACTGGCAGGATTTATCTAAAGGCTCAAGGGTAATACAGTCATTTTTGTAAACAATTTATTTTTTAAATCATACTTTCTGGCAAAATAGGCAGCATGTTGTATATATTTTATTTCTGTTTTATATATTCTTTTGCACCAGGTCTCACAGCCATTCATCGAGTTTCTTACGTATCAATTTAATACCACATTTCACAAAGTATGTATGACAAGATTAAGTTTTTAACTTAATCTAGTGGATTAAGTTCTATATCTGTTGATACAAATTATAGTTTTAAACCAATCATGTGTCAAGAAGGCTTAAAAAATCTGTTGAAAATGTCAGGACGTTGTCAGGAGTACTAAAACATATTGATGACATCATAAGGCAGAATAGAAACTTACCCTTTATCCTTGAACCATTCATTTAACAAAATAAAGTTTTCATATATTAGATTTTTTTTAATCCAAAATATAATTAATCTTTAAAGTTGAATTTAGTCAAATTCAATTTTAAATCTCAATTTATTTTTAAAACCTGACACTATCACCAAATCTGTTTATTATTGACATTAGAAAAAAACTGTATGTTTATGTATTTGGACATATTTGCTGTATATTTAACCAGGTGTGTCACTTGACCTTGTGTGTTAAGTGCTGTGTACAGATCGGCCCTGAGCTCCTGAGGCTGGTTAAAGCAGGAGGAGCTGGTGATTTGTCAGGGCCTCGCGGGGCCATCTGTGGATCAGACTGACGGATGTGTCCCTCTTCTGTCATAAGGACACACGTCTTACAAAACCTTCCATTAATGCCACTTTTACAGCACGTTTATTTGTCACCCAGGTATTTATCCCTGCGGTGTCATGCACTGGCCATTTCGGAAACCATTGGTTAAGAAGAAAGGCTGATTTCTAATAGATCACAGGAGCGTTTAATGAAATAAACATAAAAAGGAAGCAGTGAAAATGTACATTTTTGGCTTATAAACTGATTTAATTTTTACATCAAGCCAAATATTGCATCCTGTTAGTGGCTTTCCTCAAAGTTAGTCAAGAAAACAGATAATACTGCAATATATTGGGCTGGGAGACTATTCATTGATTTTTCTTGAAATGCCCTGAGAAGTCGTTACTACTATTATGATTCAAAGTGTTTAATAACAGTAATTTCTTCATGTTGATTGAACATAACCAAAGTAAGAACTATATACTGTAGTGATGAGCGGCCCAATACCAAATATTGATATACTGATACTGCCAGAGGTATTGAAAAGTATTGATACTACTGTAGAAAAAGCTTCAGTTGTAGTCATCTGGACTCAGTTAGAAAAATTAGACGTTTCTTCTAACTGAGTCCAGATGACTACAACTGAAGCTTTTTCTACAATGGAACACGCCTGGACGAATGAGGGATTACACCGACATATGGATACTACTATTGAAAAGTGTTGAAAAATATCAATACTTAAAATGCCTTAAAAAATTAGTTTTTAATTACTTTTGTTAACAATTTTGTATTACATTGCTTATAGGTTTTCTGCACATATCATTACTTTTTCTATTTGCTCAAGCAGTGGCTGAAAGAAAATTATGATAGCTAAGATAAAAAATTGTTCACAATCAAGGAGTTGCAATGCATTTTAGTACAAATCTCAGTAGTATCAGTATAACTTGGAATAACTTCAAATAAAAAATCAGTGATAGCGTCCATCACTAGGACTATAGTTCCATCTGCTTTTTAACTGTTGCAAAATAACATTGCCTTTTGCCATGGAAGCTAGCCGTTTGGTACATTATCAGTTTTTTTTTTTTTTAATCGTTGTGCTGATATTACAAAATCACAATATAAACAAGAAGTTTTCTTTTGTCTTTCTGATTCAATGAACTTGGGGCTACATTTTGGTGTCTTTTGTGTAGCATCTTTGACTCTTTGAAGTCGGTGTTTGACTTCATCACACTATGAAATCCGAGCCTTCAATATGACCTTGCCCGCCAAACTACAGAGTAAACCCCCTCTCGTGAGTGCTAAACAAACAGGGTAAATTCAGTCAGAAGCATCACACATGGATCTGATTGCTTTGATGTCAATCTCTACTCCATCTCCACTGCGCCCGTGATTGCTGCAAAAATGCCATTTGGTAAATATGAGCAGCACCATTAGACAAGGTCAGGGCCTCTCTGCTTGTTATCTCATCACGTGGGTGTAGTGATTTCAGTGTCAAGCGCATGTCCCTGGCCCCCCTCACCTTCCACACAACACGCATTTGTTTGTTGGCAAGACGAGTTCCTCCTTAATTGTGCATGCTTTGAATGTGATTATAACTGTGATGGCTGTTGTTCGTATTTGCGGGTAAATAAGAGCAGCACGTGTTGAATGTCACCCTGGCAGTTTTTGTATTATTACCGTTTTGCCTCCATCTGCAAAACATACTATCCTGCTGCTTGTGTTTGGTGTGTAAGATGCAAAAAATAATAATAAAAAGAGCTGCTATGAGGATGTGTGAATGTGCAACAAAGAAAATCAGACAGTCTGCAAAACAATGTCAAAATACACTCTCCGAAGGACATAAACACTTTTTGACTTTTCCTAATAAAAACAGACACATGCTAACAATAAGCTAACACACTCAAAGTAAAGGACACACCATACACACTGTCACTTGCTGGTGATGAAGAATTCAAATCAGGATCAATTATGAATGTTCCATCATGATGCTCGCGGGCAATATCAAGAGAAGAGGAATTAGGGAGTAATGAGAGTGGAACACAGAGGAGGACGGCCCCGCAGGCTCCTCGTGTCGCAGGCAGCTCAGGCTTAAATACATTTGCATTCAATTGTTCCAGAACAAGGCTAGATTTTATTAAAAGAATACACGGCTCGCTTCATGTGGGGACGCTTTGATTGTGCCAAAGAAGAAAAACATATGGGCAATATAAAAGCGACATTGACAGATTTTACAACTCAGGAGAGAAAGCCGGGAACTACAATGGAGGTGTCATGGTTTGAATCTCAAAGATCCCAATAATGAATCTGGGGAAGTCTGTGTGTAGTCGGAAGCCAGCTGCATGTAACAGTGCAGTCCGATCACTACAGGGGCACTTGTTTTAGATCAGCAGAGATGATCAACTATGCGGTCCCAATACTCTCTACGTTTATGTCCAATTACAGTACTTTTGATTTGTATCTCAAAGATCCCAATGAATCTGGAGAGAATGGAAGCTGCCTGTAACAGTCTGATAAAGACAAGGAGACATTAAACTGCACAGAACAGACAGGACAGTAACAGACAGGACATACAGTATGTTTTTTCACTTAAACTCACTTGTTTTAGATAAGCGGAGATGACAAACAACGTCCCTCCATTTCAGACTAGGGCGTGATGTTTGTTCTGATCCGATGCATGGAAATTAAAGAAAAAACTACTGCAGCTACAATGTGTTTATTTGTCTGCAGCACAAATAAACACATTGTAGCTGCAGTAGTTTTTTGTAGTTAGAGCAAATGTATGAAAATCAAATGCAAATCAAGGGAAATGAGATGTCGCTCATCTAGGGTTGACAAAAGTGTGGTTGATAGCCATTTAGCCATTTAGCCATTTAGCCATTTAACAATAATAGCTGCAAAGTTTTAGTGCTAAAATGCCAAATTACTAGATGCACCTGATCGTCTCTGGGACATAAGTAGTCTGACAGGTTTGGGGCCAAAGAGAATTTGAATTTGGTACTTTTGGTCGATTTGGTAGTTTTCAGTAGTTCTCTGTGCAAACGTAGGGAGTGGAGGAAACCTGTTCTATGGGATGGTCTCGGCTGCAGATCATGGTCAAGACAAGCAAGATGTCAGTGCTGCAAACCAAAGTACAAGACCACCTGTAGAATAAAACATATCAAAGATTTATCAAGATTAATAGTCATAAGATTAATAGTCAATAATCAAAAATTGGCTTTAAAAGAAGACATTTTATGCTTTCTTCGGGTACTGTTATATTGGAATAGTAAGTTCTAAAATGGCTATAAACAGGTCCATTAACATCCTGTTTAAAACTGCAGATCTGATAAGAAACAGATTCATATACATGTTTTAATTTTTCAAATAATCACAAGGGCAGGGATGTGGGTGGAGATAGGGGGTTACATCTGAGCACTCCTGCCTCAGTTGCAGGACAATACAGTATAAACATGTAGTGTATAAACCGAAATACAACTTTGAGGAAACTAATGATTAAACACAGATATAACAAGGTTTAGTGCAATTCAATTAAGAAATATATATTCAACCCATTTGTCAAATTCATCCATTTTAAACATAACCAACAACAACAAAAATCTTGTAATCCCCATTTTGTTTTGTGTGAAATGAGAAAACATGATCAACAATAAAAAAAAAAAAATAATAATACACAATAAAAGCGTTTTCTATTGAAAAAAGTTCTTCGTTAGCTGATTGACACGTTCTTCTGATCGTGTGACCTGCTCCTCTGCATTGGCCACTGTCTCTTTCAACCACATTCTTGTTTGGGGCCAAGCCTATGGGCCTTATTAAATCAAAATGTAAACTCACTCTCATGACAAATTGCAAAGAAAATGCCAGTAGCCAGCCCCCCATTAGGGCCAGCGCTGTATTACTGGATGATACATAGAGAGACTGGTACCTCTGCAATCTCACTCAAATTGGGAGTTTCCATGGTTGTTTCAGATTTTTTCCTCAATACGAATGATATAGAATGATGAAACTGTTTCATTCTGAAGATTTGACCATATTTTCACTTCAAATGATTTTGGCAATGCCTAATACCTCAACAGCAATTGTCTCGAAGGGCAACAGTAAAAAAGATTAAACACTGTCCATGGGAAATTAGCAAATGGATAATGTTCCAGCATCGCCCTTTCCTTGGACTCTCGTTCTCGGCAAGGAAAAACTGCAAAACCCTTTGAGATCCTAGGCAGTCCTAGGCTGCAGATGGCCCAGGACTGACATTGGCAGATAGACCGTTGAGACAGAATCACGCAGGAGGAGAGAAAGGTGGTTAATGCAAGTTTGTATTTCCTTGAAAACTGTTCTAGAAAAATTTGCAGTAAATGTAGGAGCAGTACACACTTGAACACCAGCGTTGAGTTGATAGTGTTTGTGTTTGGATACTTGAGCCTGAATAATATTTCTTGAAGTGTTTTCCACACGTAGATACAGATATACTCTGACACTCACTCACACACACGCGCACACACACACACACACACACACACACACACATATGTGCAGCTGGCCTCACGTCTGGCTGGGCGTCGCAGGGATCTGAAAGGGCAGTGTGGCTGACCATCTGGCCTGTGTACAGCAGAGGTGAGAGTGTCGACATCATCATTACTGAACACATTGCTGCTTAGCAAAGGTTATCTGGGAGTGGCACAGTTGTCTGTACAAGCACATGTTCAAAAACACGCGCACAAATGAGATATTTATTCAGATATGTATAACAAATGACGGCTGTTTCTTTTGTTTAGACTAGTACCATGGATTTACGTCTATTATTTTATTATTTAGAAAAAAATCGAAATAAACAGATTGGCGCAACATCTACTGTGCCCCAAACTGTAATTGCAACTAAAATGTATTATATTAATTCTGGAGTAAATGACATGTGTAATCTAATATATTGGATTGTGTAATCCAATATGTTGGATTACATGTCACTAAAATGTAGTAAACATGATCATATTTAAGATTTTACATTCCTGGTTGGACATGAGCAGCAGATGTGACATAATGTGCTCCTCGGGACCTCGGGATCTGATTCATGTGCTTTTTGACTCGGACAGTGAGGATTTTGATGTGACCAGTAATAAAACCTCAGCGTCTGCTCTTTAGCAGCGTTTAATAGAGCTAACCAGTAAGTTTAGTTATTTTTAGCTTAACGTTAGCTTGTCATATGTTTTGAAAAACATCCTACTATTTCATTCTACCGTATACATTTTTACTTTAGCAATCTTACATTACATCTGCATTAAACAGTAGAGTT
Source organism: Eucyclogobius newberryi (assembly GCF_026437365.1). Lineage (NCBI taxonomy): Eukaryota > Metazoa > Chordata > Actinopteri > Gobiiformes > Gobiidae > Eucyclogobius > Eucyclogobius newberryi. The sequence continues at coordinate 17,005,348 of NW_027315812.1, forward strand.
GGGTCTTTTTTCAACAAATACGCTGCTCTTATCTATGGATATTATCTATTAGAGCTTGTGCGAGCGCTCGTGTACATTTGAGTTCCTTTTGACCACGTGAACGCAGCAATAGAGGTAATTCCACAACTGTTACCTAGCAACCATATTGAAAACAAGGGCAGAAATCCATCCATATAAATTAAACAACAGTCATGATTGAACAAATAATAATACCTGATAACACCTTTATTTTGTTAAATTATTGTTTAAACCGTTAGAAAATGCTTGTCGCTTATTGATGACATAGACAGAGGGACTCCTTAAGCTATCAAGCCATCTGACAGATATTATAGTAATAGTAAATTATTGTTCCAAGTCCACCTGCTCTGACTGTAGTAAATCTGGTCTCCTCCTCTCTTTGTTCAGTACAAATACAACATTGCCTCTTTTCAGGTAAAGCCATGCACCGTGGAGCTGGAACCACTTAGCACCTAATTAATATAGAAACACTCCCCGCGGTGAGCAGGCTCTGTGATAATACCACTCGTCCTTGGAATACATGTTGGAAGTAAAAAGATAAAACGCCTACATATTTAGAATTGCTCATATTTCATGGTCTCTCACACTGGTACATTTAAATGACCAGTAAAAACCTGAATAATCAGATAATTTGAGCTGATCTTTGGTGTTTTGTTCACATGACCAAGAGAACTCAGAACACTCAGAAGACAAAGCATAATGACAACAAAATAACTCTTCAACCTTTCATTTCATAACTTTCATTTTTGTTTTTGCCACATTAGTTTGACAATTTTTACATATTTTTTTTTCTTGTCAAAACTTGCAAAGAGGGCAACAATTGTGATTATTCACATCAGATGTAACTGTTTACATGACATTTCAATAATCTGATAATTCATAAATCAGATAATGATCAGATGAGTGATAAACATAGTGACAGTATGTGGAATGTTTTGGGAGGATGTTTAAGAAGAAATTCAGCATGAATAATGATTCATTTAGCCTTATTTATGAGGTTAGGATTAGAAATAAAGGTAAAGGTAATAATTAGTCAGTCTGTCCAGGCAATTTGATGATGGGTTCACATGCTAAGTGGAGTTCAAGCTTTCATAAATCTGTTCGCAGTCATCATATTGGTGCAGGGAGATCCTCCTCTGCCTCTAGTAGTTCTCTACCTGAAACACACAACAGAATAATTTTGTTTTAGTCAAAATTAATAATCATCTAAATATGTATTGTTTGTCGTGAAAAAATATTGCAAAAACCAAAAAGAAAAGCATTTTTTTCCCTCCCAGTTCTCCTTCTCAGGTGTCTAATGGAGAGCAGCAGTTTAAGGTCAAACCTACAGTTATACAGTTTCGTGACATGTTTTTTTTTTTCATTAATGTTACTGTTAGTTATGTTTTCACTGGATTAGCTTAAAAATCGAAATTTTTAGTTGCTAATTATTTTGAGTGCTTGGTTGAAAGAAATCAGACCTGTAGGATTCTTAGGAGTGTGACTTGCACCTGTGCACAGGTTTAGGCTGAGCGACGCCTGTGCAGTTATAACTATGGACATTATATACAGTGAGTCATTTCACAGTCGACTTGTGAAAGTGCTGGTGTAACTTAAGGCTAATTTTAAACATGTAGAGCTTACAGTCTGTGATAAATGGACCCTGGAGTTTGTTCATAAGAGTGAACTTTTTTGTCATTATTATTTCTTTCTTATTTCTTTACTTCTTTTCTCACCAAAGCAATTACCAGTCTTGTGTAGTGTGTTTGATGCACCAGCCTCAGGCAGGAGGCCACGGTTCATCCGGACCAGAACCTCCTGCCACAAAAACAGTTTCTTTCCCTCTGCCGTTGGACTCATGAACACTTCCTAAACACCTGCACTTTAACTATAATTTACCCATAATTGAATCAATCGCTCACTGCACAGTTCACGTTCTGCACTACATCTGTAAATCCAACTGTACATTTTGTGTAAATAGTTAGCCTATTTTTATTGTTATCCAACAGTGGATTTAAATAGTTTTAATGCATGGTCTTTTTGATTCGATATATCTTGTTTTTATTCATGTTAATTGTTTTATGTTGCACCAAATCACAAAAGCAAGTTCCTATGTTGTAAATTTTCTTCATTGACAATGGCAAAAAAATTGATTCTGATTCTGATTCTGAGTGATGTTCAGCAATTCAAATCAAATCAAATTAGTATCACTTTTTGAACGGGAAAAGTCCTCAAAATATCTTAAAACAGGGGAAAAATGGTGTTTCAAACTGTGTCTGTTCCTATTCAGCAAAAAAAAAAGACTTGAATTTAGGATATTCATATGATGTTGTAACCTGTCAGAAATGTCTTGAAAACAGTGAAATACAAATCTAATCTGGTCAAAACTACTCAAATTAAAATCAATATTTTGAAATCAGGTCACTTTACATTTTTGCCATTTTTTTTTTAAAGTTTAGAAGTTTTCTTCACAGGGTGGAACAAAATTGTTTATTTTACCAGCAGACATTTTGAAAATCAAACAGTGAAGTCAATAGTCAATAATTGAGAAGCAGACAAACCAAAGTTCACGGGAATTAAGCAAATGGATCCCGACCCCAGAGCGATCTTAGACCCTTCTTCTCTGCAAGTCCTACATAAAACCCTGTGGGGAACAGTAGAGACCTTGAGGAGAACCGCAGTGAACCCAGACTGCAGATGGTCCAGGACTGACGCGCTTCCATTTGAAGATAGACTGTCAGACAGAAACATTCTAGACAGAAGAGGTCATCCATGTGAGGAGCAGTGTGACCCTACATGTAACTCAAACCCTGACCTCATCCAATGTAGCACGTTTAAGTGTTGTATTTACTTTTTTAAGTCAGATTTTTTTGCATGTGTGTTGTGAAACCGTTTTTCCCTCTGCCGTTGAACTCAAGTTTTGCACTGTTCAGCATATTTTGTACTTATTCAGTCTTACGTTTATTGAGTGTCTGCGTAATGACTATATGTTCTACTGTTTTTTATTATTATTATATTTTCCATATCAAAACTTCGGTAAGTTTAACCGATTTCAACAAGTTATACCTCATTACGAGCGCTTTCACAGTATTATGTGTGCTATTACTTTTGACATTTGAACAACTTGTACTTTTTGCAGTATTTTCAAAAGTATTAGTACTTTTTCCCCATTGAAATGAATGGGGCATTAGAATTATTATTCTTTAGACTTTATCCTTTAGGCTTTATTCTTTAGACTTTATTCTTTCAATTCTTTTGACTTTATTATTTAGATTTTATTCTTTCTGCCACAACTCAGGTATTTTTAACCCCCTGAACATCAATGAAAAGTCCCGGGTCACCGAGGCTCTCTCTCTTTCTCCCTGCTCAGGTCTGCGTTCAGCACAATCTTGCAATTTGTCAGGACAAACTACTATTTGACACACATGTAGTACTCTTACACACATGTACTTTTACGCAAGAACGCAGATGGCTTGCATATAATCTAGTTTTATGTCTAATACGTTGTTTCATGCACACCTTTTATTTGATCTTATTTGACTATTTTTAACCAAACTCATTGTATTATGTTGCACCATATCACCCAAGCACATTCCTAGTTTGTAAATTTTGTTCACTGACAATTGCAATAAAGCTTTTTCCGATTCCGATGATTCTTTTGTAATCTTGCCATTAGCTGTATTTGGTAGAAATGGTTTCAAATGTATTCATCAGGATAACATTTTTGAAATTAAAGCCTGCCAGAATCACTTTTGTTGTGCATTTGCATGTCAACTTTGCCTTTTGTCACACTTGACGCTCTGAAGTTCAGATGAAGTTTTCCCTCGCACGTCTTTAATTACAGATCCGACGGCGAAGCAGGGAAAGAAAATAATCCCAAAAAAACCCGACTCCACTTCCTGTCTTTTATTAGGTGCACACAAAGAAAAGTTGGAACACGAGGCAGATGGAAGTAGCTTATGTCTCCCTGGTCACACACTGAGATGAAACCAGGACGCCAGCCAAAATAACACACACATGTACACACTCGCTCGCGCTCCCACCGTCAATATTTCAACCCTTGCATCTGCCAATTAGAACCGTTAGTGTGGAGCAAACATACACAAATCTAAACTTAGCCACGCCGCACACGCACACACTATGAGTCAACACAACGGCGCAGGACCCCCCAGGTGAAATCTCCAAATATCCACGCCATGATTCAAGTCTTTAGAGTCGCTAAGCTTTTATATTTCCTCCGCTAACACCTTCGCTCAGATATTCTTCCGTCTTGGCTGGATCTGCTCGTGCGTGACAGCTCATTGGGCATGCATGATCACCATTGAGAAGAGCTGTAGTCTCATGGAGCACACACAGCCAGAGGAAGCCTGGCCCGGAGCTTGCCGAATCCCTGTTTGGAGAATGTTGTTTCGATACATCACTGGAGGCTGTACCGCACACTACGGGGCCCATGCACTATTGCTGTATCGTGTATTTATTTATTTTTTGGTTCGGACCACAAGAGGATCAGGACTACTTCGCCTCCAGATCACCCCTCACCGTTTGCATCGGTACTTTAAAAGCTGTTTCTCTTTTTCAATAACAACTGCTTATTTTCTCCTCATGTCCCTTTTCGTTATTGTCAGTAAGAATTAAAACCTTGGAATATGTTTTGGTTTCTGCTTCTCTATGAGTGAGACAAGTGGATGATAAAAAAAACAGGACCTCTGACAATATGAAAAATGTGAATAGGTTTTTCATAAAATACAAAATAAGATAAAATCAATGGTACTTTTTCAGTGTTTCACCTTGTGCTCTTTGATGTTGTTTGGACTTTACAAAGCCTTGAACTTATCGTGTTCAGCTGATTGATGGGCGTGATTGACAGGTGGATAAACCAATCAGAAAAATGTGAAAATGTCTGTCCGTACGTAGACAAACAGAGTTTTTATGAGTAAAAGCACTAAACTTTGCAAATCTGAGGAAAAAGAAGCTATAGAATTTGTTCTGAATGTTACGAGGATATTCGAGGAGACGTCTGTATTTGAGAGACACGTGTTACAAATGATCGGTTCTGATTGGAACGTCAAAATGTTTCTACTGTGCTTTTTTTGAAACATATCGTATCCAATACAGGTAGGCTCTTTTTTTATTACTGGACAAAAGGCAGCAAAGTTTACACAGTTACAACATACATACATACAAACAACATTAAAATAACACACATAATGAAAAAACATTTGCACATTATTGATGCTGTCTCTAATGCTTTTAACGTTTTAAAGGCATTTAAAGACATGAACATATCCCAAGCAAAAGGATCCAAGTGTACAAAGGCTTTCTTCCCCAGCTCTGTGCGGGCAAAAGGAACAGAGAACAACAGCTGATGGTTTGAAAGCAGGGAATATGAGTCAACACTTCTCTGTGTGATCAAAGCACAATGTACAGTGGCAGTAATCCAAGCATTGTCTTCTAAATAAATAGTTATCAATGTCCTTGCCTTCTAGTGGCCAGAGAACGCCATCACACTCACGAGTACAAGTCACAGTGATGCGTCATGGCTCTGCAGTAATACCTGAGAGATGATGATAAACCGTGTCCACCATCTGAAGACATGGAAACGAAGCATTCATATCAAAAAAGATCACCATAATCTAACACAGATTTGAAAAGATTGCAGTAACAAAGCACTTTTTTACTGATAATTTCAAAGTACTGGCATTCGTCTAATCTTCAATCCATTTCCCTTTCCCATGATGGCTGCTTTGTTAAAATTATTTTACCGCCGGTGCACAAACAAAAGTATCGCTCAAGGCTGAAGATGTTGACAAAGAGACAACTTGAGGTAAATCACAGGACACTAGACAAACTGTTTTCATTAATGCTTTAAAAGGGTGCATTAGCTTGACCTTTGCACAATCCAAGCGAGCTCCTTCTTTTCTACGCATTATGCAAACGCCAATAAGAGCTCAGCCTGACACCTGTCTCCTCGGGGAGCAATTAGACAGCAAGAAAATAGAAACTTACTTAGTAAACTTACAACTGTCATCTTTGTGCAAGTTAAGATTGAAAATGAAAGCGCAAAATGATACACTAGAAAGCTTAATAAGACTTGAGGGCATTTTGGGAGAGGCATAAAAGCTGCCATTAGCTTTTATAGTATAATTAAAAAAGCAAAACAGTGCTGGAAAAGTGTTGAAAGAATCTAGTTTGACACCAAGGAAAACAACTTACTGCGGCAAATTTCACAAAAAAAAGTGTTTGACAGATCCTTAAACAAATAGAAGATGCTAAATGGAAGGCATGTTGGTTTTAATGAAAAATACAGAAACGTTGTTGTGTACCCATTCATTTTTAAATGTTAATGCAGCGATGCCTCTTTGCAGATATTTTGCAGCTCACTTCATTAATTCAGCCACGACAGTTCATTAGGCAATAGATTTTATATTAGACTGCAGCAGTGTGATGCACAAATATTGGCCGATAGCTGGTGAATTTGAATCAGCTACACTGCAGTTGTTTTAATGAAACTGATATGACTCTATATGTATGTCAAAACGATTTTGTGGAAGTTATTTAATCTGCATTTGCTCCGCTGGGAAAATACTGGTTTTAATACAACTGGACGGAGATGTAGGGTGTCTGTAGAGTGACTAGCGGCTGGAATGTTTTATTGCGGCCTTAATGCGTGTGGGATCGCCCCTCCACAGATCTGACCCTCTATGGAGATAGATGTGTTAAATTCCATACAGTGCAACATTCCATGAAAAGCAACAACAGAGATAACCTGTAGGCGGACCCTCCACCACCTTAAAGGAAATGTTCAGTGACCACATTTTGCCCCGTGAGCCTTTATCTTAAAGGTATAACTTTTCTGCTCAGGGGTCAGTCTCCTGGGGCTAAATGAGGATATTGGTTTAGCATGTTATGTATTCTTACTGTGAGGGGGGTTACCTTGCCACAGCTCTGACTTACCTTACGTACCTTCCACCAGAAAAGTTTCATAATGCATCTTTAACAGAGAAGCAGAGATGCTTCACCCTCTAACAAACCACTGTCAGTGCATCACAGTGGATATGTAGGACATGTCCAGAGTGGTTCTGCACAGCCACCCCTTCTCTTGGCCTTTTGTCCTGCTATGTTGAGCTTAGAGCTATTTAAAACAGGCATCTGGTACTATTTAATCTATGATCTGAAGTGTCATGTGTTGGAATGTCCTGCAAGACCTATTCTATTGTTTTGCCTCTGAGAAATGGCATTTTAATGATCACAGTTTTGTTTTCATCATTTTTTCTTTTTTAAATATCGTATTGTTGATTGCTATAATCAAAATGTGGCCTTTATAAAACTGTCAAAAGATAGTGCTTCAGTTTATAATTAATTTCTTTTAACAACTGGTATATCAAAGTCATATTTTATATTTCAATGACACAAAAGATGGTGACATGATTTATCCCCAGCAGTAAGTCTATTTGTCTGTTGTTGACATCTCTCTCTTTTTTAACAACACTTTGAAAGGCTTCTGGTCGATCTACTGTGAACCTGCCTTAGTTTGAGTGAGCTGCTAAATGAACACAGCGGAGCAAACACAGGTTCTTTCCACTCAAACACAGCCTCTAGGAAGCACCTCACTGTGGGCTCCACCCGGGCCACGCCTCAGCATCGCTCCTGGCACATCTATGTACTTTACTATAGGAGACACCTGTCTGCACCTGTCACTGTCTTTCATGTGTCCAATGACTTAAATTGCTCACATACTTTTCACATGTAAAATAACTAGTCAAATGATAGACTGATAAAACTATACTATAACTAATATGATTTCTACCATGAGAGCTTATTAGTGTGGATCCTGCCGATTGATTCAAAAAAAGAGGAAGTAGGTGATGGGTCTGACATGTTTTTAATTTTACATTAACATCTCGCCCTCAGCGTTCAAGATTACACATTGAATTGATTGTGAGTCCCGGAGGAAAATGAACAGTATTCTACTTGCAACTGAAAACAAGATTTGTCTGATTGCGGGAGGAGGATCGTTGTGAAAGGAGGTGTAACGCGGCGTGTCGGGGGTTTGTTGTAAGATGGATAATGTAGCATCGACAACATCTGCTTTTAAGTATAGAGCGGAGCAATAGTAATCAATAGTGAGATTTGCACTCATCTGATTCATTGACGAGGAAGTCTTAGCTCTGTGGGCTGTGCACGGTTTCAGCACAGCCGTATGGAGATGTCATTGCAGGGCCTGGACAGTTCCACACTATTTACAGTATAATACTCAAGTAATTACAGTTTTTTACGATTGAACAAACACTCAAATCTAAAGTTTGGCCCAATTATCAAAACCTTACACTCAAGGAGCAAAACTCGGCCTCAGATCTGCACCACTGTAAACACAATAAGTCTGTTCACACTTTGTGCAAAACAACACACACAGTGATTTACAACACTGAACACAGTTGTATGTATTTAGACACAGAAGTATATCAAGATGTCACTTCTTTGCAATTCTAAAGCACTGACTGTCAAATGACCACACCCATGTGTCAATCTATTGAACACTGCCATCAGGTGACCAAACACAAGATCACTTAATTGTAGACACACCAATCAGATTTAAGCACTATAAATATGCAGCAGGTGAGTTCACCAAACTGAACCAACATGGAAGGAAGAGTGAGGATGAGAAGGAGGAAGAGGAGGAGGAGGAGAAGGAGGCAGAGGCCGTGCCAGAGGTCGAGGTGGAGGTAGGGGTAAAGGTAGAGGAAGAGGAAGAGGAAGACTTCAAGCAGGAGGAAGAGGGGGAGGAGTTTGGGAGGGTTCTTTTTTGTACTGGATAAAAATTCTGGTTCATGAAAACTGGGATTTATTATTTCCTTTTCGCCATGTTGGCTTGAGTTTATGGAAAAAACTAAATGACACTGTCAACAGCATGAGTCTTGTGTCCTGTGTGGTGTCTACAGTAACACACACAAGTGTGTGTAGTGTTCACTGTGTGTGTTGTTTTGCAAAAAGTGTGAGCAGACATTGTGTTTCCAGTTGTGCAAATCCGAGCCATGTTTTGCAAATTCACGGTGTACTTCACCCATACGACTCTGTGCACTTAGAAGCAGGATTGGCCAAAAGTGTTTAAGGTTTTCAACATCAGTGTGTAACTGGTGCAAACATAGTGAAGTCATATGCAACGTGTGTGTTTCATATGGTAAAAAAATATGGTTTTGATCAATTAGTGTCTAGTTTTTACAAGAGTGTTTCATTTTGCAAAGGAGCTAAGGTGTTTTGCTAATTGGGTTTGTGGTTGTGCTAATTGTGTGTAGGGTTTTGCTAAACAAAACAGTCAAAATTGTGTTTATTCAATCGTAAAAAACTGTAATAGTTTCACCCTAAAATCTGTCCACTGTTTCTTTTCTAATGCTTAAAATATAGATTTAAGATAAGATAAGATATTCCTTTATTGTCCCACATGGGGAAATTTCATTGGTGCAACGCAGGTAGATACAAAGGTAGATACAGAAGAACAGATCACTTATAGGAAGTCTGAAAAACACTTTCAGTAGAAGATCTCCTATAAATAAATAAAAACTCCCATAGACAAATAAATAAATAAATACCATTGCATGTGATCCCGACAGTAATTGCACATGAATATGTGTCACGACAGCACATGAATTGCACATGAATTCCAACAGCAATTGCACATACGACAGAATTGCACATCAGTATTAGGTTAGGTCAGTATTGCGCCGGGATAACGTGACGATCTCCGGGTAAGACGACTGTTCTCCGCAGTTTCATGAGTTCCTCCTTTGTGGAAACGCGGTACCGGGGGAGCCGGGGGGCGGGGCCGGAGCCGGGGGGCGGGGCCGGAGCCGGGGGGGCGGGGCCGGAGCCGAGGGGGCGGGGCCGGAGCCGGGGGACTCAGAGCCAAGACACATCGCAACGACACGACGAAAACACTCAATCCAGCCGAATAAAGTCAAAACAAGTTCATTTAAAGCGATTCCAGTGCGTGTCCCGATCGTTCGTGAAGTTCCTCTTTCATATAAACGTGTACATAAACGTGTACCGACGACACGCCGTACTTTAGCGCGGCCGGAGGGCGCGGGGGGGGGGGGGCTGGTGGGCTCGCTCGGAGCTAGCTCACGTCACAACAACACAACGAACGCAACGAAAAACGCTCAAATCCAGCCGAAAAAAGTCAAAAACAGTTGAATTAAAAAACTATTCCAGCGCGTGTCCCTATCGTGCAGTAAAATAGAAAAAATATACTAACTATATTTACAAAATATAGGAGATAAAGCACAATAAGTGTGAGAAAGAAGAGAGAGCGTTTACACCGGGCTGCCAGCTGTACCAGCGCCTTATGACGTATAACAACTGAGTACTTCTTCCACTGATAATAGTGGAAGAAGTACTCAGTTGTGTTACTAAACTACAGATACAGAAGCAAAACTACACTCATATAAAAGCAAAAGTGTCACACATATTAAGTACTGAAGTATGTGATTAAAATTGTACTAGAGAAATGTGGTGACCAAATGTGGTGATAAAGTAATGTCTTGTTGTCCAAAACAATTACCGGTAGATGCCCTTTATCCTCCAAAACGCTCCAAAACACCCCTATCCCCTTCACTGTAAATGTTTATTGATTGCACCGACTGACTTTTAACACATTTAATGCAAACAAATGTCTTATGTATTCTAAAATAAGCCCTCATCCATTCTTTTGACCTGTCCGATTGTAAATGCCACAGCGCTCCATCACCGCGCCTCAGCACTGGAGCAGAATCCTGACCTTTATAGCATCATTCACAACCACCAGTGCCCCAACAACACACAAGAGCAAAAGACAGTAAGAAATCTCCTACGATTCATAATGGACTGAAAATGTAATGATTATTAGACAAGAGACAGGTAAACGGTAGTTCAAATTCACGACCATCAAAAGGACACATATGGAGTGGGCGTTTCCCAGTGGGCTTGGATGCCTATGGCGATGTGTAATAGGTTCTCACTATAACATGCATTCTTATCTCATATCAGGTGTTGCTGTGTATGATAAATCAGTAATAAAGGAATTTGATGTTTGTTTGCCCTTTGACCCAGTGCCATAAACAGCCCCCACGTCCCGTGAGGGAGGATGTAATTGCTCATTTTGAAGATGCAGCACCTTGTGAGTTGCTGTTTAATTATTTACATGTCGTCCCAGCGGGTTTTCTTTATTGAAATATGTCAGCCAGACAGTGAGTCCTTCTTATCTGCAACGTGGCTTTAGTCTGTTTATTCTTGTGACCAGAATCAGCTGTAGATATATTTAGACTAGTCTTGACATGATACTAAACTTCAAAATAAAAACATCCATTTTGTGTGTGTGTGTGTGTGTGTGTGTGTGTGAGTCACTTGCATACACATGCATGGAAATAGAAAATTGAAATCATACTTTGGAAATCAGATATCTGATAGATATGATTATATAATTTATACCATATTCTGTGGAATATTGTATGTTAATGAACTACATTTACATGCAAACAATCTGGAAGAGGCTCCTCCAGGCCAAGTAAGAGTCAGGTTTTCGAGATGAAAGAATATTCTTGAATATGCTTACAGAATATGTTTATAATTTTTTTGTGCAATTTAATACATTTAAAAAAAAATCTAGACAGCTAATTATTGTGTCTTTAGAAGAGGAGAATGGCTCATTGAGATAACAAACATTTTAGCCAAAGAGAAACCAAGTGGCAGTGTGTTGCACATTAGAGCTTCTTTGGAACAACTAATGTGCAACGCTGTCTATTTCAAGCTCTACCATAACAGAGCTAGAAATAGACAGTGCTCTGTTGTTCAAACCCTTGATTAACTCACTACATCCTTACATGTAATCCTCACACTGTTGTCAATTATATTAGGATGGGAGAAGCAGATAATGTCTTCTTTTTCCTCTCCTGCCAGTTCTGAATCTATTCTTCATTACTATTCAAGTGCGTCCGTTTAAACTAAATGTGTGAAAAAACATTGTCTGCTCGTGTCAGGCATTTGACTTGCTCCACATAACTTATTTTTGAAGTTAAAAGAAATAATACACTTTCTGGAGACAATATAGTTGCTGACATCCCCACCCGACCCGTTGAAGAAAAATCAATAAAACTGATAAAAAATGGTGTAGGTGTGCTTTGTCTTTCTTTTTCTCTCTGTGCAAACCTGCCAGCCTTTTTTTGCAAATATGAATTATGTATTTTTCATTTACATTCACGCGTGTCAGGGGGTTTAAAAGACAGTGAGATGAGGTTAGAAATTAGATGGTTCCTTTGGGGATTGTGAGTGAAAAACCAGCACATCTGCTGTCTGTACACCGGGCGTTTTTTTACTTCTGGCGCTGGTTCAAATGAAGGTGGGTAGGAGTTTAAAAACAAACCTGCAAATAACTTGGCTGTTGTGGGAAATATACATAAAAACAAAGGTTTAAAAATGTAATTAAAAGCCATTTTATTGTATAATCTTTTGCAAATTTATTTTAACCTTACAGCAGCAAGCACAATTAAAAGTGTAAAATAGGTATTCTTTTTATACAATGCAGTGTTATTAGTATTTTGCAGTATAAATTAACATCACCACGCCATCTCCCTCATGACAATGTATAAACCCTCCCTCATTCAACATGGACCCCAGCGCTCATTGTTTTATTAAATCAAGACTATATCATGAAAAGCCGTTGAAGGGTATCGGGCGATCTGGTGGTGTGGTGTCTGTCGGTGAATGTGGAGGGATAACAAACCCAAACTAAGTCACATGTTGTATGCCAGGCCTGGTCTTCACACTGTGGATGTTTAGTGTTCAGGTTGCTGAGCTAAGCTGTTCCGGGCGCGGGCAGACAGAGGAGCAGATGGGTCCAGTGGAATCCCATAAAGGAGCCTGTGATGAGCCTGAAGATGCACAACTTTGTCATACGTCTTGTTTATGATGACACTATGTACACAGCCAGGCTTCTTAAGCGTAATCCTTTATTTCAGGTTCACCGGGGTCGTTGCACCCGCCTTTTCAAAAGTGGTTATTCACATTTGTATTGTGCATGTATTTGTATTGTGCTATATATCCATCATTTTATACATGTACAACTTCTCAGCAATTGAACATATTCCTTATTCCATGAATATACACATATGCATGATTGTTAAACGTATAAATAAAACAGAATCTGTGTGGCATAGTTAGTACATATATTTACCTTTTGTCAATTACCCTCAGTAATCTGGTCCTGTTTCATAGCAGTTGGTTAACGTGCACTACTCAAATTTGGATTTTCACTCTATCCAACAAATCAGTGTTAATTTTAAAATTGTTAATGAATTCAAGTAAAACTAAACGTACTGTTCTCCAAAAGACACTCTTGTGACCCAAAAAATGCATCTATTCTTACACTCAATGGTACTGTGATTGAACAAGTATCCTACAACACATACCTCTCCTTCAACAAACACACACAAGAGCTGACAAATAATCTTAAAACCAGAATGCCGTTCTTCTTTAGAAATATAACGTGTTTTCCTCTTAATTGTAGAAAACAGTTAATCCAGTCTACACTTCTCTCAGTTCGAGATTATGGTGATATTATATATATGCATTTTACAACAACAGTGTTAAAACCTCTGAACTCGGTTTATCATTCAGCATTAAGGCTCATTACAGGTGAAGGATTCAGAACTCATCACTGTGAATTTTGTTCTGGCAATCACTGGATGCAAGAGAACCGCACTGCATTGTGTGTTTACAAGGTTCTTATTGGTATTTTGCCTGATTATTTGGCATGTATGCTGAACATCAGCTTGGGAATTCATTGAGTAGGATCCCAGGACATATTTATTTTGCAGTCACATCGCTTCAACACAGAATTGGGGAAAAAGCTTTTAGCTACTTTGCTCCAGATCCATGGAACAAAGCACAAAGTCTTGTCAAAAAGCCAATGAAAAAGATAGCATCGCTCATTGTAGTCTTCCCTGTACAAATAAATAAGAAATGAATAAATTAAAATATATAAAATATATATATATATATATATATATATATATATATATATATATATATATATATACTACTACTACTACTATTACTCCATCTTCTAGGCAGATCATTCTTATTCCAGGTGGTTTCTGGAGGTTCTGTTATTCCTTCAGTGGAAAAGTCGCACTGACAGCTCTATTTCTGCTGCTTTGCTTTGAACTATTTTGTGTTATGTTTTTTCTTTTACTGAAAAAATAATCCCTACACTTTGTAACTGACGCCTGGGTCTGGGCAGACAGGCAAACTTTAAAGTACGATACTTGTTTTATGGTGAGCTACTGGTGAATATTAAAGTTAATACTAAACCAACCTAGCGGAAATGAGAATTGAAAAAACAATGTAGAGAAACTATAAGGACTCTTGTTTTCGGTTTTATCAGTGAAATTACCTGTGTGACCATCTTCTAACAAAGATTCCCTGAGCCTTACGTTCAACATTTTAGCGACAATGTTGGGTCAGTAAACGGCCCGGGAAACAAACACTACTTATTGCAGTGAGCAGGGCCGGCCCAAGCCTTCAGGGGGCCCTAAGCGAAAACATTTTTGGGGGCCCCTCACCACGTCATCAGAATCAGTTTTATTGCCATTGTCAGTAAACAATTCACATATGGGAACTTTCTTCAACGCTAACAAAGCGCACCAAAACTCCAGGGCATATGTTTGCCAGTTAGTTTATTCTCAACACCTCACAAGCTCAAATATTGATAACTTAAATCCCACAATGCAACTTGGTATTCCGCTGACATCACCTCTACTCCCTGTACAAATAACACACGTCCCAGATATGTTTTTGGGCGTATTTGTGGGCGTTAAGGGTCGACAGCCACATTAGCACATTAGTTTAAATTAATGAACAGGGGGGTCTGGGGGCCCTCCCCCAGAGATTTTCAGACCTTTTTTGGGTTTTCTGCTGCATTTTAATGTGGTCCAGCCGGCTAAAGTAAGAATAAAATGGTGAGGTTGTAATGCTATAAAATGATGATGTGATGAAACTGTGCCAGGAGAAAATGACTAAAGCCAGTTATTAATACATTAGTGTACTTAATTACTCAATACAATATTGGCTATGAAAAATACTTATGGTCAAATTGATTCATTTTAACTGAAAATGTAAAAGTAATATATTGTTATCCTTACTAATTTATCTTTTACAGCTCCCAACTGTTCCTTCTTGCCAAAGTGACAAAACAAGTTATATTAAATTAAACAAATGGCATAAGCATTGCTTGATTAACAATTGACACTGATAAAACAGTGCAAACATGTTATTCCCAGAGAATGAACAGAACGAGAAGTGAAGGTCCAAACCTAGCTATTGTGAAGCGACTGCGTTTCTGCAGCTTTGCCACTTTTGTATAAAAATATATAGTATTATTATATAACAGACGTAATCATAATATCTCTGGTTATTTTTCACTATCAGTTTATTATAATTTATAACAAATAGTCTAATGATGCTTTTTAAATAAATTGAAATGTTTTATTGCTCTATTAAAAGTGAATTACAATATAAATGTTTGTTCTGATCAGAACATCACACACTGGACTCCTGCATGAAACAATGCTGCGATGTGATTGGCTGATGGACCTTACGTGCATAAACCTTTAAGTTCCTCTTATTCCACGTTAAGAAGTCAAAGTAAAACAGACATCACGAGTCACGATTGATCTCACACATGGTGATGTGAGAGAGAGGGACGCAGACTCAAACCCGCTCATCTCTGACTGAGGCTGCACAGGGGCCCGGGACAGGGGCCCGGGACAGGGGCCGCACACTGTTCACTCCAAAGTCTCACGTCAGAGGTTCTGGACGAGACGGCGCTCGTCCGGACCGGATCTCCGCCTCTTAGTGACCTGGGCCATAGACGCCCCTCACCGGCCTCACCTGCAGCTGACACTACGGGGCTGGTGTAAATGTTAAGCTTATTATCTTTCATTCAGACATATTATTATGCGCGGGGCAGAGCTCTCGTCGCCTCCAGCCTGAGCGAACTAACGTGACAGAATCGTGTTGTTTCAAACAGCAGCATTAACCGTCTCTTTGTAAGAGAAGTTCAATACCTGGAGAGTGTTGTTGAGTTTGCAGTTTCTTTACATCGTCAAGAAGTTTCTTCTTTCGTTTTTCGGCATCGGGGGGATATATTCCTCTGGACATGAGGACCACGTTCTGTTGTGTTTATGTTTTGCTCTCGAGCTCCTCGCGCACATTGAAGTTGCCCAATCAGCGCAGGTTTGGTGTCTTGGTTGCCAGATTGTCATTACAAATAAATGCGGTTTGTGCGTTATATGTTACCGCTGTGTGCGCTGCCGCGCCAGCAGCGCTACTACACTAGTGGCGCACGCTGCGCTTGCACTTCACATAAGACGGGTTGCCAGATTGGGGGCCCTATTAACGCCTCGGGGCCCTACGCGGCTGCTTAGTTCGCTTATAGGCTGGGCCGGCCCTGGCAGTGAGAGAAAAGTGCTTGCCACAATTATTTACATAACCAGCTTCACAATGCAGTCTGAAGTTTTACAAAGCAGAATAAAACAATATCATCGGGATCAAACCACTCCAACACTCCTCCAGCTTTGTTTGCACTAAACACTTCATTTTCTTGTAAAATTAAGACGCTGTTTCTTCTGTTACCTTTTGTGCAGCATCAGCAGAATTTCCTCTAAACTAAATTATGTAGCAATTTACCGTGTCTTTGATGTGATAAAAATTAAGCCCTATTGAAATGTACACAGACCAGGGGCCCTGTGAGAAACCCTGCCATCATCTCTTCTCTGTTGTGCGTTTTATAGCTGTTCCCCTACCGCACCCCTGCACCCCTCCCCTCCTCACAACACAAGGATGTAGCTGGTGGGCTTTATGAGCAGAAAAGTGCTTGGTTCAGAGTCCTGGGGCTTCCTGATTGGGGGGCAATAATACCGTTGTGGCTTCAAAAATGATGACTCTTCTGGAGGAGATAGAGATGCTGACTTGGATGAACCTGGGGAAAATCAGACGGCAAAATAGTCTTATAACAGGGTCATATTGGTTAATGAGAGCGTTTACTTGGTGTGATGCTGGATTGAATTACAAAGAGCTAATCCATGTAGAGATTGAGAGAAATGTACAGTGCTACAAGGTGGGGCTTGTGGATCAATAGTCTGGGTGAGTTCCTTGGTATGGGTGACATAGAGGGCCAGTTATTTGGAATTGAATTAAAGGCATTGGAAAGGGGCCGCAGTGATGAAGAGTATCAATCATTCTGTCTGTGTGCGTAGTAGTTTGTGGGTCGTGAGAATCGGCAATAATGAAAGTTTGCTTGTTCCACGGTCAGGGTTTGGGGCTGTAGCTGTTCAGAGAAATAAGGTAACTGGATTCTTTGACATGAGTCATTTTTGAAGATATGACTTCATTGTGTATTTTTATCTATATTTTTTTATTGGAAAGATTACAAAAAATAAATCTTTACTTTGTAGTGTATAATGGCACTGGGGGTGCAACACCAAAATCCAATCACCATTTGTTGTTATTGTAGCACATTACCATACATTTCCTGATAAAAAACCTTTTTACTAATTACCTAATATGTCTATCGTGTTAGTTAAATAGTCATGTGACTGGCCCATGCTAAAGGATATTTTTTAACAATTAGATTTGTATTTGTATCTTTGGAAATAAAGCCGTCACACCACAGGATATCAAAGGCAAATACTGTATATAGTATATATAATTAATTATTTTGACCTGTCACATAAACCCTTAAACCCACATCTTGTCTTGGAGCATAAAGGACAGATGAGCTCCTTCTGGTTTTTGCGCAACTTTTTTGTGTGTCTTTTTAAATGTCTTTTTTTGTGTTTGTGATTAATAGATAGATAGAAACAGGAATCAGCTGTATGTTATATAATAGTACTTTAGCAGTTCCACTAATTGTAGTCATGGAAGAAAAAGGACACGGAGCAGATGTAACGTAACATCAGCCATGGCATAGCATTAGGTTTTCACATGTGCACAAAGTGTTGTTTACCCTTTTCCTCTTTGCTTCCTTTTTTCAAACACCTGCAAAATGAGAGTGTTTTCCTGCTGCCGTTTACAAAATGTGGCCATCTTGTGCTGCGCTCCTCCCTGCAGAAGAGGCTTGATCACATCAGTGGAGAACTTCACTCTCTGCTGGCTCAGTATTAAGCAGTGCGCTCGCGACACACAATTGTTTAAGTGAGATTGATCGAACCCAGCTGGTCTGAAATCCTACTGCACAGAGACATTTATGCAGGCATTGACTCATAACCTGTCAATCAGATGGATGGAAAGACAAGGCAATGTATATCAGGCAGGGGAGAGCAAAGAGAGCAGAGGAGATGCAAGGTGGAGCCGCAGAATCACAGTTTTCTCAGATATTTGTTGCCTTAGGATGAGAAGCGAGTCTGCAATTTGAGCAAAGTTCAATAAGTCTGAAAGAAGTTGTTTTGAGGAGAGTTGGATGACCTTGCATCGCAGCAAATTTATTTCAAATATAAATCTGCACAAAATATGTCAAGTGAAATGGGATTTTGAAGGTTCATAGCGTAAAATGAAAGCATCAATGAAAATCTATGTTTTAAGGTTATTAAATTGTTAGTGAATTGTTTATTTATTTGTGTTTGTTTGTTTGTTTGTTTGTTTGTGTGTGTGTGTGTGTGTGTGTGTGTGTAGGGGAATGGAGATGGACATTCCACGGCCAGATAACAGAAAATCTCTTCGAACATTGGGGGTTTTTCTTTCTCCCTCTCTCCCTCACCACAGGGAGTCGCTGTGACTGTTTTGGTGTTAACAGATCTTCCCCCCCCACAGACTTACAGGAAGATGCCCCGAGGAAAATCGTGTTTTATGTGATTATGCCATGAATGTTTGTCCGAATCAACTCCCTACACCGCATGGTTCACCGTGTGTTACGTATTTGTCCACTGTTTAAGGTTTTATATATTCCCAATGCTTTAAACTCTAGTGCCCATCACAGGTGAAAGAAGATGTAAAATGTGTCTACCTCAAGAAATAATGTGCACAAACTGCCAAAAGTGTTAACATGTAAATGTTAAAACAGGGTTCAATGTTTTTGCCATTATTATTTACGTTACTCCAGTTTATTTTCTCGGCCAGGAAGTTTTCGCTGTAGCGCCCGCCCCTTTCGCTCCCAGCATGCCCTGCGGGCCAGGTATCAAAAGGACGAAGCCAGAGCCAGAAACGCTCTCTTCTCTTCTCATCCCTTTGTGTTCAAGCCTTTGTCTTGTCCCTTGAAAGCCGTCGCCACGGACGGGCCTTTCACCTTTTTCCTTTGTCTCAACGATAATCCGTCCGACACGTGGTCGACAAGGCCAGGCCAGCCCTGGACTCAGGAACCACCTGGAAATCAGCTTAAGCGCTAAACCGGACTGAGACTATCTTTGCTACCTCGTTTTCGCTTTTTGAAGTAACCTACGCCGTTTACGTGGATCAGCGCTACGTTCTCATCTGAGGAGAGGCCGCGTGAGGAGCTAACACGCCGCCAAAGCGTTCTACCGCAAAGGAACTCCTGGACATCGCCCCGTTGCCACCGGCGACAAGGACCTTACAGCCGCCGCTACCTCCTCCGCTCCACGCGACGCATCGCTCCGCGGCCGCCGCCCGCTTCAAGGACGTCGCAGCACACCGCTCCACGCGACGCATTGCTCCTCGGCCGCTGCCCGCTTCAAGGACTTCGCAGCACGCCCCCTGCCTCCGCCGCCACACCGCTCCATGCGACGCCTCGCTACGGACCTCGACCACGGACAAGGACCAGCCGGACCGAGTCTCTACAGAACCGTAAGCCGAGTCCATTGTGAGGTTATCTTGTGGCGTGATTTGGGTAGAGCTCAGCTGTTCCTCCTCCCTTTAGCTTCTCACTTTCCCTCTTTTTGATATAGATTAGTATAGACACGTTTGATTATCAAAGGCAAAACCCTGGTTTAACATTGTCTGCATGAAATTTGCTGTCAAATCTGAAATAACATCACCCGTGATTTACCTGTGCACATTTCTGCTCCGGTGTTTTGATTACCCTTTTGATAAATAAACCACACGAAAGAGTTATTGACTATTGTTTGTTTGATTAGACTATGTGTAAGTCCCTGAATCGTGAAACACCCTTCAGACCTTTTTAACGAGCGCGATTAAGGACCGTATCTTAGCTCTTTGGGTTTAACCCTGGTGCCCCGTCTTGTCTCGTTCCTGCTAAGAAATCCCCCTTAATCATAAACTGAATACATAGTAGTTTGAGACCCTACATGTGTGTGTTGGTTTGTTTGTGGTATAGTGAATCATCTCTTCAAACTTGTGTAATATAGTTTCTACAAAATAGCATAGCCATCCAAACATGACAAAACTGTTTTTTCCCCTTTGCATAAATCCAAACCAAACATGTCTTTCAGAAATCACACTGTCATGACAAATATTGATAGGGATTTTTGAAAGTCAACAATGGCTACAACACACAAATCTGTGGAGCACAAAGGCAGCTATTTGGAATTGTACTTCACAGGCAGTAATACCAGAGAGCATTATACATACTACACTTATGACCTGTTCATATTCCAGAGGCAGAGGAATATTAAACAACAGCTGCTTGTTCATCACTCGCAGCCTCACACAAGAGTTACAGTAATGGCTGCTCTGAACTCACACATTTGCATATGAATATAGAGCTGCACTGAAATCTGCGTTTTTACTTTATTTGAATATCAATGATACATTGCCAAGAGAAAATTGGGTAGTTTTTATTAGTGAAAATGTGAAAGTACTTTTTGACATTCTTATTCTATATGTATTTTCTTTTTAAATATGTTTTAATGTTCAGTAGAAATGTATTTCAATATTATTCAACAAAACTAATGTCATTCTGCCAATTTGCCTTATGAGAAGGTCCTAGGTTCTGTTCCTGGGCTGGGTGATGTATTTCTGTGAGGAGTCTAATTTCCTAATTTGAGTCATTTGATTTTGGATCAAAATGTAATCTATGCAGATGCTTCTGGGCAAGCGCAAAAACTGTCCCCTACAACACAACGACGAACTGCATCTAATATGACATCAATATGTTTATCTTAAAACATGCATATCATAAGTTAAATATGAGCTCAACGTTCAAGACAATACAACATTTATCTGCTAAAAAACCTGAGCAAACAGATCAGTGCAGAGAAACAGTGAAGCCAACTTTAGCGTCATATTTGATGTGTTTGGTGACTATGGCAGGTACAAGATTATGTAATGAAATAAACGTTATGAAACTTTCTTAATGTGGCAGGGTTTAGTCATGAAACTTTAAAGGTCAGAGGTGAACAGGCTCACTTCCTCTTCCTGAGCAGGCCTGTGCACATGGTGGTTTCTGATGAGCTAAACCATGCTGTATTTTGTGTGTTGTATTTTGTGTCATGTTTTTACCTTTTGTCAAACAAATTAAGCTTGCGTAAATTCAGCCTGGAGACCTAACTCCACCCAATCTGCGACACCAGGACTCGCCTGCTTCCAGCTTCAATCACCTGAGTTACTCCTCCCCGTGCCACCTCCACACCTCCCCCTCTACATTCCGTACATCTTCTTCATCGTCCTCTCTCCCCTCTCCCTCATATCTACCGCCACCAGTCTCCAGGCCCTTGGGGAGACATCTAATTCTATTATGGCACGCCCATAATCACAATGTCTTCTACTCGTGTCTGAGCCAAAAGCCCATGTAATAAGCTTGCTAAATGCTGCTTTCTGTTTTTGTCTGAATCTCTCCAGGGTGAAATACTTTAAAGGTTTCTAACAGTTCAAATGCTAATGTTTTTAAGGTATGCTTTTATCTATTTCATTATAAATGTAATGAAATTGTGTTTTAATACTAACATCATTGTGCTTACAGGCTTAGTGCTGGTTGCCGTTTATTTTGTACATTTCATTCAGTGGTAATCTAATATTTCTGCAGGTGGCGTAGGTCCTTGGGGAGGATGGAAGCTCTCTTTATTTATAGTTATTGGTGGTAGTGGCACTTGTTATCAGGTGTTTCCTGTTTTGGAAATGGATTTGTTTGTTTTAATCTTGTTTCTTTTTCACTCTCACCCCAGCTTTGGAGTGGCGCCTCGACCACTGCAGCAACAGTTCAAATAATCTCATCCTACTCCAGTTTGTTTTTGGTTGTCAATAAAAGCTAGCATCTTGCGTGATTGTTGTGAGTTCACAAACTCTTGAGAATCCAGTGGTTTAACTGGAACCAATCACAGAGCAGCATTGTGGTTTGGGCGGAAGTCAAAACAACCGAACTGAAAAAACACAGCAGCAAAAGAAATACGGACTATTTTGTTTTTCAAAGACGTGCACACAATGGCATGTTGTGTATATGTGGATGAGAACGAGACTGGGCTTTTCTGAACACTGGATTCAACACAATTTAAATGTTTCTGTTTCTTCTGCTGTTGTGACACTTCGACCAAGTTTTTTTTTTTACGTCCTGACGGCTTTTGACGAGAGCCTTCCCAGACTGATTTATGTGAAGAACTCAATTCAAAGTGAGACACAGAACAATCTGGCGTGAACCAGGTTAAATAAAAGCTGTTGGACCTACACTGACTGACTGACTTGCATTGTTTTAAATCTTACTTAAACACCTATCTAGTGTTACATTAACAAACTGTATTAGGCAAACACCCTTTGTGGTTTTAAATGGTGAAAATATGGTCCCGCTAATGACTAACATGGATGACTCAAAATCGGCCAATTACTCAAAATGGGCAATGACAAGGAGCTTGCAAATGTGTCTTCTAAATCATGCGTGATGCTGCGTAATCATCCACAGCTCCTGATTGGTTACCTCATGCAGCAACATCAAATACAGACAACGATTATACCTAGTGAATGAAATGTACCATGACATACTATTATAATGGTATGTTCTAGTTAAACCCATCATTATCACAGTTTGAAGCATTGGTCAAGTTGTACTTAAATCTAATGATATCATATTTTAACTACACATTCTATGGTCCAATTTCAAGGACAATTATGTACGTCTCTTTTTTTTCCCCCAGTTGTTGTATTGCCAGACATTGCAGAACGCAGAACTCCAATACTCGGTTGCGAGCTGCTAAATGAGGTGTCTGACTGTCCGGGCCCCGCCGTGTTATCCAGGGCTGTGGAGGTGGTGAAGGCAGGTGACAAGAAGGAAGCAAAGAGAAGGAACCTGGAGCCGAGAGAGAGAGAGAGAGAGAGAGAGAGAGGACAGAATGACAGACAGGGAGGAGAGACAACGGGGTACAGGGTAAGGAGCTCGTGGGCGCAAGTGATTTGATGTGCCAAATATGGGGATGACGCTACGTGGGACAAATACCACCACAGAGGTAAGGACTCAGCTGGTTCGAAGCTAATTAGGTGAACTCTGCTCCTCGTTGGCTGAAGAGACGGAGTGATAAGAACATAGAGTGACAGGTGAGGACTTGGACAGGTGACGGGCGGATTACGGGTCAGACGCAGAAGCCAGTGTCCTGTGTCCACAAGTCTGAACTGTATTTCAGAAGAGACATGTGTGATCATGAGATTAAGTCCAATGTGTCGACAACAAGGGATACTGTTGTGAGAAGTTTTTATTGCAAGTGAACTGCAAAACCTTTTCTGTTGTGGGTACAGCCAAGAAAAGACAGTAGGTGCTCAATTTTGTCAATTTTGTTTAAGGCAACCATACAAAAACATTCACTATATGCAACATTTTCCAGCTTGTCTTGGTAATTATTGTTTATGTGGGTTTTTTTATTTCTTAAAAGTGGCTACGTTACAGTTTGGAACCCTTCATGTGTCACTTTTTACAGGATGTGAGCGTGCATAGGGGGTAGGTGAAAACAGACATTTTCTGAACACTCGAGCCTCAGTTGCAGGACAATACAGGATTACTCAAACATGCAGGATCAAAATCGATCAAAATGCAACTGTGAGGAAAAAATGTTAATGCTCATTTAAGTCGATTTTGGATTTTTTTTTTAATTAAACATAAATAAAACATGGGTAATATTTTCTAGCTAGACCAATCTGAACTCAATATGTCGTGATGGGTCCCCAGGCGCAATATTGCAACAGCCGACTACCCATGACATGTTGCAAGATGGGTCAAATGCAGAGAAAAGAGGAGAGCGAGAAAGATTCTACTCACTGGATATGGCAAGAATTTGATTTCTCAACTTTCTCCCCTTATGGGAACTTCAGCAGCTGCAGAATCCTAACGTTATTGTTGTGTCTCCATTGGTGATTCTTATGGATGACCAAGTAAACAAGGCTGTAAAGCAGGAGACTTCTGCTGCCATGCTCGGTGACAATGATAGCCACAGACAAAATAGTAATTGCCAGCATGTCATTGGAAGCCCAGAGTCTTGGTTACCGAATAGTGGAGGAACATGCAGTTTGAAGTGTATCAGGAAAACCTACTTGGAGTCATAGTTTCCTGATACACTTTAGTACAGATAAGATAAGATAAGATATTCCTTTATTGTCCCACATGGGGAAATTTCATTGGTGCAACGCAGGTAGATACAGAGGTAGATCCAGAAGAACAGATCACTTATAGGAAGTCTGAAAAACACTTTCAGTAGAAGATCTCCTATAAATAAATAAAAACTCCCATAGACAAATAAATAAATAAATACCATTGCATGTGATCCCGACAGTAATTGCACATGAATATGTGTCACGACAGCACATAGATTGCACATGAATTTCACAGTAATTGCACATGAATTGCACATGAATTCCAACAGCAATTGCACATATGACAGAATTGCACATCAGTATTAGGTTAGGTCAGTATTGCGAGTGTTCAGTACTAACAGTTTTTGTTATAAAGTCTGACAGCAGCAGGAAGGAAAGACCTACGGAACCTTTCCTTCACACATCGAGGGTGGATCAGTCTCTCACTGAAGCTGCTCTCCAGAGCGGACAGAGTGTCCTGCAGGGGGTGACACTCATGGTCCAGCATAGATGTGAATCTAGCCAGGACCCTTCTGTCCCCCACCTCCTGCACCGAGTCCAGAGCACAGCCCAGGACGGAGCTGGACTTCTTGATGACTCTGTCCAGCCTCTTCCTCTCCCTCTCTGTGATGCTGCTGCTCCAGCAGGCCACACCGTACAGGAGGGCTGATGCCACCAGAGTCGTAGAAGGTCTTCAGGAGTGGCCCTGTCACTCCAAAAGACCTGAGTCTCCTCAGGAGGTAGAGCCGACTCTGGCTCTTCCTGTACAGTGCGTCTGTGTTATGAGTCCAGTCCAGTTTGTGGTTCAGATGAACACCCAGGTACTTGTATGAATCCACTCTCTCAATGTCCCGTCCCTGGATGTTCACTGGTGAGGGGGCAGTGGGGTGGCGTCTGCGGAAATCCACCACCATCTCCTTGGTCTTCCCCGCGTTGATGAGGAGGTGGTTCCGCTGACACCAGTCCGCAAAGTCCTGCGCCAGTCCTCTGTACTCCGCGTCATCGTCGTCCGTGATGAGTCCGATGATGGCAGAGTCATCAGAGAACTTCTGCAGGACACAGCTGTCCGTGTCATGTCTGAAGTCTGCAGTGTAAAGGGTGAAGAGAAAGGGCGCGAGGACAGTGCCCTGGGGCGCCCCCACACTGCAGGTCCGAGTGTCAGACACACTTGAACTTCTTGAAGTGGTAAGTAAGTGATTTGGTTCAAAAAACAATGTTGTATTATTTAAGATTACTTTAACCCACAAGTTAGTGTTATAGAAACAGCAACAGTCATTCACCGACATGTTAACTGTACATTCCATAAAAAACAATATGAGAAGCAGTGAAACTGGATATTCCAACAAAGTTTATTTTGTCTTAAGCCATGTCGACAATCAATTAGGAGATGTTATTAATTACCTTGTTCACATATTTCGACTGCTTAATTGCAAGCCATCTTCAGAACTGTTGGCAGCGTTTGAAAGTGTTGACAACAAGTTCAAACGGCAGAACAAGGAGGCGATTGAAATCAGAAATCGAGGCACTGACAGCATCAACCATGAGGACGGAGCCTTCCTCTTATGCCACACTCAGGCAGCAAGAGGCGGGGTCAGCCTGGATGACCTGTCTGGTCCGTCAGGCTGACCACGCCTCTGGAAGTAACATCAGTTGATAAGTGACACGTCACCAATGCCTGTGACGGTTCTGAATTCAGCAGGTCTCAAACCATCAAGAAAAGTGCTTTTTACTTTTCAGTCCAGTTCAGAAATGTAGTGGAGTAGAAAGTACTGATACTTCTCAAAAATAGTGAAGTAAAAGTATTTAGTGTTCTTGAATTTTTAGATCCCTAAAACCTTTACTTAGGTATAATACTTTACTTTGGAACGTTATTAAATTCCAACACTGTTGTGTGCTAGAAATGTATTAGATACAATATGAAATAACTTTCTGCAAGACCTCCTTTAATCCTGAGTTGCCATCAAATTACAAAAGTTATTCTGTTCTGAGGCAAACCGCAGCATTTCCAGATATTAAAGGTATGGATTTCTACAGAGAAACTCAAATTGAATTTACAATGTTTAATACACTCCAACAAAACACTGTCTTTCACTTGTTCTATTTTATTTGGAAAAGATCGACAGAAGCCGGTGGAGTTTTGTGTTATTGCTGTCAAATAGATTACAATTCATGAGCCTAATCTGCAATAGACTTTATTCACAAAGCAGCATTATTTATACAAGAATAAGCCTCAGGGTTCAACTTTCAATTATGCTGCTGCCTGTCTGCTGCTGCCAGAGCCTGGGCTGT
Source organism: Eucyclogobius newberryi (assembly GCF_026437365.1). Taxonomy (NCBI): domain Eukaryota; kingdom Metazoa; phylum Chordata; class Actinopteri; order Gobiiformes; family Gobiidae; genus Eucyclogobius; species Eucyclogobius newberryi. The sequence goes on from NW_027315812.1 coordinate 17,032,117, forward strand.
AACATGACGGCATTTTGTGGCACCATAAATGCCCTTCAGTGTGTTTAATGGGATGTTTTACAATATACAGCAGTGATTGAAGGGGATCAGAGAGTGGAGTCCATAACTCTGCTTTAGTAAGTCCGCTTTGTTTTTGTGAATTATTGCACAGGCATTTGTTTCCTTTTTGTGTATAACTTATGCCTCAAATAGACATCACTCTCACATTGCGGGCAAAAGAAAATAAACTCAAATTATGTTCTGGATCACAACATTCTAGAAATGGAGGTCATAGTTAAGAGGACCAACAGTTGATGGTTTTTTGAAAGAAATAATAAAACAGAAAATCAGAAAAAGTATTATTGTTGCCATATTCATGTTGTGGTTCAAAGTCCTTTCAGCTGACAACGCTCTGGTGCGATTCTGTATGCTAAGGCCATTCTTGTGCACAAGTGATTCAAATTATTCAAGAGCATTTTCACTCCATCCAACAAAACCGATAATTTAAAATAGATGCTGATGTATGTGTAGCTCATCTAATTTATTATGCTAATATTTAATTGTGATGGTATGGTACGATTGAACAAGTACCCCATTAGAAATACTTGGGGATCTGGATCAATAATAAACTCTCCTTCAACAAACACACCAAGAACTGACAAATAATCTTTAAACCAGATTGTCATTCTTCTTTAGAAATAAAACATGTTTTACTCTTACTTGTAGAAAACAGTTAATCCAGGCTAGATTTCTCTCAGCATTTAGCTTCATTACAAATGTCAACAAGGGTCTGGTGTTGTAAATATAATGTTTGGTGTGTACATAATTTAGTTAATCACTCTGGTTTAGTCATTAGTTTACTCTTAGTTCTAGTCTTTTATATTTCTATTTTTACTATCTGGAACCTGATCTCCAGCGATAGTCCAACAACTCTTCAGCCAATCACATCTTCCCACTTCTCAACCAATCATCCTCTAGCATCCGATAGAACTTCTTTAGTAAAAGTTAGTGTATTGTTTTTCCTTCATCTGGTCCTGTCGTTCCTTGTGTGCCATATGTGTGCCATCTTTGTGTGTTCTAGCTCCTTGAGATTGTAAATTGATTCGTCTTGTCTCCATTTGGTTTAATCATGCATCGTTACTAGTGGTGCTCCCTTTTCATTAGTTATATCGTCGCAATACTTCACCACAAAACAAATTGTGTTAAACCGTAATTGTGTATTTATCCATAATGTTCTAAACATATTGCACCCATAATTTCTCGTAATTAGTCCCATTATTCACCGTGCCAATCTCGACAGCGTAACCTGCGCCGATGATGCATTCACGGACCATCAGCCACTATCACGTCACAAACAACACGCTGGTGCCAGTGGTGATGCGTTCAAGGACGCTCGGAATTTTGATAGTTTGACGAGATTGTGTTTTGAAGTCATCGCTATCTGTTGTGTTGTTGTGAATGCTGTGATTTGAGTACTTATTTGTTGTTGTTTTTTAACTTCTTTAATGTATATAGACTATATTTGAACATGTATTATTCTATGTACATCTGTCAATATTCATTACATTATTGTGATTCAATTTATTTATCCATTACTCACTGTACTTTATTTTTGTATTATAGAAACCATCCACCCACACACAAGAACTTTAGGATGAACCTTCGTTAATAAAGACAACAGGAGATGGATACATAATTCACCACTGTCACTTATATTCTAAAGTAGAATGGCACTCATTGGATGCAAGAAGAGAACAGCACGCCATTTTGTTAATTTAAAAGGTTCTTGTTGGCCTTTGTTACACCTTTGGTCAAGTTGTCACCGTTTGAGGTCTCAGGACATTTTTATCTTACAGTCCTATCGTATCAACACAAAGATGGGGAAAAAAGGTATTTCAGTAACTTTGCTCCCTTCCTGTGGGACAAAACACAGTCATTTTAAATTAAATAATTATATGCCTTTTATGATTTTAAAGCACTTGGTCAAGGACTATACAGTGTTGGTGTTCTTGTTTTACATGATTTTAAATGATGATTTTTCTATGATTGTAAATGTGTTTTTATGTATTGGTAACTTTTATTTAATTTTTAATTTGTGATTTAGTATCATGTATATAAACTTTTCTCAGGGTTTTCCCTGGATAAATAAATAAAAATGAAATGAAAAATGAAATGTATGTAATAATGGCGCCACACCTTGCTTTGAAAAAATAATTTCACTCTAGTTAATTTGTGGAAAAAGATTGAAGTGCATGTGACGGGTTCTCATGTTTTTCTAATTGGTTTGGTGGGATTGTACCTGTGGTAAATAATCATCAGTTGCACAGTCAAGTATCGAAAATAAATGTATAAAAAAGTACACACAAAAACACATAATTCTAACAGTTAATTCTAACATTCATTAATGTGTTGTCCATATATTTGTATTTGCCAAATTATAACGATTGTGTAAATTAGGCATGTTTTTGACCCATGTTTACTGTTTGGTTGCTAGGTAATAGTTATGATAACAGCTATAAGATAAGATAAGATAAGATATTCCTTTATTGTCCCACATACTCAGAAGTAGATCCAGAAGAACAGATCACTTATAGGAAGTCTGAAAAACACTTTCAGTAGAAGATCTCCTATAATAAATAAAAACTCCCATAGACAAATAAATAAATAAATAAATACCATTGCATGTGATCACGACAGTAATTGCACATGAATATGTGTCACGACAGCACATAGATTGCACATGAATTTCACAGTAATTGCACATGAATTGCACATGAATTGCACATGAATTCCAACAGCAATTGCACATATGACAGAATTGACACATCAGTATTAGGTTAGGTCAGTATTGCGAGTGTTCAGTACTAACAGTTTTTGTTATAAAGTCTGACAGCAGCAGGAAGGAAAGACCTACGGAACCTTTCCTTCACACATCGAGGGTGGATCAGTCTCTCACTGAAGCTGCTCTCCAGAGCGGACTGTCCTGCACATATGAAGTACAATTATAAAACAAAAACAATCATGTTAAGTGTTTTAGTGAAAAGAGTACCAGAACAAAATTACTTTCATTTTGACAGTTAAACAGTAAAATCAATATTCATCTCAGTTTTAGAATTTGTACAATTAAGAACGGCTTGGCATCGCATGAACTTAAGCTGTCCGGGGAAAAAACATAAATGGGTTTGCAAAACATGGTGTCATTTTCTCCCTATTATTATTTGACGGGAGCTAAAATGCATCACCCGACAAAATCTTGATAGCAACAAATTAGTCAACAAACAGTGCTGTCCCAATATTAAAAAACCTCTTTGTGAAATTCAAATCTAATGGCACTTAGAGAAGTTTACCATTCACCCGCTTATTAAAACCTCCATTTGCAGCACAAAAGGAAAAAAGTATAGACCAAGTGCAAGTTTGTATTTTAGACCAGGACTTGTGATGCATTTACTCTTCCTTTTTCTATAGCCATTCAACGTGCCAGATTGGTGTGCCAGATACTGTATTAGAGGTGGCAAAATGAAGGAGAAAAAATGGTGTGAAACGCAGGAAAACTTGTTGCTAGGTGATGACGCTAGAGTCAAAGACAAAGATTCAAGAACATGGATTTTTTCTCTTTCTTTCTTTTTTTAAGTTAGGAAAACAGCAAGTGTGAAGCTCTGAGGCCTGTATAATCAACCCAAGAACCAATCATGAAATGCCAGTAATTGAGGACACTGTGAACCAGTCAGGGCCGGGTTCCTTAGTGTTCAAGGCCCACTGACCTTCTTCCTCTCCTTCTCTAGTCTCTGGTGAGTGGAATCTGAAGTACATTAAAGCCAATTCAAAAGGGCTTGGGTCTTGAGACTAAAACGTTTAACAAATATAATGTTTTGCAAAGTTATAAGAAAGGATTGTGAAAAATGGAGATTTTCTGTGATAAATTTGAAGGAGCTGTTGTGATGATGTGTTAATTGGCAACAGTGGACGTGAGATGTCGAGAAACCCTTTAAAAAAAATGTTTTAGTTCATTCAAAGTTGAACCAGGGTTACCAATACTATCAAACAACTCCCCCAAACCTGCTTTTTATAACATATGACATTTTTCAGAATTGAATCCAAACACGTCCGAGTCACTGTTAGTTACGCAAACGAGGCCTGAACGGAAACAAGATCTTGACCGACTTCACTTTCCTAAATTCTAACAAGCCACTGAGCCAGTTTTCTGTTTAAATTTGGCTTTGGCTGAGAAAAGACAGTCGTGTTTGTGGCTCGTGTAGCGCGGCTGATGTACGCGGAGGGGGGGTTGGGGCTGGCGTGTGCGGAGGGGAACGAGGGGGGCGCTGTGGTGGGCGCAGCGGGGGGGAGCGCATGTGAGAGTGATAGTAGGTGGGATGGCAGAGGACTCTGAAGCACGACTCAAAGGTAGGAGCCCACTCACGCTCCGGTAGCAGCGGGTAAAGTGTAAATTAGTGGGATGGTGAGATGGAGTGTCACAACACAATCATGTGCGAGTGCGGCGCAGGTTTGTGGCGAGCCTACATAATAAAGACAAATAGATTAAAAAAAAGAGGTAACTGGCAAAATGACTCATGAATTGGCACAGTTGCTTTTTAAACGTGTAATCTGCACTAACGACAGCTATAAATGTCTATTATCTTTGAATGTGAGTAACGAAGATTAACAAAGCATTGCAGGCTGTTTTCAGTATCGCCCTTGACTTCAGGAAGGAAACCAAGAACTATGTATCTGGCATTCACAAATTGGATCACAAACTCAACCAATCATCAATTCCTGGACTAAAATTAAAATAGCTATTTGAGAAATGGAAAAATGTTATTCTGACATGATTTGGAAACGGACCTTTTTGACAAACTCTGGACCAAATGAGACTTGACATGGGGCTGGACAAACTGTGCTGTGATTTTATTCGATTGGATATTTTGTGTTACATGTGTTGTTTTGTGTGTTTCAGATTTAAAAATAGTATTAATAAGCAATAGTTATTTGTTTCTACACTTATACAGAATTTACAAGCATTTCTAAATGGCTTATGATACTTAAAAATGTTAATAGCCCTTTAACAAAACGTGTGTGTTATGGAACCATCTATAAAAGGTTTGTAAGACCGTTAATGCAATATAATATAATTGATAAAAAAGATTGTAAATACCTTTTCAGTTCTTATAATCGAATAACTAATGCTTATTAACGCCTTATAAATAGTTTACTAAGGAACCTTATTCTAAAGCGTTAATATGTTTTAAAATATTATGTTGTATCAAATAGACAGCTATTATTGTTAGCAAAACTTCACTATTACTTTATTCCTAGTATGTTCCAAAGTTATAATACAACATTTAATATCAGTGATGCGTCATGTTACATTATGATTACAAAAAAACTCAAAGCTAAGATGAATTTTATTGTTTAAGTCTAACAAAAGTATAAAATGTGCATGTCATATATTCCCTGTCACTGCTCATATGCCTCGTTGTTGTCTCCTGATGGATCCTCTGAATCAACACGTGGAAAATGAACGCTCTGACATAGAACCTGGCCTTGCTCCAGCCTCCACAGCCCTGCGCGGCCTACATGCTGCTTGTAATAAACGTAAATGGCATGTGTCTGTTTCCCTCCTTTGAACATACAGATGAAGTGCCGTGGGCTTGGTCTTCATCTTTTACTCCTAATCGTGAGAGACAGAGAGCAAAGGTAAGACTGTCCGCTGCCTCCTCTGTAGCAGAAAGTGTAGCGGGGGAAGAGATGAAGAAAAAACGCTTGGATCGATCGTGGCTAAGAAGTGGTTCATTTCTGCATCCATCTAAATATTTGAGAGCACCCGATGCAGAGCTCTGTGTGACCCTGCGTTAATACAGTCCCTGGCTACTTAAGCACTCGCCATCTCCTCGCTAATACATCAGATAAGTATATGTTTGCATATAGTCCGATTGTGTGACCACTTTGAGCTAAGATGAGCGGACACAAGGCGGGATGACACGCTAATTGAAAGCCTAACACTCCAAGGCCTTGTGGGGTTGTCTTTTTTGTAAGCCAAAATGTGCCAAGTGCTTTAGCGGGACGGACAAATCACATGAAGCCCACTTTAGTAGCACTGGAGACTCTTATACCGATACAGAACGTGCTGATGAATGCAGGATCGACAGCTTGGACTCTCCCAGTGGAACAGACCTGTCGATGGTCCGCAGCTGTGCTGAGAATTGTCATCTTTAAATATTCACATATTTAATGTTGAAAGTCGCACACACAGAAAAGTACACATGCCTTAGCCATATCTTACACTGATGTTTCCACCGGAGATCATCCTCTTTCTTTCAGATGAGGTTAACTATTAGTTACTTGTTGATCCCTGACTGAGCAGCTATTACAGCAGTTAAAGACATTTGATGCAATGAGCCGCACAGAAATGGAAAGATTCGAGTTGTATTTTTATAATAGGGTCATTTTTACCCAGGCAAACGAATCCTGGATCTATTCCTCATTAGACAGTCGTATATTGGCTCATCAGTTTGAATCGATTAAGGCTGCAGTTTTTATGAACCGTGAGAGAGACCAGGAGAATACAAATTCATATTAACTTGAATTTTTAACTCACGGCTGTATTTTAGGGGTGTCAATAAAGGACTTATGTGTTTTTTGTATTGGCGCTTGTACACTTGAGCAAATAGCAAAGTCTGAATGTTGTAGAGTAGATTTTCTTTTTCTTTTTTTAAAACCAGCCAGGACTTTGACATTATAATACGTTAATGTAAATCTATGTAATTTTTGCTTAAAAATACCTTGAAAAACCCTCAGTGGGGTTTCCATTTCATAGGTCTGACTACCAAGTCTGACCAGCCATTGGAGGCATTATGTCTCCAGGGATTCATAATGTTTCCAGGGAGACATAATGCTAGATTAGATAGATTACCTGACTGTTTTATTTTTATTTATTTTATTGCAATATTGTGTTTTCCACCAAAGAGATCTTATAAAAGAAGTTTGTGACAAAAAGTAGCTGCTGTTCACTTTCTGCATCTAATGATAAAGTTATATATCAAAGTAATATGTCGAAAGCAGTGCTGTGATTGGCTGTACTTGGGTGGGCCGACCCAGTTTCACTTTGCTGTCTGAAAAAAGCTCTTCTACAGCTGTGCGTCACCTAAAATGAATGCTTGTGAATATTAAAGATATGCGCTAAAGGGTTTGTGAGAGCTAGCAATGAATTACACAAATTAGAAAATCTACCCCGGGTTTTACGGCTTTAAAGGTGGCATAACATGATTTTTTTCACGTCTCGTAGTCTATCCTAAGTGTATAATTGATAATAATAAGGGTTGTGCAACACCCTTAACATAATAGTTAAGAAATATCACCCAGACCTTGGACCCCCTCACCAACCCGGAAATGCAGACGGCTTGGTTTGATATTCGCCCCCACCCTTGCGAAGAGCGATCTGGCTCCCCCGCCCAACCCGTGACATAGTCTCAGAGCGCGTGTGTGTGCCCCGCCCACCCGTGACGTAGTCCCACAGCTGTCTGCTCCGCGATGTGCCGCTCCTGCCGCGCGACTGAGTGAGAAACGATAGAACTTCAGATCAACACTACTTTGAACCGAAATAAATCTGGTGTTTATTCTACAGCGTGCGCAGAACAGATATATACGGGGAGGGGGGATAATGACGCGTGCTTGCCCTTATGACGCGGTCTTGCCCCACCGCCCGTCAGTTTGGAGAGATAGTCTGTAATATAGCTAAACACTGCGGGAATCAATCAAAAAAACACTCTGGGTACATATATGAAGCACAAATAGCAATGTAAGAAGGTTAAAAGCTCTGAAAAGTCGATTTTGCATGTTATGGGACCTTTAATGTTAAAGTTACCAGTATATTATGTACTTAAGTGTTGATGCATATGGAACACATTTAAATAATGAAAATATTTGTGCTTTTCTACAGATGCAAACATTGGAACCTTGTTTGAATGGGAGCCATACCATAAAAGCTCAATAAACAATTTAACAAAATTGTATTCATCAAAATCCATGTATTTGTGTACAGCCGAGACACTGTTACTTGACATGTAGTGGATGTTTTCCCTTTTCCATTTTAAGCAGGCACTAAGGAGAATTGATTGCTTGACTGAAAGTATTACCAACCAAATGGCTTGTGTGATGCAGCGACAAGAATAAATATCCATGCTAACAGTGTGGAGCTGCCAAGTGTTTCAGATGCGGCGACGCGATTGTGAGCTTGCATCAATTAGCAGCGTGCTCCGCTTTAACCTGTCACCGCGATATGTGTGTGGCTTTTATCATACACACTGTGCGCGTGAGAGACATCACCTTTAATCATGTGCTCCTGTTGTTGTTTCTTAGTCTTTTTTTTTTCTATTTTTTCCCCCTTTTTGTGTGTGTAAAAATATGTCCCTATGCCACATTGAGTCCCCAGACAGCCATGTTGTTTACTGCCGATTAACAAAGGGAGAGGGAGGTGAAGCAGGGTGAAGTGAATGAGCTGCCACTGCGTCGTGAGCGGCAGGGAGAAGAAGACAGCAAGAATTTTTAAAGTAGCAAAGTGTGAAGGAGCAGGTCTCAGATGTGTGGAGACGAGAACCAGGCGCATGGAGGCACGGGACGAGAGGAAAGATGGGAAAGAATGTATTGTACCGTACTTAAAATGTACATTCACTTCACTGAAACATGAATAAGTAAATAACCTATATGATTTATCATACAGACTATGTAACTGTTCCATTTTGCTATACTTTATTTTGCATTACTCACTTGTTCTTATTTTTTTATTTAACGTTTAGAAGAGGATTATTCTGCTTTAAGGTTACTGTGTCAGATGCATAAAGTCAATATAATCAAAATAACAATATAATTCTACATAAGCATTTATAGTTTATTGGTATCATGAGTAATTTGGTTCATGGTTTGGTTCTCTTGCATTATTATTACTTCCTTGTCTGATAAATGTCAAGTCATTTTTTTTTTAAATTGAGCACTGTTGGAAATACAACTACCGAAACAAATATTCAGAATACTAATGTTTGGTAACTATTCTGGTACAGTTACTCTTTAATTTGGTGGTATTCAGAATACAGTAACTTACTTTCCAAAAATTATTAAGTATTTGATTATGCTATTCAGGCTTCAAACCTCACTGGGATAAAAAAAAATAAAACATTGTTCTTGTGGTGAGTGTATGTGCAATGGATCATTCTCAAAATAGTGATGAATAAATGCATAACAAACTATGTTGTCTTTTTTCAACTCAAGGTGACAAAATCTTTTAATGCAGGTATTCAGTATTCTTTAACTAAATATAATTTCAAGTATTGTTCCACTGCATTAGAGTAGCTGAAACGTATTCTAGTTAATGGCAAAACCAGGAACACAGGTTTTCCTACTCAGCTCTCAAAGATAATTAACCTAACCCCTGCAACATCTACTCCCACTAAAGATTCATCATTCTCCTTCTCATCTCCACTCTCACCCATGGGCCTTCCCAGCCATTTTGAAAGTCTGATCAAATCAGGCATTAAGATGGCTCCACTCACGCCCAATATAGCAAGGGCTATGTCAGTACCGACTACACCAACAAAAGCCCCACCACCCATCCCCCCTCGCCTCTCACCTGGTCCCAAACTCTCCTTGGCTACAAAAGCCCCACCACCCATCCAACCTCGCCTTTCACCTGGTATCTCCCATAGCTAGGATGCACTGGGTCTCAGCGTTGCCGGGACTTATTGTCACATTAAAAATCAAACCAACCCGGGGCCCTATGTAAAAAGAGCCCCCCCTAGTGCTATTTCTGTAGTCACATCATCACAGAGATGGAAAAAACAAAATGCGAGTCAGGCCCAATCTGAGAAATGTGATTCATATTCCCTGTGAAAAGATAAAGCCCAGTCTCACTGAAACTAGTCTGAAACTTGCTGTGCTAAATGTCAGATCCTTATGTAACAAATCTCTCTTAATTAATAATTTTATTTCTTCTTATAATCTTGATTTTATGTTTTTAACTGAAACATGGCTTGACAAAAACACAGGAAATGTAGTTCTGATAGAATCTGCTCTACCCAACTTTAAGTTTGAATCTGAAACACGAGAAAACAAAAAAGGGGGTGGAGTCTGTGCTGTCTTTAGAGATGAAATAATTACCCGCAGGTTGTCTTTTGGGGTGTTTTCATCATTTGAGTATGTATCCTTTAAAATGGAGCTAAAACGGTCTCCATCCATTCTCTTCATTGTTTTATACAAGCCTCCCCAGCACTGCCAAAGTTTTATTGATGATTTTACTGAGATGCTTTCAGTCATATGCACAGACTTTGATGGTTTGGTCATTACAGGTGATTTCAATGTGCATGTTGATAATATTTGTGACAGAAACGCTAAAGAGCTTGATGCTGTCCTTGAAACCTTCAGTCTTACTCAGCATGTGAGAGGCCCCACCCACAGCAAAGGACACACTCTAGATCTCATAATTACAAAGGGGGTAAATATTTCAAATGTTAATGTGATCGATGTTGCTCTGTCTGATCATTTCTGTGTCTTCTTTGACATGTCTGTTTCTCCCAAACCTCCGGTTGGTCCTGCAGTTGTTCAGAGGAGACACATAAGTGATGGCACAGGTGCACTGTTTATGGAAATGATAAACTTTGAAAATGTCTCATGTTCTAATGTAAATGATTTGTTGAACTCTGTTACATCTAGTGTTTTGAATGTTCTGGACACCATCGCCCCTATAAAGGCTAAAATGGTTAAAAATAAGCAGAAGGCGCCGTGGAGAAATGATGATTCGGTCAGGGCACAGAAAAGGGAGTGCCGCAGGGCCGAACGGAAATGGCGCAAGTCAAAGCTCCAGGTTCAAAAAGAGATTTACAAAGAAAAGCTGAACATGTACAACCTAATCTTATGTAGAACTAGGGAAAGATATTTTTCTGAAATAATTGGAAGCTGCAGTAACAACTCGCAGTATCACAGTAAACAGATTAACAAACCCTCCAGCTCAGCTGCCGTTAGAACTCATTTCCACATCCAAGTGTAATGAGTTTGCATTATTCTTTAATGACAAAGTTCAGGGCATTAAAAATGCTATAAATCCCACAATGCAAAAAATTACCCTAAAACCACCAAGACACTTAGAGCTAACTCACTTTGCACCAGTAACTGACAAAACTGTCCATGAGATCATCACCAGTCTGAGTTCATCTACATGCTGCCTTGATGTGTTACCCACCAAATTTCTAAAGTCTGTGCTGAACAGTTTGTTAGCACCACTCACTCACATAGTTAACATGTCGCTTCAATCTGGAACATTCCCAATGTCTTTGAAAACTGCGGTCATAAAGCCTCTCCTAAAGAAGAGCAGTCTTGATGCCGCAGTACTGAGTCATTACCGGCCCATCTCTAATCTGCCATTTTGGGGCAAAGTCCTTGAAAAGGTTGTTTACCAACAGCTCACAGATTTCCTCTTAATAAACAACTCATTTGATGTTTTTCAGTCAGGTTTTAGACCTCATCACAGCACTGAGACTGCTCTTGTCAAGGTGACAAATGACATCCGCCTGAACACTGACACGGGCAAAGCCTCAGTCTTAATTCTGTTAGATCTGAGTGCTGCTTTTGACACTGTCGATCATGGGATCCTCTTACAGAGACTAGAGGACTGGGTGGGCATCACTGGCACTGCCCTAAACTGGTTAAGGTCCTATCTGGAAGACAGGAAGTACTTTGTTGAAATTGGTAGCTGTGTCTCAGACCACATGACCCTGACCTGTGGAGTGCCCCAAGGGTCAGTCCTGGGTCCCCTTCTGTTCAACCTCTACATGCTGTCGTTGGGTCAGTTGATACGCAGTGAAAATGTGTCCTATCACAATTATGCAGACGACACTCAGATCTATGTTTCACTGTCGGCAGGTGACTATGGACCAGTGGATTCACTCTGTCACTGCATCCAACAGATCAGTTTGTGGATGCAAAACAACTTTCTCCAGCTGAACTCAGACAAGACTGAAATAATCGTTTTTGGCTCACAGAAACAAAGAGAAAGTGTTAGCGGTCACCTCCAGAGTCTCGCTCTAAAACCTACAAACCAAATTAGAAATCTGGGGGTAATAATGGACTCAGACTTGAACTTTAATAGCCACGTCAAATCAATAACATCAGCAGCTTTTTACCATCTAAAAAACATTGCCAAAATCAAAAATATAGTGTCAAAACCAGATTTAGAGAGACTTATCCATGCGTTTGTCTCCAGTAGATTAGACTACTGTAACGGCCTGCTCACTGGCCTCTCCAAACGAGCTGCAAAACAGCTGCAGTACATCCAGAACGCTGCTGCTCGGGTCCTGACTAGAACCAGGAAGTATGATCACATTAGTCCTGTTCTCAGGTCTCTGCACTGGCCCCTGTGGCTCAGAGAATAGACTTTAAAGCAGCTCTGCTTGTGTACAAGTCTCTCCATGGCCTAGCACCAAAGTACATCTTGGACATGTTAGTGCCATATGAACCATCTCGGACTCTGAGGACCTCAGGGACCGGCCTCCTGCTGGTGCCCAGAGTCAGGACAAAACATGGGGAATCTGCGTTTCAGTTTTATGCAGCTAAAATCTGGAACAGTCTTCCTGAAGATGTGAGACAGGCTTCTACTCTGACAATGTTCAAATCTAAGCTAAAAACAGTTTTGTTTAGCTGCGCATATGACTGAAGGGATTTTTTCTTTGCACTCTTCTCTTTTGTTTGTGATTTTATTAGTTTAGAAAATCAGTTGGATTGATAATTTTTAATTTAGTTAATTTTATTGTATTTCTGTAATTTCTTTGTGATTTGAATGCATGTTTCCTGCTGTGTGAAGCACTTTGAATTGCCTTGTGTATAAAATGTGCTCTACAAATAAACTTGCCTTGCCTTGCCTTGCCTTGCCTAACATGTCCCGAAATGTGTTTTAGAATGATCGGGAAAAGCATATAATCATCAAGGCTGGTTAGTCATAATTTGTTGTTGATACCGATACAATTCTGTTTCAAGGTAAGATCTGAGTCATTGTCATTATTCCATCAAAACAGCACATTTGATTTTTGCAGTTGCGGTTGAGCTGCAACATAGGGCTCCACCATCTTCTATAGTAGACTTAACAAATATAAGCTGGTCTGGTACTTTATTCAAGACATTGGATACATTATTTAAGACGATAAACTGTGGTATACTTGATCATTGATTGAGTTCATACTGCACAGCATGAGTAATAAAAAACACTTGTGGTGAGTGCATATATGTGCAATTTCTCCTTCTCTAATCAGTGATAAATAAATGCTTTACAAATTGTGAAACAAACATAAAGCTCTTTGAAACCTATACTGTGCTTTTACATAATAATACACCGCCTGTCCAAAAAAACGTGACCACCTCAACTAAGCAATTACAGTAGGTACGCGCCTCCTACTGAGTTACTGCTGCATGAGTGATGATCGTTCAGCTGCAACACCGTATTTAAAGCAGTGAGTGGCTTCTCATTTCTGAATTAAACATGTGGAAAGACAAGTCCCGTGGTCATGGAAAAGATGTCAGTGTGTTTGAGAAGGGTCAAATCATTGGCATCGAGCAGAGAAAACATCTAAGGAGAAGCAGAAGCTAATCTACAGATCTGAACTCCAGTGAGTGTGGGACGAGCTGGAGAAGGCTTTGTGCAGTGGTCTCTCTCTCCCATCATCAATACAAGATCAATTAAGGAAAAATAATGACACACTAGATGGAAATAAATCTTTTGATATTGCAGAAGCTTTTTGAAATTATGCCACAGCGAATGTGTGCAGTCATCAAAGCTAAAGTGGTCCTACCAAATATTAGAGCGTGTGCCACTTTTTTTTGGACAGGCAGTGTATAATGCAACTCAGTATGAATGTTTTCTTTTTCTTTTTCTAAAGACAGAAAAAAATATATATTATGACAAAAAACAAAAAAAGTACAAGCACCATAAGATACAGTAGAGATAAGGCTTGTATTGTATTGTCCGGCGTATCCCATTTTGCCCAAGCTTTGTCAATTAAGTGCACTTTTCAGTTTGTTTGTAAAAATGTAAGGCCTTTTTAATGTGAACATATTCAGAGTATGGTACTCTCATTGGACCATGTATCAGAAAACATGACATTATAACAATATTTTAAAATAAATGTCTCAATAAACTAAAGACCCCCAAAAAGAACGTCGCACAGGGCGACCATAAGTTACAAACGGCCCTGGTCAGCAGTTGCATTAGTTCAATCATATATTTTACAATTTTCCTTACAAACTCACAATTTCAGACGTTCTCAAATGTGTCATGTAATCAGTAATTAAAATCGTTGTACCATAAAGACATTTGAACTACTTAACATGGCAAACCACTTCATTTGCATACACCAAGGTGATGTCGAGCAGCGGGGGTTCTCTTCCGATGGAGCATACGTATCTCTATCATGTCTGCTTCGCCTGTGAGAATCCTTTCCACTAATTACACTGAGGGAAACATGCTGTAACACATCTTGGCCACCCACTAAACGCACCCGGGAAGATGGCAAACACAAACAAACAACGCAGCTTGACCAGACTAATCCGCTCATGACCTAAGCGCGCGAAGCTTCTGCATAATGACACAAATGAAACGTGACATGTGACTAGTTAGTAATGACACGCTATGACTTCGGGCACTTTAGCGTTCGTTGACGTGATAAAATGATGTTGAAATATTGAATCCAGGAGCTTGCCAAAGGATCAAACAGGCACAAGTGGAGCACCAGCTGGCACTGTGGAGGATACCTTGGCATCGCGTGGCACCGTGAGTGACGTCGCAGCACAGGTCAAAGGATTAGCTTGTTTGTTACTGACAAGATGTTATGAGGAGGAAGGATAGGGGGAGGCGAGGGGATGAACATTCTGGAAGCTAACGTGAACCTTGAAATTGTTGTCTTTATTTGTTTGGTTCTTGTTTAGTCATGGTTTATGCTGCGTTCCAGTTGTACTCGGGGTCAGATTTTCTTGAAAATTACACTGGAATCTCAGAATTCCTATTTGGAAACACAGGCAATATTTCAGAATCTCGAGTTTTTTCCGAGTTAGTCATTCCAACAGGGCGTGTGGATAAAGTTTCATATCCGATAATTAAAATATTGATAGGCCCAGTTTTCCCTTTAGTTGCTCTCTACTGTTATAAATGTATAAATGCTAATGTAATGTTGCTAACGTCGACAAAGAGCTGTTGACGACAAAAGCAAAAATTCACTCTGTACTGTTGTGATAAAATGTCAGGGTTTGTAAATAAACTTAAATGGATCCGTATTTTGGCTGATTTGAGCACTTTCCTGGTTTGTATTACTTGTTTTAAGTCGTTATTGCTCATTGTTTTTCGGACTTGACAAAAGGAACACGGTACACAGCATTAGTCCTGGTTGAGACCCAGATTCCTCTTTTTGTCACAATAAATTTCAATTTCAACTCTTTGAACCGATTTCAATGTTTTTTTAATATACAATAAAATGTAATAGTTGTATTTTCCAAAAGTACCATGTGGTCTTATACTAACAAGATACACATTTGTAACATTTTTCAGTTTGGAAAACACTTTTTTGACAACCTTTGACTTTCAGGTGCATTCACACTTGCATAAAACCCTAAACAAAATTGGGACTAAACCTGGACTGGACGTGGACTAAACCAGCACCAGGACCAGAACTGAACCAAAACCTACGCAGCATCAAGCATGATCAGGACTCAAACCACGACCAATCACCTGATTTAGTTGTAAACTAGACTTAGTTTGTCGCTGTTCAGTCAGCAGTCAAATCTCACAAAATACATCCAAATGGGCTTCTTTGTTTGACAATTGATAATCACTGATCCCATTGACTACACAGTATTACAGTAGTATTTCACAAAGTGCTTCTTCTTGTATGTCAAATCTGTGTCTGTGACTCAGGGTGTGACACGCCAATAATTAGGGAACTATTTTCTGTCCTGGGGGAACTGGATGTCACTATGTACAGTATAGGGCTTATTATTGCTGTCTTCCAAAGGATTTCACTGGATGTCTGTCACCGCACCTGAACAAATATGAATTTTTTCCCAGAATACACTCACAGTCAGATGGGTTGGGGATCTCCTTGAGCCTGCTTTAAAATTGCAGTCAAGCAGCAGCAACTATTACTGATGACTATTCATGTATTTTGAGACATAGGTCACTTTTTAGATCCAAAGCCATTCGTTTCAACTTCGTGGATAAATTCAAATCTGTATTTTAATTTTTGAATACGTAAAATTATCATACACAATTATTTATTTATACTCTAAAAAAAATTGCTTTTCCTCATCATTGTCTCACTCAAAGTTGTATTTTGATTGTGTCATTTGTGTGTGAGTAATCCTGTATTTTCTTCCAACTGAGGCTCAGATGCTCAGAAAATTCAGATTTTCACCAACCCCCTATCTCCGCCCACATTTACCGGTAGTTAATTATTTGAAATATAAGACCGAGTGATACTTGCAGGGTTCTACAATGTCACTTTTTTAATAAATAAAATATAATAAAAATACATAAATGACAATCTGCTGCTTGTTACGGTGAAATCCCACAACGGGGCTTATCAGTTCTGCAGTTTTGAACAGACCTGTTTCTAATATTAAGCGGTTTTTCAAAGAGCAAAAAATATGATTTTTCAGAAAATACCAGAAAAAATCACAATGTGTCTCCTTTAACATAAGTATTCCTGTGTTACACAAGCAGGCCTACATATTAATACAAATATAATAAGTTACCATTATAGTACAAACTGTTTTTACAGCTCATCCTAAATTCCGAATAAAAATACATCTGGACCATCCACGGTATCTTCGCATTTGCACAATCTTTCTATTAGTATTCTGTCTATGCTCTGATTGGCATAGTATCCTAAGTGTCCTAAGGCTATAAAACATATGCAGTCCCAGGCTGCCACTGAAGTGTCCCTGAGCAAAGCCTTTGAATTTGGGGTTGCTCCGTGCACCGCTGCCTCGGCTCCGTCCCGCTGTGGGGAGGTCGGACAGGCACAAAGGAGAAGAGCTCTTTGGGAGGAAGAGGCAAGGCAAGAGGATGGCCCCATCACTGTCGGACTGACCGCTCAGGAACGAATGTGACCAGTTTGATCAATATTTTAAAGGTTTGCTTATTTCTAGAGACTCCAATGCAAAGTTTTTGTGCCACATAGAAAATAAACTTCTAACTGCAAGTATTTTGGGGATATTACAAATGTTAGGGGGAATATATAAGATTACATAATAATGGTTGTGTTGGGAAAGACATCTGAAGTGCTACAGAAAATCAAATCTACTTTATTTTGTAAGTTTTTTTTTGTTGTGAATTGTTTGGACACCTTTTTTTTTCGTTCAAGTTTGTTTCATTTAAAAACTGCTGACATAAACTATTTGTACATATGGATTTTGAAGCCACTCCAAATATCTCAATGCTTAAATGATTTATTGCGTTGGTGTACATCGAGTTGGTAAAATATTACTGAAAGATTAGTTGAATAGTGATGGTTAAAAGCAGACTCACAGGCCTCAGGCTGAACAAGACCTTGGACTGTGGCTGTGGAGGGAAGCAGAGATTGGGAAGGAGATTAAAGGTGAAGTATCTGGCATTGGACTGACACAGATTTTTAACCCTAACTCAAATAATCACAACTAATGCTACAACAACATTAACCTTTCAGGCTTTATATTTATGTTGTTAGCACTGCAATCTTGCAAATTAAAAAGCTTCCCTTAGCTAAAAGATTTTAACTAAATGCATCCATTGTCTAATCCAGAGAGGTCATCCCAGATTGAAGACCGGAAGTCCAAAGCACAAAATCACTTTAGATAAATCCTTTAAATTAAGGTTCTGCCTTGAACGTTATACCTAAACATCTCAGAACTACTCAGAGCGCAGATTGAACCTCTAATTCTAAGGTGACGACTTGATGTCAGAGCTCTGTTATTAGAAGTTGTTATTCAAAAACCACCTCAAACCACCACCTTTCATGAAAACCTTTTACTTAAACTGCTATTCAGTCTCCGGGGAAAGTAATGGGGAAACTATTGAAAATACACAATGCTCATTTTCTGCAAAGTGGTTGGAAACTTTGACAAACCACTTGTTTGGTGGTTCATCTGTGCCATTTCTCAAAAAAAATACTTCTTGGCTCATTCAAAAGCTTTATAGATGTCAATCATGGTATAGAAAGAATGTGTGAATTGGATTATAAATATCCTGGCTTGTGAGATCCACGCCTCACAATTTCACATGCACGTTTTATAAGTTATCTATATTGACGAAATAAAATAAAAATTCAAGGTTAAACTAAGAAATTAAGCAGCCCGCTTGTGGGGATTCATCTCAGGAGAAGATAGCTATGGAGCTAGCAGTGATGTAGCTTTAGTTATTTATTTTCCCCCTTTTATTTATTTATATGTCGATTTGAATACCGCCCACGTCTGCTCCACATTTCTCCCTTCTCGTCACCTGTTCAGATCTGAGCGATGCGGCAGAGGAGATGACAGCAGTCGCTTTTGCCTTTGTGATTTACACAGACAAAGGCGCACTGAGAATTTGCACCTCTTAATGGGGAGATAGACCTATTAACTCGATATAATGGAAGAACAAGCTCCATTGTGCAGCGTGAAATTGTCAAGACATTGTGTTATTTGGGAAAGTACATGGAGACTGATCATTTGGCCTTATAACTAATACAAATAAATTTATCAAATCAAATCAAATACATTTATTTTTGTAAGGCCCAAAATCACAACAACAGTTGCCTCTGAGGGCCATGGGGAGAAATGAATCAACAATGTCTGTGGTGGCGATGGAGTCAGACAAAGTCTGTGGTGGCGATGGACGATGTCCCAGGGTCCTCTGTCCTTAGACTCTCCTTCTCGGCCAGGAAAAACTACAAAAAAACCTCTTTGGGAAAAAAGCGTAGAAACCTGGAGGAGTTCCAGTGAAGGAGAGATCTGACTCTCACAGACGGACAGACGGACACAAGGAGACTGGAGCTGGACCCACTCTTCAGGCAGAAGAGGGACCGACTGAGTCGAGCTGGACCCACTCTTCAGGCAGATGAGGGACCGTCTGAGTCGAGCTGGACCCACTCTTCAGGCAGATGAGGGACCGACTGAGTCCAACTGGACCCACTCTTCAGGCAGAAGAGGGACCGTCTGAGTCGAGCTGGACCCACTCTTCAGGCAGATGAGGGACCGACTGAGTCGAGCTGGACCCACTCTTCAGGCAGATGAGGGACCGTCTGAGTCGAGCTGGACCCACTCTTCAGGCAGATGAGGGACCGACTGAGTCGAGCTGGACCCACTCTTCAGGCAGATGAGGGACCGTCTGAGGCGAGCTGGACTCACTCTTCAGGCAGATGAGGGACCGTCTGAGTCGAACTGGACCCACTCTTCAGGCAGATGAGGGACCGTCTGAGTTGAGCTGGACCCACTCTTCAGGCAGATGAGGGACCGACTGAGTCGAGCTGGACCCACTCTTCAGGCAGATGAGGGACCGTCTGAGGCGAGCTGGACCCACTCTTCAGGCAGATGAGGGACCGTCTGAGTCGAACTGGACCCACTCTTCAGGCAGATGAGGGACCGTCTGAGGCGAGCTGGACCCACTCTTCAGGCAGATGAGGGACCGTCTGAGTCGAGCTGGACCCACTCTTCAGGCAGATGAGGGACCGTCTGAGTCGAGCTGGACCCACTCTTCAGGCAGATGAGGGACCGTCTGAGTCGAACTGGACCCACTCTTCAGGCAGATGAGGGACCATCTGAGGCGAGCTGGACCCACTCTTCAGGCAGATGAGGGACCGTCTGAGTCGAGCTGGACCCACTCTTCAGGCAGATGAGGGACCGTCTGAGTCGAACTGGACCCACTCTTCAGGCAGATGAGGGACCGTCTGAGTCGAGCTGGACCCACTCTTCAGGCAGATGAGGGACCGTCTGAGGCGAGCTGGACCCACTCTTCAGGCAGATGAGGGACCGTCGGAAGCGAGCTGGAGCCACTCTTCAGGCAGATGAGGGACCGTCCACACAGGGCAGGGACCACTTCACCAGGGGAGGGGCATCTGGGTCCACAGGTCCTCAGGAGTGAGAGAAAGAAAAGAAGGCGGTGAACAGTTTGCAAGTGGAATTAAAAAATAAATATTGTTTGATAGCATAAGTAGTCAGAAGAAGAAGAGGATAGTGCTCAAGCTGTCATACTTCCCCCAGCATAGTTACTCCTAGGGCAGCGTAGCTAAAGCTGTGGGTTTATGTTTCTGTTCCTAACTAGTCTGACCATAAGCGATTTCGAAGAGGAACGTTTTAATCCTGGACTTAAATGAAGAGACTGTGTCAGCATATTTAACATGGGTCGGGAGCTGATTCCATAACACAGGAGCTTGGTAGCTAAACGCTCTACCTCCTACAGTACTTTTAGAGACTCTTGGCACCACCAGAAGGCCGGCATTCTGAGAGCGAAGAGCTCTGTTTGGATGATATGGTTCTATAGCATCTTTGAGGTAGGATGGGGCCATGTCATTTAAACATATTCTTTAGCTTACTTTTTAAATGTTAGCGCTTTATGTACATCTTTATTTCTATTATTATTATTTGTATTTGTAATGGAGCTCAACAGGAACCGGCCAATTAATTTTTCACACAATTATTCCGGGGGAAAAAAAAGGTTTGAGAGCTTGCTCTGGGCTAATCAGTAAGTAATGAGCCTGCATTTAATTTTAGTGTCTGAAACTGCATAAACGGCTCAGGTATGAGAACATTTCGCCAAATGTTAAAAGAAGCAATTTTTTAAATAAATTGTAGGCATTACCAGTACCGTAAGATCAATTCCTGGGTTCAAATATTTGTATGTTTGCACTGCTACTGCTATGAACTACATTGTACCACTTCTGCTCAGTTTTTGTGATTATATTGGACTTTTAGAGCATATTTAAACTGGACTATCTGTTGGGCTTGTCTTATCTTAACCTGAACAATAATCAAAGTGACACTTGCAGACAATCTTTGTTTGGAGCCACATTATTGTCTGTTATATAGTTCAGAGGAAGATGAGTCTGCGCTGCTGCTCCCAAATGGCTTTTACTACAGTACATACTTATTCATGAAATGTGCGCACAAGAGGTAAGAAGACAAAAAAAAAGGGAAAGTTTGGATAACATATGCTTAGTGAGCTCTAATGCCACACAAATTACACAAGACATTGAGTGGAAAGTGCTTCAGCGCCATTCAAGCACACTTTATTATGCCAGTATAGTCTCCCTCTAAAGAGAATGAATATATTATTGTAGTGAAGCCTAGGCTTGAAAGGCTGCTGAACGGGGACACCTATGGGTCATACAGGATACTGACACTGATACTGCGTATATGAAATAGTTTTTGCCATACTGGGAAAAAAGGTGGGCGCCTTAAGTTGTTATAAATATGTGGCCTGAATTTAAAATTGACTTTTAGGGTCTTTACTAAATACATTTGTATACTTTATTTTCTTCTACTTCTAATTTCATTATTTTGAATTGTAATACTTTTGTATACTTTTGCGCTTTGCTTTTATAATGTAATGAGTGAGCTATGTGTCCAAGTAAATTCCCTTGTAGATCAATATATTTTGTTTAAGTCTAAGAAGTTTCTCCAAGATTTTGCTCAAATCAACCAAAAAACAATCACTCCTTGCTTCTTCCTAATTATATCTGCCTTTAATCTGAAAACCATCTGGTATTTAAACAGAGAGTAATTATGAAGACTAATTATCAGTGATGTAGTGCAGGAGATGAAGCACAAACTGACAAACTTCAACAAAAGGTCTTTGTTTTAAGAGAAACACTACATATTATATTTGGATTTTATGTCTTAAGTCATTGCTTATAAATGTCTATGCAAATAGAAATGTGCACTGATGTAACAGTATACACAGGGTTATTGAAACAGCTAAGGACAAAAGCAATAAGATATGTCGTCAGTGAAGCAGCTGTCCCTTTAACATCAGAGATATTATATTAGCTTTCTCAGTTACTGGTATATCAGCTCTCTCTGTTTCTGTTACTATGGCTTTAGACACTTTACCTTAAACTGGGCCAGTCCCAACCACTGTCTTTTCCACTTATCGCCAAATTCCTCAAAGTGCATATGACAGGTTACATTTCAATAAAACTTAGTAAACATGATTATATTACATTTTTTACCATTTTTGTCTTTCAGTTTATAACTCTTCCTGATTGGACATGGGCAGCAGTTGTTGCCTAGCAACCACATTGTAAACAAGGGACAAAATATAAACAAATTACACAATAGTTATGATTTGACAAAAAAAGAACAAAAAAAGATAATCTTTACTTGTCCCACAATGAGGAAATTCCCCTGTTGCAACACAGATAGGATGGGTGGAGTCTGCATGTTCTCCCCGTGTTACCGTGGGTTCTCTCCGGGTTCTCCGGCTCCTCCCACCGTCCAAAGACATGCATGTGTTAGGTAAAATTGGCCCTAGTGAATGAATGTGAGCGTGAACTGTCTGTAATGTCTAGGTCTCTGTGTTGGCCCTGCGACAAGTTGGCCACTGTCCAGGGTGTACCCCGCCTAAGGCCCGAAGTCACTGGGATAGGCTCCAGTCACCCGCGACCCCGAAAGGGAACAAGCGGTAGAAAATGGATGGAATATAATATAATCATAATAATAATAAGACGCTTATTTACAGCTCTTATATGGACAGAAGATATTGCACCAGGGATGATTGACATTATGTCACAATATTGCACAGGAGTACACAGTGTTTACAGTGTTTGTTGTAGAGTCTGACAGCAGCGGGAAGAAAGACCTGTGAAACGTCTCCTTCACACATCGAGGGTGGATCAGCCTCTCACTGAAGCTGCTCTCCAGAGCGGACAGAGTGTCCTGCAGGAGGCGACACTCATGGTCCAGCATAGACGTGAGTTTAGCCAGGACCCTTCTGTCCCCCACCTCCTGCACCGAGTCCAGAGGACATCCCAGGACGGAGCTGGACTTCTTGATGACCTTGTCCAGCTTCTTCCTCTCCCTCTCTGTGATGCTGCTGCTCCAGCAGGCCACACCGTACAGGAGGGCCGATGCCACCACAGAGTCGTAGAAGGTCTTCAGGAGTGGCCCTGTCACTCCAAAAGACCTGAGTCTCCTCAGGAGGTAGAGCCGACTCTGGCTCTTCCTGTACAGTGCGTCTGTGTTATGAGTCCAGTCCAGTTTGTGGTTCAGATGAACACCCAGGTACTTGTATGAATCCACTCTCTCAATGTCCCGTCCCTGGATGTTCACTGGTGAGGGGGCAGTGGGGTGGCGTCTGCGGAAATCCACCACCATCTCCTTGGTCTTCCCCGCGTTGATGTCCAGTCCACACAGTCCTGCGCTAGTCCACACCGCATCGTCATCGTCCGAGATGAGTCCGATGATGGCAGAGTCATCAGAGATCTTCTGCAGGACACAGCTGTCATGTCTGAGGTCTATGTACACGTTTATTCTGTGGAATAATTGTTCAGACTATTCCAAAATTGTGTCTGTTGCATTTAAATTGTCTTTTCCATTTGCAAGGGAATGTCGCTTATTTGATGCTTTTCAGAACTCAGCACTACTTCCTGTAATTTTCTTTTAGTTTAAAATTGAATTCCTAATCTGCAACTCGACTGATGTAAAACTATGACAAAAACAAACAAACACAGGGACTATATCACCAAGTAATCATTTGAAAAACACGAGAACGAGAGTTATTTTGCACTTTGATAATACATTTTTGTATTTATGCATCCATTTTTTCTCATCTTCTGCAATATCATGTCATGCCTGCTGGATTATCAAAGTATCCTGCAGCAGTACATTTGTCTAACATTGTGTGACAGTTTTCACATCCTCTTTTGTTTATTGTCTCATCGGCTTGCCACATAACTGTACAAACTGCTGACATGTTGTAACTCTCACTCTTATCTAACATGTGTCCATTTATTTCCCAGAATGATCTCTGCTGTAACCACTCCCCGTCTTCATAAGTATTGTATGACCTATGGCCACTTTGGTTCATCAGGACAATGAACTTACATTATTTACAAAGTGCAGACAGTCGAGGGAGCTCTGTATTGCAGGGCTGAGAGTCGCCATTAAAAACCACTGCTCAATTATGAATGAGTATTTAATTTAATGTGCTGGGTTACATTAGGACTCAATGACACATGTAAAACAATGAGGACATCGAAAAGAAATGACTGGTACATTCTGTTAAAAATATATATAATTAAAAAATCATACTGACACTATAAAATAAAATAAAAGTTTTTGTCGACATATTTATGTTTGTGCTGTAAAATTGCCCTTTTAATGACTTGATAAATATTTTCAGATTTTCGTTTCTTTTTTTACATAAATTCTAGTACAATGCTCTAAGTGGCTTTAAAAACTATATGAATAATGCATGAATATTTAATTTATTATGCTGGGTTACAACTTGAACATACTAGCGCTGTGCAGATGTGGCTTTATTTTATGCACCAACACATGGATTACATTTTCTATACTCAGACTTTGAAAAAAGAACATGCCAGTGCTACTAGCCTCCAAAAATAAGTATGTTTTTTGAGATTGCATGTACTGTACAGGCAGATAGTAAGGCTTTTACTTGGATGTATGTGTTAAAAGACTCCCCTGCAGGCCCGCTTTCAACCTTCCACCTGTGAGTTCAGATTTACATCAGTGTTACAGATAGACTCTCCTCTGATCTCCTCCATCACACAAACTCCAGCACACACACACACACTCACACACACACACTCACACACACACACACACACACTCTAGTAAAGCCTGGTCAAGCCAACCGCTGTGTCTTTTAGTTAGTATGAATCAGGGATAATCATGGATGTATTATATTAGGTATGAATGGGCATTACCAACAGTACCATTACAATTTACCCACATCTACAAGGCCTCTGAGTGTCTAGAAGTAAAATTGTGCTCTGTTAATGGCGAGTGTGACTTGTTGTGATGTGTGTACGTGCGAGAGTTCGCACTTCTCTGGCTCGGTCCTCGCACCCTTTTCTGCCCCCAATGATTGGACTGAGCTGCAGAAAATACACTGAAGCTCTGTATTTTGAGCCCTTTAATTTGCTTTCAAGTCATGCTCAGGCCACGCAGTTTCTGACGGCCTGTTTTCAAGAAGCTCTTATACACTTTAATGTTGTAAATAGACAAATGTGTGAAAGGTGCAATGTTTTATCTGTATGTTTATCTTATTTTAGGCTCTTTGTGCTGCTGCCTCTTAACCAGGTTGTCCTTGTAAATGAGACTTGGTTCACAGTGGTCCTTCCTGGATAAACAAAAGTTATTGAAATAAAATAACATTGACTCAACTTTAAGACCCTACAGCACAAGTCCAAGAAAAAAATCTCCAAGGGGACAATAAAGTTGATTGTATTAGCATTTAATATAAGCTACTATTCCACTTCCATTCAGCAAATTCTACACAAACTATACCATGTCAATAGATTATGATGGCAAAAAGTACAACCTGTAGTACTTTTTGCCATCATAATCTATTGACATTAATTAGGAAAGACATCCAATGTAAAACTGATGCCTCTAAATTCTTTGTGTAGTTTCTTTTAACAAGTCTACGTGTTTTATAGTCAAAGGGAGGACTATTCGATCCATTTACAGTAAAACTATACATGCAGTTTTTGTAATTAGGTGGGATTTGTCAAATAAGTGAAAAAATTGATACATAGTTTTATTTTTATTTTTTGTCAGTAAGGGCAGCAGACATTGGTTACATTTACCATTGAATGCAGATTAGCGGTAATAAACCATTTAATGGCATTTTGATCTCTAGCGCCACAACAGTACCGTAGTTTCCAATGACACTAATAATTGGGGAGTAAATCTGTAAATGAAACTCAGATGTGTTCCCATTATCAAGATCAGCAAGGTGTTACGCTCTACTGTCAAACGCCTCTCTGCAGTGGGGTGGGGAGCTGTTGATTGCGACATTTCTTTGGAGGCAGCGAGAGCAGAGCTGGTGGGACAGAGGCAGTTCAAAGGGCCAGGTAGTGCTTCTGAATTTCAATAGCAGGAGGAGATAGAGCTGCTTGGCCCCTGACCGGCCGCAGATTGGAGCCAAGTACATTATTAGAAATACACTGGTCAATTAAGGTGTTGTGTATTTTTGTTTTAATAAAGGGCTTTTGTTTTTCCTCAAGTGCTTTACCAGGGACTTGGTAAAGCACTTGGAAATTAACATCTCTTGCTATAACTTGTTACAGTTCATGGATTTCTATTGTACTCAAATCCTGTATAGATAAAATTACATACCAAACTTGTTCAGGTTGGCTCTTTTGCTATTTATAAGGTTCTCAAACTTTATACACCACCAAAGAAATGCATTTGAATTCAACTGCAAAGGAGCTAAATGTACCACAGTTTGAGGATCATTCCCCCTTGTCGCCCTTGTTGCCTTTTTTACATGTTTATAAGCAATCATAAGTAGACATGAAAACAATATTTAAATGATATCAACTAAAGTGTTAAATCCATAGAGAATGCATGGATTACATATCTGTTAACTCTGATAATAACGGTGGTGAATGGCATGGTAAAAATTATAATTAATAATGCAGCTGTAAGCAACATGACACAAATGCTGAGACGTCAAGATTATTTGTTTAATCGATAACCGTGATTGTAAGAACTACAAAATAATAATTGTGATTAATAAGAACCAAAGAAAACAAACGATGCTCTGCAAAGTTAAACCTGTAAAAAGGGTTATATCTGACAAAGCTGGTCACATACTACAAATGAACAGTTATCTAGACAATTTGAATGTGTTCGTTCATTAAATTGTGATAATATCAATAATCGTAACTCTAACATTTTATATTGTGACATCCTTATGTTGAAGGCACTGGAATGTCCATAAACACCGTCTATGTTTTTTGAAGGACAAACGTCATTCAAGCATGGTTTTCAAACAGTGTAGCGTGAGGTTTAATGAGCTGATTGGAAGATTGTGTAGACGGGTTTCAGCTCGATGTAAAGGGGAAATCCATGCCGCCATCATTAAGCCACAATCCACCAGCTGTCGCACACTCCTGCTCCCCCTCCTCCCATGTCGAAGCGTCGGTGAAGGGCACACAGGTACTCCAGGAGGAATCTGCTCCGAGCTCTCCCTATGCACTCGTGATGGACACCACCTGTTCACTCCGCCCGCCCGCTCTGCTCGCTCTGCACGCCACGCCGACCGCGCACACATGAAGGATTGACGAGTGGGAGGGTCGGGGGGGGGACAAAAGTGGGCTGTCACTGTCACCGGGGCAGGAGGGACGTCTGGATGGCGCTGAGATCCAGATGTCACATGTGTTAAAGACATCATTATGGCGGTGTTGACTCCACCTTGGCCTTATGCAAAAATACACTTATATGATTATGATTTTAAAATGTCATTGCCCTGTTTCCATAATACAACAGGTTAATTAGTCATTATTCATTATCCTGACACACAGCCAACTTATAGAGTCTATAGTAGAGTGACAGATATGTGTCTACATTCTCTCTTCACAATGATTCTAAGCCTTCACTAAAAACAGAACTAGACAGTCGTTTGTACCTCAAATGATTGGGAATTAAATAAACTCCAACATTTAATTTAAATCATTTTGGACTATAAGCTGGACAATCCATTAACAAATCCAGCATTGTAATATGATGATGACAAAGTTTTACATGGTTTCTGGTCAAGCCTGTTTTCTCTCTTTTTTCCAATTACTGTTTTACATGTTGTATGTTGTTCACAGTGTGTGATGTGGAAATTCCTGTTGACTTGTTAAATGTATGTTATTCTCATTTCGAGGACAATTACATATTTCTACAATTCATTATTTTCATCAGGATCAAGAATTTGAACCGTCAAACCCCCGGTAATGGGTTGAACGCTCCTAATTATTGTTGCCACTGACATTTCCAATGATTTATGACTCATAACAATGTTGATACCACATTTTTTTGCTGAGTTGAGTTATTTATTCAATGTAGTTCTGTTGTAGATCAAAACCATTCTTTTTTCTTTTCTTTATTGGACAGGACGGTGTAGTGTGCAATGGGGAAGAGCAAAATATCAGAGCCAGAATCACAACATGTCACGCATAAGTGCTTTCCACTCAACCCCGAGCGGCACAGATCAAGACCATTCTAAAACTATTCAGGTAAGAACCAATTCTGTCCGATTTAAGTGACTTCATATCTGGTATTGATTTTTTTGACAACCTTACACCTAAAATACTACACCACTACAGCTACTATTAAGCTACATATAATAATTCTGTCAGTTATACAACGACCCCTTATCCAACTACAGATACAACTCATTAAAGAGATTCTGAACATGTAGTTATTTTTCAATGAAGTCAATCATTTTGAAAATCCTTTACTGAAACTTTTCACATGTTTAGCCAAAGATCTTCGGCATGGGTTTTCTGTTACATTATCAATCAAATATCAAATGCCAGCTCCTTTCTGCTCACACCCTGGAGCTCAGGCCATCTGGAAGGCCCATTTACTGGTCGTTAACTACCCTCTCTTTCAGCAGGACTCACACTTCTCAGGCATTTGTATGGACTACCATTGCTGCAGCTCATTACTGTACCAAAGCTGACACTAAGAGAAAAAAAACGCTTAAACATAAGTAATTTTCATTGAATACAGAGATGAGGAGATGTTCCATTGGGAGAGCAGACAATATTGAGGGCTGTACCTTTTGTGAGCTGGCTAATTGCGGCTCAGAGGCGGCTAATGCATGATAGATGGAGGAGGAGAGCTTCTCAGTGGTGGATTTCACTGTTGGCATGAGATCACACACACGCACACGCACACACACACACACACACACACACACTCACTGCGCAGTAACAGATCTGCACTTTCCACTCCAGGCCCAAAGACATCTGTTGCCAGCAGCGGGTTACCTAGCCCTTATCATTACCTGCAAGACACGCCCATGTTTTCCTGGCATGACAATTTAAAGCAATATATGTGGTTTGTGGCTAATCCAGGCTGTCAACGTGGTACCTGTTTGGAGGTGAAAAATAGGTGCGCCACACAGAGCAGCAGATGGCCCGGGCCCGTCATCGATCTGAGCGGACGGCGTGTGATGGATGGATCTCGGGAGAGTAGCTCCTCAGACTTTGCCTCACATCGAGAAGGAATTAGCTGGTAATATTCTGGATGTAATGCACAGAGACAGTGGTTTAAGGATCGTTTCATACAAGGCATTGGATTGAGTCTCATCGCATGCGCAAAATCTTCATTAATTAGCTCAGTGTTTCTTAACATGGGAGTTGCAAAATATATCAGGGGCCTATTTAAAAGTCTAAAATGTAATAACAAGGGTTATTGTGCCAAAGTTATTGATTATCTGAGCTCTAAGTGAAAAAAGGAACCTCCAGTTAGAGTAAATAAGAAAAATAGTCTAAAAAAAAGTCTAAAAATGTGTACTTTGAATTCTTATTAAATATCTTACTTTTTTATACCAGTGCACAGGATACTGGCTTGACTTTTCTAATCTGCCAAATTAATTTATCTCTGTCACAATTGTTATGATGGAGGTCGTGGCTGAAAAAGGCTTTAAAAAAAAGGCTAAAAATCCTTTTTAGACGGTCTTCTACTTGGTTAAATGCTTCTCTTGTCTGTCATACAGTAGGAAACAAGTGTCAGTACATAAAACCTTTGCGAAGAGCAGTCAAAACGTAAACCTGAACATGTTGCCATATTTAAGGTACTTGAAACTTTTTTCTATCCAGTGGAAAAATTTAACTACAACCCACCACAACAAAGAACAAACAAATTCAGTTTTTCTGGGCTAAATCTATGATGAACTTTTATATATTTCTCCATTAAATACCTTGTCATGATCTTCTTCATTGATTATTGAGTGTTCCCTTTTCTGCCACATCACAAGCCTCTCTTTCAAAAAACAACCCTGGACCCATTCTCTGGTAATATGTTATTATGATAGATTTAGCTCTGTGTCCACATTGAGGAAGCTTTAATTCCTTCAAGTGGAGAAATTACAAACCTGTTAAGTTGATGGTGACGGTGTAGTAAGTACATGGTTGTTGAGTAGCAAACACATGTCTAAATCTTGTCTAATTTGCTGCATTGCTATTGCGTGCCATATTCAAAAACACTCAATAAATAGACCTATCCTCACAGCCAAGTGGCTAAGTGAGCGCCGAGCCGAGCGGGCTGAATAACACAATGTTTGCAGAAAATTTTAAACCGCTGAGAAGTGGCTTCGCATTGTGACAAGTCTGCCAGGGAAAGTAAACCACCTCATGTTAAATTCTGAATATAAACAGTTTGAAAAGCTGCAAATTTCCTCCAAAGTAAGATGAAGGCGCGCTTTTATGAGTGAGGCATCTCCCCGTGACATGCGACCACCAGTGTGTGGCATGAATAATCCATGGTGTAGCGGGCAGAGGCGTAAACAATGGCACATCTTCACCTCAGAGGCCTGTCAGACACACAGTTAACAAAGACTACCTCCTCATCATCATGCGGCCCATATACAGCAGAAGATCCACATCCAAACCTGACATTGTTACTCAGCCCTTCTCCTCCTCCTCCTCTTCTTCTCCGCTCCACAAACTCACTCCTTCAGAGACTTAAAGCAGTGTGGAGTTTTGCAGCTAATCTGCCCCTTGAGATCTGGTTCCGCGCGCCTGTATTTAAGGATTGTCTTTGTAAATTAAACTAAGCGTAGCATTGGGATTAGCAGAGGGTTCTTACTCAATACGAGGAAACTGCTCTGGCTGCTGTGATTTCACTCATTACCACGTCCACAGGCCCCATTAAGTGCTAGTACTGGAGCTGTACAAATTATGTCAAACTAAAGCTTACACTTGTATTGATGACAAACACAGAAGTACTTTTCAGAATATAGTTTTATTTATAATTTATAACCGGCAGATACAAAAACTCTTGAACTGTATCCAAAATGTGCAATCAATCACTGCTGATTTTTTTCCAAAAAACAAACAATAAAAAAATCTACTTTGGAAAATTCTGACAACCAACATAATCGGAGTATTGTGTGAGAGCCATCTAATCACGACTAATGTTCTGACTTAAGTTCAATTGCAAATCTGCTTTTGCTCTCCCAAGATGACAACCAAAGTCATTACATTACATACATCTAAAGTGTGACATTCCATCTCCCCATTTTATAATACAGGAAAAGCATCATATCCATTCAAGCAGCACAAATGTGTAGGACACATTACCAGAAATAAAGGACTTCAAATATGTACCAATATGTTCATGTGGAATTAAAGTAAACAAAGGACAGGGTGGGCATTTTCAATGTACTGTGTTGTAAACCTTTGCCTAAGATCATTTTAATGCACAAATCAAACTGAGCTTGTTCATTCACAACCTTGAACAGTCACATGTGGAGTCATACATTTAGGCAATAATACCAAATAAAAGGAAAAGAACAGCAGCAACTGCATATGAAACTGCTCGTCAAAATCCAATGACAACTAATGAAATTCTAAGTAGATTTAAAAGAACATTGTATTGGAAAAAGACATCTCACTTTCACATTTCAAATAAACACACTCAAAAGGAGTTAAACGTAGCCCACATTCTTCCATAAGAGATCCAAAGCATTGATAGAGGCATTGATATGATGCTGGTGCCTTACCCTTTGAATCCCATAAGATAACAATTACAACATTTAAGCAGTTACAGGAACAAATCAGGACAAATGAGTGACATTATTTTGTTAAAAGAAAAACATGGCATCTGAAGGACAGCTTCTGGCAGGAGAGGATCCAAGCACGTCAGGAGAAATATTCAAGTGCAAAATGTGTCAATGTCAGTCTGTGTGATTCTCATGTTTTCTGAAACGGTCTGCAGGCAGATAAAGTGGATACCTCACACAAGCGTACATTCCTTTTGTACAACTCCGTCCCCCAGATGGCAAGTGTCAAAAAGAATGCGCCAAAGGATTTTCAAAATAAAACACTTATGGTACACAGAATGTCCAGCCATTGCTTGTGACAAAATAAAATGTCTTTCTACACAGCCAAACACACAACCTAGATCCTTCCTTCCTATAAAACTCAAAGCTTTTTAGATTTTTTTTCTTTAAACATGCAACACCATTCAACGTTCCTATCTAATTTCTGCTGTGCTAGGTTCATGAAATGTCCTCATACATGAAAACATCCAGCTAAACTAAAACTACATCTAACATCCTACCAAAGAGATCCAAGAGACCCCTTTCCAAATACTTTTAAGGACACTGTTGTCAAAAGATGATCATTCATAATGTAAAAAGACAATTCCCTGTCATGTTATCCATATAAAGCACTTGCGTAGCATACTGTGTGCTCTTCTCTTTGCTCTGGCGCAGAAAGCCAAGAGAGGATCTGAGGGTCATGCAGCTAGGTGGCCTTAAGAGTTCTCAAATGTCCGTGGCACTAATGTCAACACAACGCCAAGCAGTGACAGAGACGTCGCCTGCTCCCAGTGTGGCCCAGTCCAAGAGACTGTTGCCAAAAAACGACGGCTAGCTCTGCTTTGACCTGCACTAGCACTGGTATTCACAGATAAACAGCCAATCCAATAGAACTGACGAGGGACCAAGTACATTGTGTACAAAGATTAATTGAGGACTATTTTATGCTTCCCAAATGAGACTTCAACCTTTTTTGTCTAGTGTCTACAGAGCAACACCATTAAGCTGTACTTCATGCAGGAAGAAGCGTTACAAGCCTTTTAAGCCCGAGTAGCCCTGTCTGTCTCAGAGCATTCCTAATGCTAATAATTTAACAATGTTTATACATCAACTAATTGCTGCTATGCTTAACAGCATAACATTGGATTCAGCATAGACAGTACCTTCAGTTTCTAATTTTACAAAGTCAAATACTTATTAAGGCATAATTAATATGAAATTTCTACTAGCTAAAGATACATCATGGATTATGTAATAAGTGTTTGTGGTTCAAGGTTATTGTCTAGATCAGTGGTCACCAATCTGTCGATCACTGAAGCCCTTGGCTTTTTCTATCAAGTTTATGGTCTCATGTGAGTGACTGGATAAATGTGCTGAACGACCAGTTCCTTACAGAGGTCAACACTAGCTGGAGAGAACCACAAGCTACAATCAGCACGAGTATGGTTACATTGACAGCTTCCCAGCGAGTTTAGATTCAGCGGTGGAAACATACTGCTGTCGAGTGAGAGAGTGAGCGAGGGAAAGAGATAATAACTGATATAATAGATAGAAGAGCTATAAGGAAGGTGATAACGTTAAACTTCTATTGGGTATTTTTTAAATAAAATGAAGTAGCCACTACAGGCTACCTGTAGTATTTCTTATAACTAGCTCATACTTTTATTAGTTTAATATTGTAAGTCAGGTGAGCTGGCCCCTGTCCGGGGTGTACCCCGCCTAAGGCCCAACGTCATCTGCGACCCCGAACGGGAACAAGCGGTAGAAAATGAATGAATATACATTATACATTTGAACAAAAGTGTATTATTAGGCTATTAAAGTTGGTTTATACTGTGTTTTTATAACCAAAATCCCTGTTAAAAACGCACAGGTAATAATAGAAATAAATATATATTTGGGCTTTGTTCAATGTAAAAGTAGCTTAAAAGGTTGGGGACCACTGGTCTAGATGTAAATGTGTAATTACTTGTGTACCAAATAAAATTACCCTTTTTAATGAGTAATTAATTTCCCATAATGTTTATAATCAACAATAACAATGCACAGTTTCAGTCCTCACAGACCTAACTTCATTAAAGCAAGTTATTCGTTTTAACTCGAGAATATATTGTAGTTTGTTTTCCAATGTGCAATTCTCAGATTTTACAATTAAAAGTACAAATGCAGCCCTTCATTTATGCTCTCAATATCCTGCTTCACATGCACAGAAACATGATCCAACGTGATGGAGGTTTCTGATCCAACATGGCAGCACATCTTTTCCGAACACATTTGTTAACCAAATTTTTCAATTGATTGGTTTTGGAGGTAAACCAGCGCGAAGTCTGGGACCTTAGATGATGGCATCTGAACCTTGTTACACGGCTGTACCACACACTAGTGCAAACTGCTCTGACACTGTCCTGTCCTCAGTAGTGCTTCTCCTGCAGATAATCTTTCATCTTATTGGGCAGAGGGAGTTTTTGAATCAAGTCTATCCTAGTGTATTGTCTAATGACAAAGCGACAGAGGTACTGAAGGGAACGGACTTGCATAAACCGAGAGACCGGATTGGTTAGTCTAACAGGGTAAGTAGCAGACCCCGGTAAGCGAGATCTGGAGTAGCAGAAAGCTCCATTTTCCGAGTCTCTGATTGAATGTTCAATTAAGTCTACTATGGAGGTGTGGCCCTCTACGTCCGGCTGCTCATAGAAACTAAAGCGTCCGTTGGAGTGTTCAATGCGAGTGTGAAGCGTTTTTCCCTGGGACCTGAAACTCAGGCTGAGCAGGTACCGGTCATCAGAGCTGTCCCTGACCAGAAAAGATCCATCAGCCAGGTTCACCAGCTTCTCCTCGGCCTCCCAGCGGGTTATCGGACCCCAGTACCAGCCCTGTCTGGCCAGTTTCTTCAGCTCCTCTGTTAAACTGGTCACAACCATGGGCCCACTGCTCTGGACTGAGTCGTATACCCGGCCCACCCCAGGGGCCGAATTTGGGTCAAAGTTCAGGTGGTGCCTTACCCTCTCAGCGACCTGGCTGTCTGCAGAGGCAAAGCCTGAAAAAGTCCTTGGGAGAAGCCCATTGCTAGTCATTGGCGGCAGCAGAGGTGAGAGGGGAGGCTGGACGTCAACTCTAGTACCTCGCAGCATCATACTAGAAGAACCAAATAGCAGTCCGTTTACCGAGGTGTCCATGAAGAGGTCTGGGGGGATCCCCCTCATCAGTTCATGTTCCTCTTGTTCCTGGTCTGCGTGCAGAGACCCACTGTCTGCCTCTGTGACCACCTCCATAGGAGATGAGCTGTCAAGGCAGAAGGAGTGGGACCCCTCAGGGTACATTCCCTCATCTAAAGGCATTGTGTACTGGATGTAGTCCTGGGGCGTTAACCCCAGCACCACAGGCACGTCATTTTCATCAATGTTCAAATGCAGCTCGCCGTTTTGAGGCTGTTGGATGTTCTTTAAGGATTCCGCTTGGTCCTGAAAAAGCCCTTCCATTTGGAAATCATGAAATTCCTTGCGAACACTGTTCAAATTAGGACTTGGGCTGGGGGAATGAACCATGGCTTTCACTTTGACTTCCATTTTAATGCAGGCCTCATCCGAATTAACAGAGCGCAAAGGCCAAGGCGAAGGGCTATAATGGTGACTACGTAAAGATGAGGATCTAAGGGGTCTCTGGGCTTTCACTTCATTAAAACTGATCGGCACAGAGGATGAAGAAAACGTATCTTCATCATCTAAGGAGCCATTGGCCGAGGAGCCACTTTTGACTTTTGCCTTTTGCTTTGTGGACAGTCTTCTTTTTAGTGAACCCATAAGGCTTTCACCTTTAGCCCTGTTTTTATTCTGCCCTGACTTGTCCTCTTCACCACCAATCTCTCCACCCGAAAGATCTTTGGTGTAACAGCTTCCAAAAAGCGACTCTTCTTTGGAAAACTCTGTGTTCACCGGAGGCTGCTGAAGCATGACAAAGTCCCCCTCTTCTTTGCCCTTGATACTGAGAGACTTTCGAATGGTCTTAAGGCTGATCTTCTTCATCCTGGCAAGCCCTCTGCACTGGGGGCATGCAGCGCCTCCCTTGTTCTTCCACTGAACGTACTATCCACGGTGTTCCCCCATCAGGCCACATGGGACAGGTCATGCATACAGTGAAGTTAGAAAAACCTGAGCAAACACAAAGCAAAAGTATCACAAAGGATCCTTATATAATATATACACAAATACACAGTATCTATTCAGAGCAGTCAGAGATCATTGAAGTATGTGCACTTTTTAAAAAAATATATTTTATACTTTAAACATACATATTTTTTTTAACAAAATAAAGTTAGATGTGGTGGATTTTAATCAAATTGCAGGCTCCTGACTCCTTCCTATGTTACCACATCCAATAATAAGTGACAATTGTCAACTTGATATATTCATGCAAGATTTTCATAAGTCTGTTAGTTGTCATTGCAGTGAACTGTGCCTTTAAGATTGAGACAAAAAATAAAGCTAAAGGGAAGCAGAACAACTGCAATCTGATTATTCACCATTATGTTCAAGAAAATGGTGACTCAATTGATAAGTCAAGTTCCTCTTCCCCTCCGTTCATTTGAACCTATAAGCAGACCAAAGTTTCATTTAGAAAACTATAATCAGACAATTACAAATATCCCCCTTAACTAATTGTGTGAACCCATATGTAGAGTGTTGAAACCTTAGCATGGTTTAACTAGCTTCACCTGGTGAGGCCTAGTCACAATATTCACATTAAACCTTACACTGCGTGCAAATATTTCAATTCAATACATCACTAATATTACAATATTGTCAATAATGACAATATCCGAGACTGAGATTGTGCAGCAAATCTGAAATCAAAGGCTTTTACAAAATATAATTGAGGCTTATCCGGTGTTTTGTTTGCCAACATTGAAAAGCTAAAACTAGCCAGCATCAAATTATTAGTTCATCTAATAAGACACAGCCACATGTTATGTGAATATATATAATATTAAAGTATATAATGGCTCGACTGGCAAGGTGTTCATTTTGCACAAGTCATTTGCAAAAGATACACTCTAAACATTTGGTGATCTAATGTTAGCTTGGCTAAGTGTGAAGCTAACGCTAACCTGTACATTTCGGCTAACAGTGTTAACATTGGCTATCGGAAACTTACAACGTTACCTTTTATTCTGGACACCTCCCGAGAAGCAGCTGAATAACGGGTAATTATTATGTCCGACTTGACATTTCCATAAATCTGAGGGAGATCACAAGCGATTCAGTGGAGAGAAAAAGGTGACTCTTTTCTGCTTTGTTGGCTAGCACTTTTAGCTCACGGCCTGTTCCTTTCTTCCTTTGTTGCCTGTTGAATTCTGGGAGCGGACACAGACGCACCAGAGGCACCACCTCCGCCGGGGACGTTCAAGAGGTCTCGCCGCTGCAGCCCTCTCAGAGAATGAATCATCCAGCAACTACAAAAGAAAGTTTAATTATTTTAAATGTTGAGAAAGAAGCCATACAGATAGCTAGTCTGTTTGGTCCATCATGACAACACCAACAACAACAACAATAATAAATATAGCCGCAAGCGGCAATGATCGGCCCTCGCCACGCCGCCGCCACGCCGCAAGAGGAGGGGGCGAATTGTCCTTTTATTGCGCCTACTGCTGAATCTGTGACGCTGTCACATCTTCTCCCCTTTGTTTTACCATCAAAAAGCAATTTTATTTGGAATTCTTGGCACAATGTGCGGCTTTGCCGCACAGACACCGTGACTCTTTGAATAAAAATGTGGATCACTTTTGATGGTCCACCACTGAAGATGAGTCTCACCAAATTTCAGGTTAATAGGGCTAACGCCCTAAGAGGAGTTTGTGAAAGTATAAAGTGTAAACATGTTCTGGCGATTTCCCCATTGGAATAACATGGAAGGTTTCGGTCATCGTTACGGCAACGCCATAACAATTATGACATGGCTCTCATTGACTTTTTTGATTGGGATGCTAAAATTGAGTTGTGTGTCAAATTTCATATAATTTCGCAAAACTAAACATTTAACCTCCATATAAAATATGTAGGGGGCGCTGTGGCGCCAAATGAATTTATTTCACTTCAAGTGGGTTTAGGGCAAAGAGTTTAACAACTGATTCTAATTTGACGCAATTCGGACTTTATCTGCGCATACGGCAGAAATTTTAAATATGGGAGATTTCTGAAATTCTAGCTACAGTTTGCGGCTTCGCCGCACAGAGACCGTGAGAGGTATCAATGTAATTTGGATAACTTTTGATGTCCCACTCCTCAGTAGCATTTTCACCAAATTTCAGCTTTTTAGGGCCAACGCCCTGGGAGGAGTTCGTAAAAGTACGACGTTTGGAAAAACTCCAAAATCATGTTTAGCCATTTTTGAAGCAATATGGCCGACATTTGGTTGGGCGGACGGCGTTGCCGTAATAATATTTTTTACTTCTCTTGTCACCATCTACCTCTGCGCCAAATTTCATGATTCTACGATCAGATTTTTTTTGGGTCATTTCCCATCTCTCAATGCATTTTTGGTACATTTGGGGGCGCTGACGCGCCAATTTTTTTATTTTAGAATGTAGAGAGGCACGATGTTTAGAGGTGTGCAAATTTTTGTGACTTTTCGTCAATGTTCACTGGGTGAAAAATAGGGGGGTTGGTCCCGAGAAGAAGAAGAAGAAGAAGAAGAAGAAGAAGAAGAAGAATATTCCGATGCGAAAACAATGTTTCCCATTTTTCAAATATCATAAACTATACATTTTCGGAAAGCGCTCGCGCTTTCCTACCTCATGGTGTGGGTCCCTGGTCACTGACGGGTACTTTCGTTAATTTTGAGTGGGCTCCGCCCACTTTGTGTTTTTGGCCCTCTATACAGTAATAATGTTCAATTTTTGCATTACATGCTTATATGCACGGAACATGCAAGAGATGGGGAACGTATTTGTGAGCTACTTAGCGCAAATGAGTACTTTATATGGGGATGACGACCGCCCAATGTAAAGTGCTCGTTTAGTGCGCACTTTTGCACGGGCTTCGCCCGTTTACAACGGTAATGTTCCATTTTCCTACTAATAATTAGTATGCACGGGGAGTGCGTGAGTGAAGGAGTGCGTTAGTGAGTGTTTGGAAGTGGGCGAGCGCTTTGCGCTCGATTTCGTGCGCACTACGTGCGCACTTTCGCAGCCGTGCTTTGCACGGCCTTACGAGATTAATAGGCCTCTCGCCAGCTTGTGGCGCTCGGGCCTAATAATAATGACGTAATAATAATAATAATGAGAATAATTTTCATCATCATAGATATAACCATACTAATTATCATGATTATTATGTTTATTATATGTTTTAAATGTAAATTACAATATGTTGATTCAGAAGAAGAACCAGAAAAGTTGTATTGCCATATAACCAAATTCACAAACCACGTAAATGGCAATAAACATTTATTTTTTCACACTTATTTATTGTCATTTATATAAAAAACTTTCAGACAGTATAATTTCACAGTGGTCCAAACAAAGGAGCCCTTGTCCTATTCATTTGGCCTACCTTATGCTTGGTTATTTAGTTTGTTTATAGAGTGGTTGTTTGTTCAGGATTTCCCATTAGGGCCAAACAAGCTAAAAGTCTTTATCTATATGCCTATTAAACAATATTTCAACATTAGACTATATGCCAGGGTATCTCTCTAATTAGTATCCCACAAATATCAAGCAGCTGAACACTTAAGACTTGATAGTGGCTAAAACTTGAACTTCAAAATGATACATGGGTTGCCTAATTAGTGTCAGCATTGTTTTAAAGTGCTGCTGTGTTTACCATCGCTTGGGTAATTTGAACCACTGGCATAGCCTTTATACTCAACGTTAGTCCTACATTGTTTTTTCCACACTGTCAAGTGTATGGCAGTCGTTCCCTAACCCTTCTAAGGGTGCCGTGAGTAGACAGGCCCTATGCAAAGACTCTAATTACCAGGGCCTATTAGATTTGATCAGACTGCGCTGGCACAAGAGGGGAGGGCAGGAGACAAGGGGCTTGGCAGCACTTAAAACTACCACAGAGGACACTGAGAAGATGTTTTCCAATCTTTGTACACGTTAATTAGTCCTGACAAACAAACTAGCCTTCTTGATACTTCTTTTCCTGACATAAGATATAAAACATGTGCATACGTTTTGTTTTAGCAGTTTTTCAATTTTAATAACTTCTGATATCTTTGGCAGTTTGTCCAAGTTTTCTGACACTGCAGGGACAAGCTTGCTGGCCCCAGATCAATATAGAAAATTATTTGGAATTTATGTATAAGCACAAGTCAAAACATTGCATCACCACAACAAGTCAACAGTGTGGACATGGATCTCCCGCCTAACGAGGCACCTCTGCACATGGGGAGACTTCATGTTTCATCTCAAATTCAAATGAACGCTGCATCAGCCATAAATTATTCGCACAACAACATGT
This sequence comes from Eucyclogobius newberryi, assembly GCF_026437365.1. NCBI lineage: Eukaryota > Metazoa > Chordata > Actinopteri > Gobiiformes > Gobiidae > Eucyclogobius > Eucyclogobius newberryi. Next base: position 17,072,314 of record NW_027315812.1, read on the forward strand.
CGGCCATGCAGTTTGACTCAATCCTTTGACTCTTGTCTTAGCCAGGTTGAGATTTAGTGGGGCCCCTCTGTGCCTAGCCTCATATCCTCAACACTCGCAGCGGAGCGGAAGACGGGTACAGCAACCATGTCAAACAGTGACAGGACCACAGGGACCAGTTGGGCTTGTTGCAGGCAGACCATGGTTTTGCCTTAAGATGCAGTGCAAAGCCACAGAATTACATTATTATTTCTCCACAGATTTTAAATGGAAATTATTTCTTATTTCTTCTGTTGACTTAAACCAAACAATAAGGTAGTCAAGTGGAGGAGTTCAGGTATCTCGGGGTCTTGTTCACGAGTGAGGGAAGGATGGAACGTGAGATTGACAGGCGGATCGGTGCTGCAGTGATGCAGTTGCTGCATCGGACCGTTGTGGTAAAGAAGAGCCGCTGCTCCTCCACGTCGAGAGGAGCCAGCTGAGGTGGCTCAGGCATCTGTCCCGGAAGCCTGCTGGGGAGGTGTTTCGGGCATGTCCCACCGGCCCCAAGGAAGACCCAGGACACGCTGGAGGGACTATGTCTCTCGGTTAGCCTGGGAAAGCCTTGGGTACCCCCCGGAGAAGTCAAAGGAAGTGTCTGGGGAGAGGGAAGTCTAGAAGTCCCTGGTTAGACTGCTGCCCCCACAACCTGGCCCGTATAAGCGGAAGAAAAGGTAGTCATTTTTTAAACCTTGGACTGATTATTTCTATCGTATGGGTTTTGTGTGATTTGACAACAATCTAGCCTTGCTTAAATATTTTTTTAGAGTCACAGCAAAGTTCTCATAAATAATGTAAAACGTAAAATATTTGGCACGGTTTAAGGTCCTATACTGTTAAAACAATAGTCTTTACAGATACTAGTGATAGTAGTTTGCTTGACCCAGGAACGTAAAGCAAATGGAGAAATTACCGACAAACGTGTTTTCCGTGAATGCGTCGCTGGTTCAACAGGAAGTGCAGTGACGTTGGCGCGGACGTTAAAATCATTTGATGACATGTCTGGAGGAGTTCCGCTGAATAAACTGTCTTTTCTAACTATCTACAGCTATTAAACACGCTGGAAATGGAGTTATCGTCTCTTATAAAGAAAATGGGTGAGGTGGCTCTATTAGCTAGCTTCTTAAATATCTCAGATTGTCGCGTCTCTGCTAAGTTTTTACCAGAATGCTACAGAAAGTTACCATAGCCGTGTTTGTGCTAACCTCTGTCATACATTATTGTTTTACTAATGGATGTTTTGATTTCGTTGTATTTGACGGTCATGGAATGTTTAAGTTCGCTTACATTTTCATTAAAAACATTGCTAAATTGCTGTGTGCTTGTAAACTTTTTAGTGCCTCATCACGGGACTGTTTATATTGTGTTGCAGGTCATTCTTTAGTGGAAATAAGAGTCCGGGCTTTAAAGAACATCATTTGTAAGTTGGACCATTCTCTAATTTCTGTGGCTGACATAGTGCAGGAGAAGATGCTTTTCGTTTACCTGTTGGAGTGGTTCAATTTCCCTGAGGTGCCAATGCAAGAAGATGCCCTTGAATTAATCACAACAATATCCAAGGTTCTAATATCTATAATTTGGTTTTTATATGCTTTCTAGGTGTTTAATGTGAATTTTAAATATTAATTTTCCTCAAAGCATCCTAGTGCCGCCCAGATGCTGAGAGACGTTGGGGCTGTGGACTTCCTCACTCAACTGTCTCCAAAAGTGGAGCCCAGACTGCGAGCTGTCATCGATGGAGCTCTGGACCAGCTGTTTCATCTTCCAGAGCTGCTGCCTAGTCACACCATTGTGTATTCAAGCAAGACTCAGACAATCACTGCAACAGGTACTGGAGTGAAAAGGCTAAATAATGCGGAAAGGATTGTGGAGTTTTGGTTCATCTAACTTTACGCTTTGTGCTTTACAGCCCCCGATGTGCCTGAAACCGACGAGGCTTCACCCCACACAGGCTATTTCCACAAGGGAGTACCAAGTCTGCACGATTTACCATCTCGCAAGATAAGAAGTACAGTGCTTTTTATTTTATACGAACCATAAAATACTTTCAAGTACGTCTTAAACTATTTACATGTTCATGCATAGTGCGGGAGATTGTGAAATGTCTGAAGTTTTCGGTGTTTCCATGGATTACCCTGACAAACACAGACCGACATATACTGTCATCAAATGAGAGGTAATTTATAAGGTATATTTCTTTTTTTGCTTTTTTAAATTGACCTCACTGTATTTCTGAAACAGTTCATTAAGAAGCAGCAACCCCAACTTAGTCCGGACTACATGTGAACTCTTGCGAGATGTCATTATGCTAGATTTTCCCTCGGAGGTCTTCTTGCAGCGCCCTGGCATTGTGAAGGTACTAAAATCCTGAAAAGCCATGAGTAATTTGTGCTGAAATGCACAGCTAAGAATGGGATCTACTAATTTATTCTGTAAAAGAGATGTTTGATAATTCTATTAATGATCACACAATGACTGAGAAATGTACCTTTGAGGTCCAGTGGTTTGGGAAGTTTGGGGTGCGTTTATCCTATTAAAGGAACCGTATGTAAGATTTAGATTTTACCTTTCAAAAACATGACCAATCTGTGGCTCCAAATGCGAGCTTGACATGATCAAATCAAATATGGCTTTTGCTGATAACAATTGTAATGCTGATTTATTCTTGATGACTAAAAGCATTGGGAAAGCAGAATGAGCCTCACATAAGTCTCACATTTGGGTTGACAGTTTAAATGATGAATCTGTGCTAGTGCAGCCTCTGCAGCTCAGTGAGCCTTCTGGAGATTCTGAGCTTAACATAAGGCATGGACTGTCCATATATAGTGAATGAGGAAACTATTATACGTCCTCTATTCATGGATTTCAGGCATAAGGATTGTTTCCTTATTTGAATGGTCCACGCACTTCAAATCAAAATATTATATCTTCACTTTCACCCAGGTCACCTTTTAAAAAAAGAGATAAAGAGTTAATTAAAGGTTAATAAATACATTAATACATTTAATAAATTACTAATCTTTTCAACAGAGAAAGGTCCTCAAATCAAGAATCAAGCATTTGAAACCCATGAATATGCAGGTTAAGGCACTAGAAACACAGGTTCAGTTGTGATTGCAGTTCTTTTTAATAACAATAGTACAGGCTACATAATGTTGAATTTAGATTTCTTCATTTTGCTATTTACTACTTTGGTATAAATTCTTAACAATGCATTAAGTTTATTAGCTTTACTCTTGGCAGTGCTATTTAGAACACTGACTTGAGGAATCAATAACATGTCATGGCAATGAATGTTCAGACATTGGTGCAATTATTTATTGCCCATTGATTGTTGCTGGTGAGGTGACTTAGAAAGATATTAGCATATTGTAAAAAAACAACCTTATTTATTTAGTGTTTATTAACCTTTATTTAACCAAGGAAGTCCCACTCAGGGGAGTCTTGGCCCTAGAGAATTTGATTTTATACCATGTTCAAATTATTTTATTGTCTTATAGGCTTTGCTTGTTCCTCATTTTAATAAGTTGAGCTATTTGACTAAATTCAAGCAAAAGGCACTGACATTTGATTTAAGTAGATGACAAGTTAACACACAAGATGAATTACTGTATCAATAATTAAATTATTCTTGACAATTTGATTTTGTTAAAAGTTGCAAGAAAGTATTAAATTACATAAACCTAAATTGCTTTTGTTTCAGATTTTACTGAGCCTTTTGAGTCTGGGTTCAAGTAAAGGTGAGAAGAACTACCTCTACTTCCAGGCCTTGTCCTGTCTGCGACAACTGTGTGTGGGGTTGAGGAGGAGACTGCGCTTTCACCTGGACCCAAGCTTTTATTCTACCAAACAAGGTCAACTAAATGTACTAATAATATCAAACACATGACAAATTTATCAAGTTGACACTATTTTCTTCACAAATTCAGATCCAGTGTCCCAAAACTCCTCCTTCTCCCTTGAGGTGAGGGGGAGCCAGCACTCGCAGACCTCATCCCCAGCAGCAGCAGCGCAGTCCCCCAGGCCCTCTGTGGTGGGACGTCCCGGACAGAGAGCGAGAGGAGATGGCCAGGATGGAGATGCGACACCCAACAGGTATAAACTACTGCGGATAGTGTTATCTTTTTCTTTCTTCTGTTTTTTTTTGGATCATTTATGAAGATTCAGCTCTCAAGTGTTGACCATTACACTGAACTATGTCTGAGCTCTTATATCTTGGATTATCTAACTTGCACACAAAGTATTACCTAAGGCCTACCACTCTCTTACTTACTGTCAAATGACATAGGGTTTAGATTTGCACGTTGCTGACCAAAATGCACGTGGTGCTGACCAAAATGTAGCAAATGTTTACTTGGTGTATATTTTAATACAGACAGTATATAACAGCTTCTTCAGTTAATCAAATAATACATTAAAGAAATGATCAACTAATGTAATAACCATCTCAGTTGCATGCAAGCTATGTCCTGAGAAAATGTTTTATTACAAGTTCAGTGCAGAGCAAGTGATTCAGATTTTTGAATTACACATTTTACGTCAATATAAAATTCAGCTTGTGTCCTTGTTCTGTTTTATTTTGATCTATTTTCTATTTTGTGCAGTGGCAGCGCTCACAGAGGTGCCGTGGCAGTCCAGGCCCCTCGGCAGACGCCCCAGTCGCCTGTGGCGCATTTGGAGTTGCCTGATCTTTGTGTTGAAGATGGCCTGGAGCTGCAGTTACAGCAGCTCACACTGGCACAGTTCAGTGTGGCCGCCATACAACACTCTGTTTCTCTGCTAAAAACAGGCAGGGGCATTTTACATTTTTTCTGCAATGTCTGTCCAGATCTTGTATCAGCGGTTTGATCTTGCTGTGTGTCCCTCCTCAGAGAGTTCACATGTGTTTCACCGTGCGCTGGAGCTGCTGTCTGAAGCCGTCCTCCTGCTCGGGGACAGTGTTTTGGAGCTGGTCTGGGACGATGGCAGTCTGGTGGGGCTAGAGCTGGCAAGTCCAAACACAATTCATGACAGGAGCTTATGTAGATGAATGGATGCACTTTACTGGAAAAAGTGATTTTGGTTGGTCACTAGACAATTTGCCAGACAGGCATATGGTCCGCCACTGTTGAGGAGAGTGGTATGGCTATGGTTGAGCTCAACGAGTTATATAAGGTTACAAAAGCTTCACGGTGGTTTCAAAGTCTCAAATATTCATGTTTCCTGCCGCCTTTAGATTTATGCAGGCTAAATCATCAGTGTTTTTCATCCGCTATACAAACACATTTATTATCCTCACCTTCTGTTAAAAGACTACGCTCTTGTGTTAAGGGACTTCTACACTTGTCAAGCCTGTGCCCCTGTGGCCCTCTGCTGTTTAATACATGCCCAGAGCCTTGCAGCCTGAGAACTGTTTTGTCATCTTTATGTGGAGAGCAGCTTTTGTGAGCCAGACCTCGAGGTTTTTTCCTAAGGGATTGGTTTAACTCCTCATGTCAAGTCTGGACTATCTATAGAGCTTCTACTGCCCCCTGCTGGCGATTTCTCCGAATTGTTTTAAATTCTCCTCTCACAACAAAGTGGCTTAGAATAGATTGCTCCAATTTATTCATACTGTGATGGGGTGGATTTGTATCTCGTCCCAAAATAACCCTGAAATCTGATTACATTCAATTCCTAACCCCTGGAACGAACAATTTTATTCTTGACTCGCTGCCAGTATTTGTGCGGCAGAAAGACTTGGTGTGTTTGAATGTGCAGGAGATGTACACACACACACAACACACACACACACACACACACACTCACACACTCTTGTCTTGTGTTAGCGAGGATTTGGGCCTATGTTTGTTTGTTTTTTAGAAGGAAAAGCTGCAAGCATCCATGGAGCTGCTGGGAGACATCCTGAACTACCATCACAATTATTCAGAGGAAATACCCCAAAATGTACAGATTCATCACAAAATGGCCTATACTGGAACAGCCATATTTACCATCAAACTCCTACAAACCATTCTGCCTCCTGAGAAGGTTCGTGAGCATTTGACTATATCGCATTTTGATCTGCTTTTTATTCTTAATGTTTCTTTTTTTTTTAAACAGGCTTCAGAAAATCTCCCAGAAAACACAGCAACAGCGATTTTTCATCTATGCTTGGACCCATCATTAGGAAGTGTATTACCAGGCATTCAAGAGACGGCAGTAGCATATTTGGAGCAGGTGAATTCAGACCACTTTGACCTCTACAGAATGGTGACCCGTGCGACTCTTTGGATGGATTCAACATGCAATTTTGTCAAGGAGGCACAAGCTGAGGTTTGAATACACGACAGCATCACAGCAGTATATTACATTCTTTCCATGGCTCTACAAAAAAAATATTATATCTGTCAAATTTGATATTCTAATTTTCCTGCTATTGTGTTTGTGTGCAGGGGGATAAGAACTGGCTTGAGTTGCTGGAATTGGCAGATCAAGCAATAGAAGGGCTTCCATTTCACCAGCACCTGCCAATAATAAAAGAATGTGTTCAAATTTGTTCTTACCTGTAAGAAATTGTGCACTATGTTTAATTTCACTCCATCTCGAAGCTCATGTAACCATATATGTGCTGTAAGGTGGAAGTTTGATCAGCCCAGCCCGCTCCTTCAAACTGAGAGCCAGAAACTTCTTCTCAAGCTGCTGTCCCATCCACTCCAATCCTTCAAGGCGGAGACATACGCCTGCGTCTTAAATCTGGTCAAGGTCGGAGCAAGCCTTCTTTTATAACATAGTTCAAGGCTAAAATGTTTCAGACAACTTAATGTTTCTATGAAGGGGAGGTCTTTGTTAAGAGGCACGTGCACAAATAAGACAGATCAAGATGAATAGCTCGTATTTCTTTGACCTTTGAATGATAAAAATTCAATGTGACATTTAAAATCGGGCAGCCCATCTATTTCTTTTTTAAATATCCTTTTATCAACCCCTGGTAAAGGTATATGGCTACATTTAATGTGAATGAGGATTTAAGTATGCATGTGCCAGTGAAAGGCAAGTGATAATTTATGAGGTGCTTTGTGTGATCACATCCTAGGACTGCCTTGGCATCCAGAATGTGTCACGACTGGAGCCAGGCACAAGCAGCGGAGTATGCTTTCTTCTCCACTTTAAAGTGCTGTATGAAATCTGTGCTTTTGGACTGCAGGACTCGGCACAAAAGGTGGGTTGGTTTGTATTCTTCCGCAAGAACTCATTTTGAGACCATTGAGCCTGCTATTTATTTTTTAGAGAAGTAGTTTCCAAACCATCTTGTGCAATTTACGGTACACTTTTCTTCCAGGCCTGCAAGTATGGAAGTGTTTTTTATTTAGACAAGGGGGATTCTTTGCTTCTTTCCCACTCAAATCAAATCGTCTGCCTATATAAAAGCTGGTATTACCATATCTTTGGCAGTCACTGGTGGTGATTAAATTATGACCAATTCAGGGCAAACTGGTATGGGGAGTTCAGTTGAAATGCAACCTAAAAGGATACTGAATACAGCCAATACCTGAAGAGGCACCAGAACACAGTTTGATGAAAGCTGATGCAGAGTTTAACTGACCCAACCCTCACATCTTTAAGGCTGTGCTCTCGGTCAGGGTCAAAGCAAAGACATCCAATCAACAATGAATCGCACCATGAAAAGCATTTGTAGATTTTAAGACACCATTAACCTCTCTAAAGACTACTTGTTTTATAAATTATTAGACATTTTATTGTACAACCCTTAAAGTAGCTTGTATTAAACGTTTTTATCTTCTGCAGTTATGTGTTAACTCAGCACTTTTCCCGTGATGTATAGGTGCACACTGCTGCCAAGGATATCCTTCTCTTCTTGCTCAAGGGACAATTGATGATGGCAGCATCACTGTGGGACAGATTGAATGAGGCACTTTACCCGATCATGCCTATATTACAGGTACTGTACTTCTTGACTATGACAGTGGTATTGTGCTGGTACCACACTTCATAAACCTCTTATTCAAAATCTATTACATTATATTTATAAAGAAGGCAGATGTGGCGGCAAGCGTTTCCTTGTATCAAAACAAAATATGATCAAAACTGCAATTTTAGCATTACTGGAACACAAAGGCTGCATATTTAGCTGCCAGTGAGAAAAATTTAGTTATTGTCTAATTTACATATATTGTGTTATATTGGCTGCTTTTGGGAGGAAACAACAGGCTTTTATTAATTGTTCAGTTTCAGGCAGCTGAAAGCCTGGAAATTCTTTATGAATAAACATGAGAATTCGACTAGACTGTCAAGTGTGATTTAATTCAAGGAGGCCATTCGGAGATGGGCCTGCCATGTCAACAAGAGATGAAATGAAACCACCCGTAATCAAAGCAATGCATATTTTATTTACTGTTGTGCTGCTTAGCCGGAATTCCCCATTGGACCCATCTTTGTTTGATAGAGTGTGTGTATGTGTGTGTGTGTGTGTGTGTGTGTGACAGGGGTACGCCAACACTGAGGAGTCGCTGGGAAACTGTGTCCTGCTGATAAGTGACATGTCCGACGCGGCGAGAGACAACATGTTTTCAAGCTCTGCCAAGTTAAAGGCAGCGCTCCGACTGCTTTTCACTAAACAGCCCTCGTGAGTTCCCTGGTCTCTCTGTCTGTTTGCGTTTGGTCCTGTGAGCGCTCTGAGCATTATTAGTTGTGTCCATGTTTGCTGTTATAAAGTCAGTCGATAATGTGTATACTTCTCTGGCATCTTGTGAAGTCAGTTTGACAAGTTTGGTAGCGACTAGCGAGTATCAAATATTGTAAGTCAACTCTTTGATGGATTGAAAATGTACTTTTGATGGACACACTACCAAAGTGTCGGCACAAAGCGAAAGTAGTATCCCTCTGAAAATTGAACTTTTAAAACTTGAGATTTTATAACAGCCTGTAATTTACCCATTGTTGTCCATGTGCTGTGTCTTTGCTCTTTCGACAGTGTGAGAATAGCTGCAGTAAACCAGATTCTTCCACACCTGACCAGTGCAGACGGGGCTCAAACTGACAGACCAGAGCTAGACCAGTTGCTCCTCTCCTCGCTCCCTAATCTCTTTTGCCTGAAAATCCCTGTGGACATTGCTCTTGACTCCAGCAGCAAGTCTCTCCTAAAGGTATTGCATGTAAATCAAACAACATGGTGTAACACACACACATTGATGGTTGTGATGTGATCCAGGTGGAGTCAGTGGAGAAGCTCTTTTGTATCCTGGCCTCAGAAACGGTAGATATCTCACTGAAGAGGTCAGCTGCTGAACAACTGTCTGTGGTTCTTCAAGGTCAGGACGGATAAGCTCTAATCTAGTCTAAGAATTACATGCACTAGAACAATTAACTATACAGATTTGAAAGGTAATTCATTATTATATTAAAAAGATAAACAACACTTTTGTATTTGTATAGATACAACTATGCATCCAGTGGTCAAGAGTCTTGGTATAAGTGACAAAGTCCTTTCTTTCATCATGGAGTGTGTGTGTGGAAACGCGGTAAGCCCTAGTTAAGTGTACTTGATGCTTTATGTTCTCATTACCATTCCCTGCATGTATGGGGATAATTTGAAATCAGCATGTAAAGGCACTTATAGACTCTTCATGGCAGTTTTTACATATGCGAGCATGTGCTGCCAGTGGCTATAGAGGAGACTCACTGAAGCGCACATTGCAGAACGATGAAATGGTCTATATTAATAGTGTCAGACAGGCTCTGGTCAGCAGTGATGTTTGCCCTGTAGGTACTGCACTCTGCTGCTCGTCCTAACACTTTGAATCTGAAATACTAACAGGCTTAATAGTCCTGCATGTCTGTCTATATCAGGATGGAAGAAAAACACATTGAGAATGACAGTTGCGACGCTAACACATTTCAGATAACAAGTGTGTGTGCATGGCTGCCCCCAGGTTAAATATGTGTTGTCTGCCTCAGCCTGCATATTCCCCTCATTTGAATTTATTTTGAACCCATCAGTAAAGAGTCACAGTGTGAATAAGTAGGTTTGACTGCCATGCGATTGTGTTGCTGATGTCCCCAGAGCCTGGACGGCCTGCTGGAGCCCTGTGTGCGTATTCTGAGGAAGCTGGTGTTTGCTGATCCCTCCATGAGACACGGCCTGGCCCAGCGCAGCGCTCTGCTCCTCACGCTGCTCAGAGGTACATTCAAATGGCATCTCATTAGACAACATCTCCACACGTGCTCTCATGCTCTGGGCAAGTTCTCTGAAGAAGATAACAAGTCAGCAGTTGATAGACAGAGCTTAACAATGTCAGCGCTCAAAACTGGCAGATGATGAAATTTGCTTCTGCGACTGTTAGATTGCATTGCCGTTACCAGTGTTAGGCGTATGAATTCATTAGAATGAGTAATGAAAAGCTTTGTACTTGTCTTTTGTAGACTTTATGATGTCTTTTCTTTAATAATTAGCTGTTGTTTTTTCATAGCATCTCTGATATTGAAGGAAAACAAAGGCAACAGCAGTGATGTGACTGTTTTGATATGTTTATTGCTGTTTGATGACATTGCCAGTTTTGAAATGTGGTGAGTTGCTAGTAACATAATCATCTGTTAAAGTGTACTTTTTAACATTTTTGCAATATTTCTTTAGGTCTGATGAACCAAGTAAAGATGTCAGAGTTTCCTCCTTCTCTCTACCACTTACAGTAACACGCAGGTAACTAGAATCGTATGTTTGTCTGTATCAGTTGTTTTTTGCTACGTTATCTATATTTATATTATCTCTCCCAGGTACAACATCCCGTTCCAGTCAGCTACACATCATGCCGTCAGCCCGTACTGCTGCGTCCTGCCTCCATCCTCTAAGCTCTGGAATCTGCTTCCTGCACGTCATGCCCTGCAGGTGGCCTGGAACACTGCATGGCATTCTGGGATAGAGGGCCTCTTTGAGAGACCCCATGAGTCAGGAGAAGGCGATCAGTAAGAATGTTATGTTTTGAAAATTAGACATTTTTTATTTAGTTTTGATGAACAAGATGAATCACTTATCATTGCATCGTAACTTATGAAGTGGGGAGAATAAGACTGAACATATTGTTTCAAAGCCTTTTTTGCTCTAGTTTCATCCGTCTCAATTTGTGCTAATGTGACCTAATTCAAAAGGATGAGATTGTCTCTCAAATTGGTTTATCCCGCTTTATTACATTTAGGATGCTTAAAGCGCCACATCAATGGATCAGTCCAGCTACAACACATTTTTTCCCCAAACAAAACAGATTAGCGCTTTAGTCAAGATAATTATAATTATTTTGCACAAAAATTTTATATAAAATTTACCGTTGGTAGGCAACAATCTACTGTGTAGTATTGAGACTTGCAGAGTCAGTCTTTTCAAGCACATCTGTGGATTATGTTTGGTACTATAAATATTTTCAGATGTCCAGTCACCTACCTCTTATTTGCACGTACACTAGTCTATTTTGAAATTATGTTTTGTTATAAAATAAAAATGTGTAATTAGTGTAACTGTGATTTCTCACCAGCTTTCGCAATCTTCTTTGTCCTAGATTTCATACAGACTTGAAGCTGTGTGTGTCCCAGGTGGAGCTTCTGCGGGCCATGCACTACCCCACTGCTCTGAGAGACTGTGTCCAGGCCATAGCCACTGCGGCTGGGCACAGCTCTGTCTTCTCTGCCCTGTCTCGCCTCAGACTCTATTTACTCATGGACAAACTGGCCCTGCCTCATGCTCTCACCCACTGCTGTAGAGAAACGATGCACTGTTTAAGCTGGCACGCAGCTATGACCAGGTACGAGGCTTTTTCTGAGTTTGATAGTAAAAGGCAAAGCAATTTGTAAAACTGCTTTATTGACACAAAAATAATGACATGGTTTTGTGTAGGTTTCTCCAGGTTCACCCAGCCTGTGTGGAGGATGAGAAGTTACTGGTGGCCATTGTTGAATTCCTGAATGATTATTTCAAGCAGGCTAAACCAGGATCTATGTCAGAGCAAGAAGACCGGGACCTCCGTTGGATTCTGGAGCTGTTACTTAACCAGGTATTGCCTTTCTTTATTGTGTTTACTGGCATTTTCAAAGTATACAACACATTAAAAGCTCTATGTATAGTTTGAAAACATAGTTTTTTTTGAGGCCCAAATACATCGTTCTGAAACTGAGTGGGATGGTGGTGTTGAAATAGTTTGCATTGCCTTGTTAATTTCTGGCCAATATTTTTATGCAACAGGATAGTCCCAGAACACATGATAATGGTTTGCCTCCTGGCAACCACAAGTCCAAACGGGTGATTTTGTGGTCCTCCATTGTGAAGTAAATACATTTTCCCACTCCTCGTCCGTCAAAACTAAATGATCTTCTTTTCCCATTTGATTTTAATATATTTAGTAGATTGGTTGCCTTCTGCCTGTGGTCAGAAGCCAACCAGTTTAAGATTTTAACATCTTTGTTTAATTTATATGGTTTGATTAGCTTTTTCATTCGTAAGCATTGATTTAACCCAGGGATTCTCAAGTAACTCAGCTGTTTGTCGTCTGCCAGTAAGGGACAACATTAAATTTTTTCCATTGTGCCTCGTGTGTGGATCACAGCAGTACAGCAACACTCTGATTTGAGCTGAAATAAAGTATTTTTTTCAGACAGGGTTGGCCCTAACACCTTTTTCTTTTGGTAGGTGTAGGGTCTTAAATTGGAAATGTTTTTTTTTTCTCCCCCCATATAAATCTTGAGGTTGGAATATATATAGAAATCTGGGTAAAACACTAATTTTAATAGTTTCAATCCTTTGGCTTAGACTGAAATATAGAATAATCTTCCATTTTTCAAGGTTCTTTAGAGAGAAAGCGAGAGAGAGAGAGAGAGAGAGAGAGCTTGGCCAATTCTAAAAATAATTTTCTTTGCTTCAGAGGCAACTCGGACTAGTTTTACTCAAAATTAAATGAACTGGCTTAAAGGAGCAGTCCTAGTGTAGAGTCAAAGTTTCAGTCAATGAATATAGATCTATAAAAAAGTTAAAACTACGCAGCCTCTTTAATGTGCCTCCCCACCAAGATTATTTGGTTGAACATTTTCCACACCAAAACAGAGGCCAATTCTTTCTCATTGTTAAAGAAATCGATGCTGCAATATTTTAATGGTTTGTTCATTGTTTTGTCATAGGAGAGAAATCAACACACTTTAGGTGGGGAGATCTACTTGTCGAGTGTAATCAGTCTCACCTTAGCTTTCTCATTAATGTGTGTGTAAACAGTAAGGCCTCCCCTGGCAGCTTAGACAGACTCGACTGAATGCCTGGTAGTGGTGAGATGCTCTGACTTCTCTGTAATTACTGAGCTGTTTAAGGAACATCTGTCTCCACACTCGCATTACCCATCTCTGTGTGTGGCTTAAATAAAAATTGTCATTGTTGATGTGTGGAAAAATGCTAATTCCTCAGTATTCTAACAAAGCACACTATATGGCTATACATTTTAAATATTTAATTTCACCCTTCTAATCTTGTTATAATGATGTGTTCACCACTCGTTTAAATCTAAATAAGCAAATGCAATGAAAAATAAATCGGTACTACTGTGTGTGTACAATCTTGCAGGATACAGCGTGCCTCCTTCATCTGCTCCTCGGGGCAGAGAGCCAGAACCCACGAGAAGAGGAAGAGCTGAACACTCAAGTCAGTCAGAGGCTCCAGAGAGAGCTCACGTTTTTGTTCAACACATTACTCCATTGTCTGCAGAACACCACTGACAGGTTTGTTCTTCTTTTTTTCTTTGTCTTTGCTATAAAAAACCATGTCATTATTGAAAAAGTTAAAGTTCCAATCTGCTGTGTTTCCTCATTTTACTCTCCATCGTGTCTGCATAGGCTATGTTTGGCTTTGGCCGGCCCCTTCCAGAGCCAGCTGGCAGAGCGTTTGCTCCAGAGCCTGCGGGTCTCAGACGCTCCTCATTTCTATGGCCTTCCCAGTCTGGAGAGGACCCTGCAGGGCATGGTCTGCCTGACAGCCCAGGCTGGCTGGAGTGCCCACTGCCCTGACCCCGGGCCGGTCTCCCTCTGTTCCAAGTATCTGAGCGGGCTGTTGGAGGTGTGTGTGAGTGAGTGTTTGTGCTCGGCATGGGACAAGTCTCTGTCTGCACAGTATGCTTGCATATGCTCGTGCGCCCTGGGTTTACAGGCCTCCTGTTCTATCTTAGAGAGGTACAGAACAGATAAATAAAACAACCACTCTGCTTTCTTTGGAATTAATTAAAACCAAGCAAAATATGGTTACAGGACAGGAATTGCAAAAGGTAAAATTCTCATCGATATGCCACAGAGCAAAGATGCTGATGAGATTAATCAACCTTGCTGCTTCCATCTGTTTTTCTGTTTAACAGTCCATAAAAAAATAGTATAATGCACAGTGCGCAGCATAACTCCGCTCAGAAACATGTCCAAACTTTATTCTGACAATAGAAATACAAATCTTTTCTTTACACAGCATCTCTTCCTGTTCAGCAGTCTGATATTTGATATTATCTGTTGTCGATTTCTCAGTCGACAGCTCCAAACAACATGGTGCCTCATCTTGGGGCCCAATGCTCTGCAGCCTTGTAATGTTTTTGGTTTATATTTGTCCCAAAAGCTCAAGCTCAAGCTAGGAAAATAATTAGTCTCAGTTGCATGTAGCTTTTTTCAACTGTTTATTTAAACTGATGCGCATTGGTGTTACCCAAAAGACATGCCTTTGTTAGGTAAAATTGGCAACTGTGAAACTGGCCCTAGTGAATGAATTTGAGAATGAATGTTTGTTTGTGTGTTAACCCTGCAACGAGCTGGCCCCAGTCCAGGGTGTACCCCGCCTAAGGCCCAAAATCACTGGGATAAGCTCACTGTTGGGAACAAGCGGTATAGAATTAATGAATTTAAACTGAGAGTTTAATTGAATTTTTAACCAAATGTGCTAGGCCTTTTAAAACATTAAAGGCAGTACTTCAGTTGTCTTCATTATTTTCAGCTTGATCTATTCTTTTTTAGGTGATTTCTTCCTTCTACGTGGAGTGGGGAGGTAACTCGATGTCTTTCATGGGTAAAGGAGTAACTAAAAGCGCTGCTGTCTGCCTGCTGCACCTGTCCTCTGAGATGATGGCAGAGAACAAAGATGAGGCAAGTGTCACAATGTGCTCGGCTGTGTGGGAAGATGTGTTGGAGTTTCTGAAAAGTTAAAACGGACTATATTCAGGTTAAAAACAAAACTGTAATGTGACTTATGTTAAAAGAGTCTCTTTTCTAGGATGTAATCTCCCAATGGTCTTTAGGGAATGAGACAAATGAGGAGGCAAATAACGCTCATCTTGGATTGGCCTGGCTTATACCACTGTGGGTTGATCGAGATCCAGAGGTGAGTTTTTTTTTACACTTACATTCTAATAACTAGGTTTTTCAAGGTTTTTAACTAAACTAAATGCTTTGTTTGTTGTTGTTTTTTTGTATTTACAATATTAAATGTAATGCATTACATGTTTATACATTGTGGTATAATATTACTTGTTGTAATTTCAGTCCAGATCGCTTACATTGCTGTAACACTTTAGCCTATTTAAAAGTCTTAATCCTGCTCATCCACCCCCTCCTGTCATGTCAGGTGAGGTGTGCCAGTTTGGGTCTGGGTGCAGCTCTATCGTCGGTGCCCGCTGGGTGCCAGGCGTTGTGTGCCAGCTGTCTGAACATCAGCGGAGGGCTGTGGGGCACGTTGCTTAACATCCTTTTGGATCGGCAGGAGAGCAGCATGGTCCGCAGAGAGGTATATTTATGACTCCTCAATTCTTTGTCACAAATTAAATATTAAATGTCTTCCATGTAGACAATTAGTTCATACATTTTGAAAACTGTAGTTTACTATCAAACTAAATGCAGAAAATGTTATGTATGTAAGTGACATGAAAGCAATCTCGATTTGAAATTTGAGCTCCGCACCGAGGATGTTTTTGTATTTCCTGCCAGACTCAGACAGATGGCAGTGTTGCTAATGCTGTCTGGACTTGACCTGCTGCTCATCATGTGTTTGTGTGTTTATCCAGGCTGCATTCATCCTGCAGAATTTGCTGGTGATGCCTATGCCAGCCAATGCAGAGGAGGCCAAGGACTCTCCCTGGCAGGTCAGCCGCTCTACAAGGCATTTAAAAAGCTTTTAATGAACTGTTTTCATTTTGTTTGTGTTGACTCCATCACATCTTCCCATTGAAATCTGCCCACACTTATTTAGTCCTGCACGATCTTGAGTTTATACTTGAGATACTTTTCAAAACGAGTAAATATTTGTTCTCCCATAGCGATTATTTTACAAAATCTTGATGTTTTCATACTACTGTGCAGTTTTCAGATACAAAAAAAATAACACCAAAGATCACAGCACGTCAAGAGAAACCATCTTTTAGACTTGACGTTTACCCTCTGGGATGTTTGTGAAAAGTAGAAATAGGACACAAAATGTCAAACTACTGATGTGGCTGTGGTATTTGATGCACCACAATAACTCATACTGAAAGATTAAGCATATAAACAGCTCTATATTTTTTGGTTGTTTTTATCATTGTTATCTGCGCTAATTTGATGTGTCATATTTATTTCTCGTACATTTAGCACCCGTGCGTTCACGATGAAGTGTCTGGTGTGTCTCTGGTGGGCCTGCCAGCGCTTCAGGCTCTGCTTTACCACTATCAGTATTTCCAGCATGTGGCCTCCTCTGCAGCCGCCTGTTACAGAGGCAGGTACACGCCTCACCTACAACCTCACGCTGTGATTGCTCATGGCGCCGAGCCCGGAGAGAACACTTCACAAGGTGCGCTCTTAGCCCTGTTAAACTGCTGTCCTCATGAGCCGCCAGACCTTTTTGGCACTTTCTTGTCCTTCCCTTTCTTTTCCCCCTAATTTAACTATTATGAATGTTTATTATTCCGTTTTAGATTCCTATGATTCCCTGTGGTTTTGGAAAACTGCTCCTTTAGATCCCACCGTTGCCTTTGGTCGACCTTCCAGCTCGCAATCCACCTCCAGCACTGAGGTTAGTTACGGTCTCAAAATGCAAAAAGACTAAAACAAAGACTTAAACAGAACTTGTGGTAAAATCTGATTTTGTAGATAAGGTGTTCTGGAATTGCTTCTCCAAAATTGCTGTCACCGCTGACTGTCCCAGAAGAATCCACCACAAACAGATTAATGGCCCAAGGTATTGCCAATACTTTTTATGTAATGTAGTGAAGATTTACGACCTAAACTTTACATTAGTTTGAACTCAAGATTCAAGAAAACAATATTAAATGTTGAACGTTGAAATTGCAGTCTTTCTAACAAACATAAAGGAACCAAATGTAGTGTGTGCTCTTACTGTTTTAAAAAAAAGTATTACAATCACAATAGAAATTTTAAAATTTTAAATCAAAATTTTCCCTAAAGTTTCTTTGAAGTTATCACTTTGCTCCTTACCCTACTTTTGTGAGATGTCTTGGTTCTATTCAATGTATAATCTGCTGGAAGAATGATTAAATCTTACCTAATGTCTATGTATTTTGGTTTGTTGTATTGAAGCATTTGAAAGTTTTGGAATGTTTACAGTAATACACATTAAAATGAAGCTGACTAATTCTTCCGCGTGTCGCTCAGGCCAAAGTGACACCGAGACCAGCGCCTCGGTCTCTTCCCAGGACTCCCAACAAGGCGAGCCAGCGGCGTCTGAGCCTGTCGTCATAGTAACTCCCGACCTACTGACGGCACACTGTAGCCTGCTGAGTAACCTGCTGTCCATCCTGCCCGACTTCACCCTTAACACCCTCCGACGCAACCGGATTCTCCACGCGCTATCAAGGTAAGAGGCTTGTTTGAGAATCCAGAATAAAAAGGCGAGACTATATTTTTAAAAGTAACAAAAAGTCAAAAGTTAATGGATAAAAAGTGTTTTTCAATTTGCATACAGATTTATTTCAGGCACATTCCCCATTTGAAATCCTGACTATTATGCATTTTCTAGCAGCAAATAACACATTAGTGCTTATTATGATTTTGACTTACAATGTTTCTGTCTGTTGTCAGTGTGCCGGACTTTAAACTGATGGAGAAGTGCCTGGACGATCTGAAGTCTCCCTGCGTTTTACCAGGAGAGCGAGCAGACGCCAAGAGCCAGGTGAGGCACGGCTCTGAATAATTTGAGTTGTTATGACTTACCTCAAACGTGGGCTGGTGCCACGCTGTTAGGTTGTCTACTGCACCTCCAGGTTTCAGTGTAGGCGGAATACTTAACAAGATTTTATTAAAAGTAAATCCTCGTTTGAGCTAAGTTTGAACAGTTTTGTATTTTAATTTATTGCTTTTTCTTTTCTAAATTCAACCTTTTGAGTTTTTAACCACAGTATGTTATTGTTTGTTTTGATGTTTTGTTCAACGTTCTCTTGCATAATTTCAGCTGCTGACCCTCCTGCAGTTCCTGTCTGCCTTCTCAAAGCTGCTGCAGTCCTGTGTTGCAGTCAGTCAAGAGCCTATTGGGCAGCTGGACTTTATGAAACAGCTTCTAACTTCTCTTGTGGCAGTGCTTACTCTGGATACAAAAGGACTAGGTCAGAAAACGCTATGGCGTGTCGGTATTGTAACTTTCAGCTATCCTCCTCTAATTTAAAGCTGTTTTATATTCTGCTCCGTCTAACCCGCATATCTCCTTACACTATAATCACAATTCTTCATCTCTTTAGTCTTTGCTGGGTATTAAATCTGGAATCTAAGGCTAGACCAATGTTTCTCAAACCTTTTACACGAAGTACCACCAAAGAAAATATTTGGATTTCCAAGTACTACCAGATTTATATCAAGTCTTTAACATGTCGAGTCCAGGTCTAAACCAAGCCTTCAGTATAATACATACTTACCACATTCGTTTTAACCAGGAAACTACTCAAGGGAGAGCAAAAATGTGAATAAAATGTACTCTAAATGAAGTAAACACCGGAACTGAAGAGATGTCCACGTACCATCAGAAGACATTTGTGTACTACTACTGGTACACGTACCACAATTTTCTCGTGTTCATTTTGTGTATTCCTCTTCTCTTTGGTCAGCCTTCATTCCTTTCATTTACATTGTATATCCACAGGTGTTTTCCCCCTCTAAAATGAATGCTATTGATTGTACTTGTATAGCACAATTTGTCCCCTTCTGTTCTCTTTCATTTGGATTTGTTTGTCTGCCGTCATCAAACCTGTGCCTCATGTCTTCTGTTCAGATCCAGGTTCACAGGACACAGTGCGAGAGTGCTGGGCGGAGGTGTTTATGCTCCTGGCTCTTCTGGTGATGAGGGACAGCTCTGCAGCTTACCCTTCTATCTCTGCGACGCTGGCAAGACGTTGGCGCAGTTTTGCAGGTATTGTAGTATTGAATATTTTAAAATAAAAATGATAAACTATGATATTTGCATGAAATATGTAAAAAGAACAAGGTCTTTTCCTTTTTTTATTGTAAATTATGTTTTTTTATGTCGCAGTCACATTATCCACGTGTATGAGTGAGAAGTCCTCAAACAGCTCCCTCCACACTGCAGCCCTACTGTTTGTCAGCACAGTTTTAGCTGAAGAGACAAAGAAACGAGACGCAGAAGATCAAAACTCCGCCTCGGCCCTGTCTGAAGTGCTGAGTGGTCCTTCGTCCGAGCAGCTGTGCGACCTCCTGCTGCAGGTAGAGTATTCTGAGCATTCTGACATTAAACTTTCCTTTTTATTTTATTAACGGCTTAATTCATATCATTTGTCTCTGTTTACCAGAGTTTTGAGAAGAGGACACTTCAGGATCCTCTGAAGAAGCACACAGCCAGAGCTCTGATGACATTGCTGGCCTGTAGTCTGACTGCGCAGAACTACGCAGCCAAAGGTAATACAGTACATCCAAACAACACATTTTAAACAAAGAATGTGTGTATTAGAATAGGTGATACTTTTGTTTTGCACTGCCATAATAATTTGCTTACATGTAATAATAAAAAGCAAATAATAAACTTTGAATTCATGCTGCTTTGCTCTTGTTAAACATTGAAATAATATAGTCGATTTCCCTTTTCTATTTGTCAATTTTCAATATTGCTATTATACAAGAACTATATTACAAAAATGATTGTGTTTTTTCAGCCGGACTAATTGACAGCTCTGTGGAGCAACTAAAGCAGATTTACTCTCAGCTGAACCTGGAATCGGCTCGACCTGGCAGGACGTCCCACCGCAAGAAGGTGAGCAAAACCAGTCTAAACTTTGCACCAAATGTGGAGTTTCTCACTGGATGAAATAACAATGTGGTCTCAACACGGCTGAGATTTTGGATAAATGTTATGGGCACGTTTGTAGCTCTCAAGGCGTAAATCCATCATTGTATTTCAAACAACTCACCGATTTGTTTTGTTCTGTTTTCAGGAAGATGTCTATTTGAAAGAAGTCAAACTGACTGTTGAGATTCTGCAAAGTGCACTTTATTGCAACGATGAATGCAGAGTGAGCTTCTATATATATTTCTGTGCTGCTAATTGTTTTTCAATGGTCCCTAAGTGAGTAAGTGCTCTGGCTGTAAATGAGACTTGCCGAAATGTTTCTGACATGTCTTGGATCTCAGTAATGGACATAAATTAATAATAGTTTATTTCCCTATCGGATTATTCTGTTGGGATCTTATTAGCTGCCAAATAATTATGACACGGTCATTTATCTGGCAACTCAAAGCCATAAGAAGCTCAGTCAAACTTGTTGGATAATTGACTTGGGAACCACAAAATATTTTATGTGAATGATTCATAATAAAAAATGCTTTTAAAGTAAATTCAATATTTGATTTACCTTATATCTGGGGACACAGATACGTAATGTTTATAGTTATGTTATAACATTCCTCCATACACTACCTTTTTGTTACAATAGTGTCTACGTGTTTGTATCCAAATGCAGAACTATGTTAGTACTACACACTGCATCTGTTAAAATATTTATTTAGGTATTTGCTTGTGTTAAATGTGGTTCTCAAAGTCATGATAATCCTGTTTGAGGCCTGGTGGTGTTCAAGTGCTTGTACAGTGTGTGGAGGAGAATATGTGTTATGTCTTTTTGCATTTGAATTTGCAGATCATAGCCACAGACGCTCGCCTTACTCTGGCCCTCTACGCTCTTTGGCCTTGGCTCCTATTGGACGACCCCTCCCTGGAGGCGGTCCTAGAGCTGCTGTGCGTCTACACAGCCAAGTTTACCACAGGTCAGTCAGCATGTTTATAGTCTTCTAAACAGTAAGTATTTTACCACACACTGTGCCTGGTCCGCGCTGGCCCTTTTCCCTCTGTCTATGGTTATCTTGAGTCACACAAACTTTGTATTCAGAGGCGCATTGTCCTCTCCACTGACCACTGTACAACATTGTCCAGCGCCTGCTTTCTCACAATAGGGACAGTGTCGAGATTCAGGGCTGAGGCTGCATGCTTGTCCCGCGGTTTGTATGGGATGTCAAAACAAAGGCACACGATGTGGCAACACTGAGCACCGCTATTGCCAGAGAAACTGCTCTTTGGACAGAATATAACACAAAATTACACAATTAAACACAAAAACAAGCGAGTTTTCTCTACTTTTACCATGTAGTCTTATACTAGCTCTGATATACAACCCGGAATCTTCAGAACGTTCCAATTCTGTCCTATTTTTGTGATTTTCTTTTAACTGACTAGTTTTAGAATCTATTAGTATCTGGGTGAAGTATTCAGTCTCATTTTGTATAGATCAACCAGGTGTGTCGAGCATACAACCTCCATAAACTTCCCCTGTCAGAGAATACTTTATGCTGCTCTAAATCTTTTTAATCCAAGCTTCTCCTTTCTCCTTCTCTGCAAAGATTCCATCTCAAATTTACAATGCGAGCTCCCAAACACTTCCAACAGTTGCTGCTCCAGTTTGAAAGCCACTGCAGAGGCCGTGGGCTTTTCAATTATGTCGCCAGTCTACAAATGTTGTAGATGCTTCTAATTAATGAGGGAAGCAAATATGTTCGGATTTGAGATTTAATTTAGATAAAGCTGTTGTTTTTCTGTTTATGCTTTCGGAGGTGTGTGTATGATTGGCGGCAGCTCCTCAGTGGCCGTGCGAGCTCTGATCTAAACTCACTCGTGTTATTGAACCCCTTAAGCCCCACTATCTGTGAAGTGCCAGAATCCAGTCAAGTCGGGCGCCCCATTTCCCTAAAGGTTAAGCAAACAGCAGGTTGTGTTCAGACCGCATGAATCCAGTCTTACTATTACACCATACCCCGCGGCTAGCATTTAGTCTCTGGGGACGGCTGTATTTCCACTGAACGGGTCATTTTAAGTCTGTCTGTTTTATCCACGGTCTGCTAGCACTGTTCCAGCTCAATGTGGGTAACTGACATTTTATTTAGGCATGGAATAATACTGGTAGGTTTAGAGCTGACCCTAAGTTTGCTACTACTACTACTAACACAACACATTTCAGGGGAGTGTTAGAAAATGTAACTAATACAGTGTAACTAAAATTTACAAATCAAGTATATTATTGATGAAAATCTGATTTGGTTTTATTTTTTTATTTTTTGTTTGATTTAATATTAGCAGAAAGGTATTAGTAAGTAGTAATTGTTGTAGCCCTCTAACATATGAATTAATTTACTACTATTGTGGCACCTGTTAGTGGGTAGTTATATAATGGTTAGTTACTTTCAATTTGGTCACTCATAGATTTTTTTTAATAGAGTTTTGTTAGTAAGAATACCAAATAATTCTCCCAACTTGACTAAACCGCCAACTTGACAACAACTGCTGGACACACGGAGGGCGACAAACGATACGAACAATACCTCGTGCACTTGGATGCCAACTGCCATAAAAAACTACAACGACAACAGTTTGGATATTACGGCAACATAGAGGAACGCCTCGGTCCGTATGACGGGGAAGAAGAAGAGGAAGCGTGACCTGGTCGGTGACTATATGAACAGCGGGGAGGACTCCCCTGGAGCCACTGATCCTGTGCAGCGTAGGGCGTCTTCTTGCTCGTCTATGGAGGGCTCTCTCAGTGAGGAGCAGGGCGGGGGGGTTGCAGATGTCGGGGATGTGAGTTCAGAGTGTAAGGTGTTCATAAAGCTCGCGCAGGATAATGCGTCCTTTAAGGGGTGGGATCCGATGGCGTTGACAAGGAGCCTGACTGTAGCTGTGGGAGTGGTCAAGCATGCGAGTGTCCTTAGGGATGGCTCGCTGCTGGTTGTGTGCAAGGACGTGGCTCAGCAAAGGAAGGCGATTGAAGCTAAGTGTCTGGGTGGGAAGGACATTCTTGTGTCTGATGCTGTAAGAGGCACGGTCAGGGGAGTTATAGTAGGCGTCCCTACGACGACATCTGTGGATGACATAAAGGAGAATTTGACTGGAGCTAAGGTGGTGGATGCTAGGCGGTTGAAGATGACCCGGGATGGGGTAAGGTGTGACAGCCTGTCGATAATGATTAGATTTGAAGGTGGGATCCTGCCTCGTGTGGTGTGCGTTGGGTACATGCGCTATGGCGTACGCCCATATGTTCTGCCGCCCCTGCGTTGCTTCAAGTGCCAGCGCTTTGGGCATATTGCAGCGGTCTGTAGAGGGAAGCAGAAGTGTGGTAAATGTGCAGGAGACCACGAGTATGGGAAGTGTGACGACGGAGCAAAACTCAAGTGCTGTAACTGTGGGGGAGAGCATAGCTCTGCCTACGGGGGATGCGTGTTCAGCAAGAGGGCTGCGGAGGTGCAAAAAGTTAGAGCCTCTCAAGGCATATCCTACGCGGATGCGGTCAAGAAGGTGTCTGGTAGTCAGGTGACGGTGGATGCAGTGGGGGCTGCCAGTGCTGCTGGTGTCCTAGGCGACAGGGGAGGGGGCAGCGTTGCCCGCAGCCAGGGGGAGGTCCCCACTGGGATGCCCGTGAGTGTGGCTTCCACGGGCAGAGGCCCTGTGGGTGCGGAGGATGTACTGGTTGTGAAGAGGAAAGATTTCTTCCTCTTTATAGTGGAAGTGATTAACTGTACTGGGCAAACCAAGAAGAGATCCGAAAAGACTAAGATCATCGCTAAGGCTGCAGGGAAGTACTTTGGAGCTGGGGGCCCCGAGTGGACGGAGATAGAGGATGCGCTGCGGGAGGGCGCCCTGCCCCATTCTGGCAGTGGGAGTGGGGGGGCTCCCGATGCGCCGTCAGGTTCCGGGGGCTCATAATGGCGGTGGTTGTCTTGCAATGGAATGCGCGTAGTCTTCGTGCTAATGGCCAGGAATTTAAGCATTTTGTCTCTACCTTGTTGAACAAGCCTCACGTTATGTGCGTGCAGGAGACTTGGTTACGACCTAGGTGGGGTTTTGGGATACAAGGGTATGTGTGTGTTAGGAATGATAGGGAGCAGGGTAGAGGCGGAGGTGTGGCTGTGTTTGTCCGAGATGACCTAAATTACGTTGTTGTCAGTGTGAGTAAAGCGCCGGAGGCCCTGGCGGTGAGGGTCTGGCTGGGTGGTGAAGCTGTTACTGTGGTTAACCTTTATAATCCGTGTGGTGAGTTAACGCTAGAGTCCTTACATAGTATCGGTAAGGATGTTCGGGGAAAGGCCGTGTGGTGTGGGGATTTTAATGCGCATAGCGCTTTGTGGGGCGGTAGTGGTACCGATAGGTATGGGCAGGTGGTAGAGGGTTTTATCAATCAAAGGGAGTTGGTTTGTCTGAATGATGGGGGTGGGACCCGCTATGATATGGGGACCGGTGCGGAAAGTGCAATAGATCTTACACTTGTGT
This sequence comes from Eucyclogobius newberryi, assembly GCF_026437365.1. NCBI lineage: Eukaryota > Metazoa > Chordata > Actinopteri > Gobiiformes > Gobiidae > Eucyclogobius > Eucyclogobius newberryi. Next base: position 17,097,101 of record NW_027315812.1, read on the forward strand.
CCAAGGAGTTAGCTGGTGTTTGTAGTTGGGAGGTTCTTGGTAATCTTTCTTTTGGTAGCGATCACTATCTAGTCCGCACCGTGATTGGCTTTGGGAGCTGTGTGGTCAGGGGGACGAGGATCCAGAGGTGGCAGTTGGCAAGGGCGAACTGGGGGGCTTTCCTGAGGAAAGCTGATGATGGTTCTAGGGTTCTGCAGGAAGGAGGATTGACTCAGGTGGATGATCTCAATAGTGCAATTGTCTCGCTCATCACGCAGTCAGCGGTAGGCACGATTCCTAAGAGTGGTGGTAGTGGACATAGGAAGCGGGTGCCGTGGTGGACTGAAGCATGTGGTCATGCTGTTAGGGCGAGAAATGCGGCGTTTCGCCGGCTAAGGGTTGCCCACACTGAGGGTGCCCTCATTGACTACAAGAGGGCCCGCGCTGTTGTGCGGAAAACTGTGAGAACGGCCAAGAGTGCCTATTGGAGGCGGTATTGTTCCAAAATTGGGAGAGAAACGCGTCTCGGGGATGTTTGGGGGATGATTAAGCGGATGCATGGGGTTGAGCGCCGTCATGGGACCCCGGTCCTAATGCTGAATGGTGTTGAAGCAGTCAGCGACGTTGACAAAGCTGAACTGTTGGCCGGCACCTTTGTGTCGGTGCACAGCTCTGACAATCTCTCACCTGCGGAAAGGCACTACAGGGAGAGTACTTTGGCCCAGAATTCTGAGCTGATTGGGCACCAGCCTTCGACTCAAGATGACCTTGACCTTCCGTTTAGTTTGTTTGAGCTAAGGAGAGCACTTTCTAAGGCGAAACAGACAGCCCCGGGTAAAGATGAGGTGTGCTATGACATGCTCTCTCATTTGACTGATGACACGCTTGGGCTAGTCCTGGGTCTTTTCAACCGTGTTTGGGATTCAGGTTGTGTTCCATCTGCGTGGAAACAGTCTACGGTGGTGCCGGTTCTGAAGCCGGGTAGGCCAGCGTCTGACCCTTCAAGTTATAGGCCGATTGCCTTGACGTCGCAGCTCGGGAAAACGATGGAGCGCATGGTTACCGAGCGGTTGGATTACTTCTTGGAGAGTCAGGGTTTGCTTCCCGCGCACCAGAGTGGTTTCCGTAGGGGCAGGAACACCATGGATTCCGTGTTGTGTTTGGAATCTGATATCCAGCTGGCCAGGGCTCAGAAAGAAAAGGTTATTGCGGTGCTCTTTGATGTGGAGAAGGCGTACGATATGGTTTGGAAGGATGGGCTCCTCATTAAGCTGCGGAAGTGTGGTGTGAAGGGTAAACTGTTTAACTGGGTCCGGAGCTTTCTGTCTGGCCGGCGTATCCAAACCAGAGTGGGCGCTGCTTACTCTGGGGTCTATGGGGTGGAGAATGGGATCCCGCAGGGGAGTGTGTGTAGCCCTATCTTGTTCAATGTTATGATTAAGGACATCTTTGACGACGTGGATGGGTCTGTTGGGAGGAGCCTTTATGCTGACGATGGCGCTCTATGGGTGAGAGGGAGGAATCTCCGGTTTTACGAGGCGAAACTGCAAAGGGCAATACAGCAGGTGGAGCAGTGGACCCTGAAGTGGGGGTTTAAACTGTCCGTACGGAAGTCTCAAGTGATCTGTTTCTTCAATGGACATAGGGACGTCTCCCTTCGACTGCATGGGCAGGTGCTCGAACAGGTCAGGGAGGTGAGGTTCTTGGGGGTCACCTTTGACGAGAGGCTTAGTTGGCGTCGGCACATTGATGAGGTCAGTGGTAAATGCAAAAGGGTGAATAACTTGCTTCGTTGTCTATCCGGCCAGGACTGGGGGGCCAGCAGAAGGTCGCTCCTGGGTATTTATCGGGCCGTCATGAGGGCGGCTATTGATTATGGCTGTATAGCCTACATGTCTGCGGCTGAGACTAACTTAAAGAAGCTTGATGTGGAGCAAGCCCAGGCCTTGCGCATCTGCTGTAGGGCTTTTAGGACCTCCCCTGTCTCGGCGCTGCAGGTTGAGTTGGGGGAATTGCCGTTACGGCTCCGGAGGCTAGAACTTCTGTTGGCTTACTGGGTGAATGTGCAAGGTCATACGAGCTCTCACCCGGTGAGGGACTTTCTCAGGGTTGATGGGGGGCAGAGTGAGGCTGGCGGTATGATTTTCAGCCAGGTAGGAAATGCGAAGGCGCGGCTTGCGGGGGTTGGTGATCTGCGTGTGAGCCCGTCGGTGGCTTTGTCTGCTATAGCTCCGTGGAAGTTTGTCCCGGCTCCTGTTGATGTTAGCTTGCATGGCAAGCTTAGAGGAGTCGCTGGGAGGGCACCGCAGTTTGCCGTTCAAGCGCTCATCGATAAGCACTCAGGTGATGTGTTTATTTATACCGACGGGTCTAGGGATCCTGAGAGTGGGCGTACTGGCGCCGCTTATTTTGTGCCTGACCTGGGGCTAGCGGTCAAGAAGAGGTTGACAGATCGCCTTTCTGTTTTCACGTCGGAACTTATAGCGATACGGTTGGCGTTGGAATGGGCGGAATCTGCTTTGCAGTGTTGCGGCATTGTGGTGGCCTCTGACAGCCTTTCTGCATTGCAAAGCATTAAATCTGGGAAATCGGATTGCAGACAGGATGTGTTGAATGGCATCTTCTGTCTGATGCTCTCCCTGTCCAGGAAGGATGTGAGGGTTTCCTTCATTTGGGTCCCTGCGCATGTGGGGGTGGATGGTAACGAAATGGCTGATGCACTGGCTAAACGTTCCCTTCGGCGGCCATCAATTGATGTGGCGGTTGAGTTAAGCAAATCTGAAATCAAGCCTGTTATCAAGAGTCATGTGGTCGGCCTTTGGCAGGAATTTTGGAGCCACTGTGTTACTGGACGGCATCTCTATCACAAACAGGGTAGTGTGGGTCCTTGCGGGTCTATGGGCAGGAACGCGTGGGAGGAAAGGGCCTTCGCCCGCATGAGGATTGGCCATACTGGACTCAATTGGTCACTGAGTAGGATAGGCAAACATCCGACCGGTCTGTGTGGTCACTGTCGGGTGCCAGAGACTGTCGAGCATGTGCTGATTTGCTGTGAGGCTTATGATAGGGAAAGGGCCGGGTTGGCCTTAAACTGCTCAATATTCATCCAAAGAGCTGCCAAAAGTTTTAATTTACAGTCCTGTTGCACTATGGACGTTGGACAAAATTCTTGTACATTAGCAAATCAACAATCTACGGAATAATACAAACAAATATGCCTTATAAAATGATTGCTAATGAAACATGGAATCATAAGCTGAGTGAAATCGATTCAGTTTGAAGTAAGCTTGCCTCGTCATTTCAGTGAGAGCCGTGTTGACAGATATTGAGATAACCTCAGGCTAACATTAGCGTTGGCTTGTTGTTGTATGTTTCCATTCAAGGATAAACACTGGCAACGAGCTGTCATGTTTCTAAGTACGCCCCATCAATCAGCGTCAGGCGGAGGGTGGTCACGCTGCTCACTCTTCAGCTTCTTGTTGATTTTTTTCATTTTCAGTGTAATCTGCTCCGCAGCTATTAGTCATATCAGTTATGGTGATGTTTGCTGAATATATTTAAGTATAGTTTTATATTTGAATATAACAGATTATACTCCTGTTGACTCATTACTGTCAAATTTTTAGTTTGTGACTTTGCATTTCTGAAAAGGTCTTCACACACTAAACAAATAGATCATCAAAATCAGCTATAACACTGAGAAATATTAATCTTCTGCAGTAGACCTTTTTTAAACCTTTCTATTCAGTCAAGCCTTTTTAATTACAGTTGCTTTAGGGACTGATTTGACTGTGTATTGTTGTATGTGTATTGTTCACTGTAAGTTCTTTGTGTTTTGTTTTATTCTGTGTTTATGTGTCTGTGAAAGGTGCTATACAAATAAAATGTACTTTACTTCCTCAAAAAATTATATTTAAAACAACAGTTAAAATCTTATTGCACCTTAAGTGAATGATTTAATAATAATAATAATAATAATACATTTTATTTATAACGCACTTTACATTCGAATGGAACCTCAAAGTGCCTTAAGTAATATGCAACATGGGCCTTCACCACACTACATGTGGATTCAACTTTGTTTTCTTCTTCGGATCATTCGTGATAGATACTGACCACTGCCAACTGGGAATAACTTTAATTTAATGAGGCAAATGCGATGTCTATACATGCAAGTTTAATGCACTAAATTAAATTACAAAATTTCTGTTTGCGGCCTAAATACCTGGTAATTAAAGCGTCATAATTATGCTATACCAGATCATAGTTCAGTGTTCTCTGTCTCCTAGCATGCAGTTCTCTTTGTGGAAGTGGTCCTGGAGTTGTCCCGGGATCTAAAGGCTCTTCGGGAAGCTCTCTGATGCACTCCATCATGAAACTGGCCTCAGGGTTTGCCCCTGACAACAGTTCTATCCAGAAACTGGCCTTCTACCTGCTCACAAACCTGTCCATATCCCGGGACTGCAGGGGCCTCCTTCAAAAGGTACTACACTCACTTTCAGACTTTGGACGGGGGATTTTTTTACTCATGAAACTTTTACTGACTGAATAATGTGTGATTTGAGGGAAGTTAATGTTAACAAGTCCAGGCTATAAATGACATGTTGTATCACAACTTCACACTTTCACTGAGCTGTTAAAGAAGTATTTTTTAGTCTGAACAATCAGACAATGTGACACCCCGTCTCTTATTTTTGACAGCATAACTTCCTTCAAGGCTTCCTGTCCTTGCCTGTGCCTAAAGCATCTGTTAAGTCTTCTGTCGGCACTGGCGGTGTGCTGGGCCTGTGGCTGAAGTTACTGCTCAGTCTGTCTGTGTCAGAGGACGGTCAGCAGAGTGTCCTCAGACTGACCGGCGCTCTGGAGGCACTGGCAGACCTGGCATCACAGCGGCACCATGCATTGCTCACCCTCCACAACCTCTGCTTCTGTCCAGCCAACAAGCCCCATGTCATCGCCAATAGTACGAGAGCACATACTCGACACATGTGCTAGTTAATAAAATATGTTCCAGGTCGACAACATTAGCAATATCAAACCAAAATAAATATGTTGACTTTCCTTAAAAGACCTGTAATTGACACACAATGACAATATACAGTTGATCAAACTCAGTACATGAGAGTATGACACACAGTCTGTGGGTGTGATGACGGGTGGGAGGAGGAATATGTGGGCTTTTTTGTGAAAGCCACTTCCTGTGACATCTGCTGTATATCCATTACAAATGAAACATCCAAGTGCATGAGTAATTCAAAGGCAGATTTTGTTAAATACATTGAGAAATTTGATATTTGCTCCCTAAAGTATAAGGGGTGTGCAATTTTAGTGTCAAATGTGAATTAATACATTCTTTTCTGTAGTTTTGTTACTAGCCAGGGTTGTGTTTTAACTGAATCTGGACAGTTTAACCAGTAGAAATTTAGTGTCACATACATTAATACATATTGCTTGCTTCATATGTTAAACTGTATTTTCTGCCTGATTTCTCTTTGTGCTTGTCAGAAAAAGCCATGATGGTTCTGGTAGGAAGCCTGGAGAGTCAGGACCCTGAGACCTGCTGCACTGGAGCATCTGCGCTGTGGGCTTTGCTTCACAACAATCAGAAGGTACACAATAGAACAAGGGGCCTAAATTAGTAGCACTGCATTATGGGGCACTCAGTCGGGGAATGACAAATGAAAATGGATAGGATCTCTGCTATCTGATTTGGCGGGACATTGACGGATCTTGTTGAAACGATTGTCTTCCGTTTTCTAATGTCTCTGTTTAATTTTCTCCAAAGGCCAAGACCTCACTTAAGTGTCCTTCGATTCGACTGAGGATTGAAGAAGCGTATACTAGCTTTAACAAGGGTATACGTTTACTTACTAATACAAAATAATCACCACTAAAGGCGAATGAGACAACCTTATTTTTCTCCTACTCTAGATAAAAACCAGAAGAAGCCGATGAGAAACTACTTAATGAAGTGCCTTGAAAACCTTTCCCAGCTGCTGAAAAACTAAATTCCGTGGCTGATTTATTTATTATTTGTATCATGTTTTATATGTCTAATTTTATCTTTTGATATTAAATATGAATTTCGTACATCTGCTATTATGTTTTCTTGTTTTACTATTCATTCTTAAATTAGAAAACTAAATTCTAGATGCAATATTGATAGATATTGGAGTCCTACAGGCAGATTAGAGTACATTTACACGGCCCAATAATTCTGTTTCATTTTTGTGTGCATGCACCAACAGAATTTATCATCAAAAATACCCGGTGACGAGTGTGGATTTTTAGAAAAACTCCTGTATTTGTAAGGCAAAGAACAGGGGATTTCAATGTAATTTTCTCTTTCCTTTTCGTCTTTGTTTTGTGTTTGCCCCTTTTGTTTGCATTATAGAGATTAGATTATCCATCAGATGTACGGTTTTACATCTTATTTCAATTGTCTGATAACTCCAGAAATCAAATAGTCATCCGATTTTTTGTTGTGCAATTAAACCTGGTCAATGTCAAAAGGTAAATAGCATAGTGTATCGACTATTCTGGCTTCACAATTCAACTGTTATTTCATAGTTTTGAGTATGCAGGTTGATATATGAATGAATGAAATGGTTGCTCATGGACAAAATTTGGATTGTTCAAATGTTTTTTTTATTGCTTTAGTTATACAAGCTAACATTTAAGTGGCTGGATGCTATGATAGAGTGCTTGTATTGTCAGAGAACAGGCAGGAAGTGCGTCTCAGTTGCCCCTCGACTCGTCACATCAATGCTGCTTTCATTCTCCCACTGTGGGCCAAGATGGGAGCTGTGAACAAGGATCACTGGTACTTCATGGTACTTCTCTTTCTTCCCATTGTCAAAGGTACGTAAGACAAACATACAGCTTATTTAATCTATGTTGAATATCATGGGGCAGGTTTAGTCAAAACGAGTAATGATAACTTTTATATTTTACTTATTGAATTTGTGGAGGGGTAATTGTGGTCAATGCCCTGTCGTTTTGATTGATAACATCCTCTGCTGTTCTTCGTCTTGCCAGATAAATTAATCTAAACACAAAGCCTTTGAGAATTGGGTCCGACTTGAAAATGACTTGTAATTTAGTTTGGATGAAAAGCGCTGAAAAACTTTGGAGCTTGATCAGTAGCTATCGTTAGTGGTGTTGGCTCATTATCATTCCCCTGGAGACGGACTTGCATCTATGAAAGTGCTTATCTGTGTAGAGCTCTGCAGATACATTTACTTCATAAGATGCATTTCACAGGTGCAACACTCGGCTAATGACTGCAGGAAAAAATCCAATTCAGGGTGGAAAATCTGGGTGTTTTGTGGACAAATACTTCATTATTTAGATTAAATACATGTTAAAACAGATTGAGAATGACTTGGATGAGAGTCGAAACGTTTTGTTTTTCTAAACAATCTGTCCAGATGACTAGAGCTGAATCTTTTACCATACATTTTTAAACTCTTTCCTAAATATTTTTTGTACTTGTAGCAGTGGTATTCATTGTAATTTGCTTATATAGTAGAACCCATTTGTAGTCATTACCAAAACTTCACACCCCATCATATCTTTTATTGAGGTCATAAATACAGTAACTCCCTGTGTGCAGTGCGAGCACAGCAAAAAGAGCCATTGGTCACGCTGGCTCTGGAGGAGGGCATGGTGCTGGACTGTGTGTGCCCATGGAGCGGAAAGCTCAGTATGGTGTCGTGGACCAAAGGCCAGGACAAGAACCCCATCGCAGTGCTCCACCCAGACTTAGGCGTGACCTTCTCGCACCAGTACAGGGAGAGAGTGGAGTTTCTGAGGAAGACTGCTCTGGACGGGAGCATTGCCCTGAGGAACGTCACCCACCAGGACATTGGCCTGTACCACTGCTCAGTGCAGACCTTCCCCCAGGGGCCCTGGACCAGCAGCATCCAGGTGGAGGACCTGGGTAAATCTCACACACACCTGACCTTTTGTTAGAGAAGAGACAAAGAGACCAAACATAGGTGACATTTAAGTTTTCAGTGCACTGTAATCGGTCACATCTCAGTACATTTCCCACACTGTGTAGTGGCCAATAAGGTATTGTAATATGGCCTTTCCTTAAACCTATGTCAATGTTGTCATCAGTTACATCTAAGAATGCAGTGTATCAATTTTTATATTTATCTCATCTTGAGACTGACACCTTGAAGTAGGCTACTTTGGCATAGTACTGCAGTTGCTGGATCCTTATTTAACAGAGTTAACATACAAGTGACTTATGGCTTATTTCATATAATATTTTTTCATATATTTCATTATAAGTGTAACACAAAACATTGCTGAAGCTTTATTGGAAAATTCCCTATTCTGCCAAACAGAAAACAAGTTTAACTTTCACACCCTTTCATTTCAAACCTGTGGTTTCCTGTGTGCTGTTGTGTGTGGCAGATGAACCACCTGCAGAAGATGACGAAGGTGTTGTGGATTCAGAGTACTCCACCCCTGAGCCGGTGGAGACCAGTTTGGAGCTGTTGGCAGAGCTGAATGAAAACCTGACGCTGAGCTGCTCTGGGCTTCCCAATGTGACCGTGTACCAGGTCATCATGGAGAAGAGGGCGGGAAGTCGGCCCTGGTTCATCATCGCCGTGTGTAAGATTGTAAACGAGGCACTGCTGACGGAGGACTACAGCGAGAGGGGCAGTATTCACTGTGCTCACACTCTGGACGTCAGCCTGCACCTGGTCCACGTTCAGCAGGAGGACAGTGGCTTCTACCGCTGCACCTTCCACACAGAGACCGGGACCCACAACACCACCATGACCCTGTCTGTGTCCGAGCCAGGTGTGCATACTCAAGACTCAAATTAATATATATATTTTTTTTTTGTCAAAGGCAAAACTCCCAAGATTGTTTCCTGCAATCATTTGCACATTTACCACAATATGCAGAGGTGGTCTCAGTGTTTGAAAGTGAAGATATTAGATGATAACATTACAGGTTAATAAAGGGATTATATGAAGATCTATATTCTAAACTGTAAGGGATTTGGGATTGTAGATTATTTACATTCATCTGTAAAGTATTCAGTTCGATTCAATTCATTTGTAACACCCAAATCACAACAGCAGTTGCCTTGAAGGGTGAACTTCTTACACCTCTGAACACAGTTCACATCTGGTATACACATGAACCACGACTTTCTGTCAACTTTCCCCTCCAGACTGCTCTGCGGGTGTCGGTCTCTCATTTCATCTTACCTTCTCTTTACTTCTATTTAACCTTAAAATGTTTGTATTCTTGTCTTCAGCAGGTGGCATCAGTCTGTCCGTGTACATGTTCTACATCTACTGTGCTGCTGGGACCGCTGGGCTGCTTCTCCTAATAGCCATCATTATTGTAGTAGTCAGACACAGGTAAAATCTGACCTTAATATACAGTATATTGTTTGAAATATTATTTTTGTACAGGATTGTTTTAATTTTGTTCTGTTTTAGACATAACAACAAGCGAATAGAATATAGGGTGAAAAAACGATATCCCAAACACAGACAGGTAAGACTTGTAATGTCCGAGCGTTATTAATATCTATAATAACTTTTCATCCACTGATTCTCAACCCCATTAAATATCTATTATCCATCAAACTTATGTGATTAAATTAAGCAGCTTTTCAGGATGTAGCTAAACAAATATGGTATTGGCTCATTATACAGACAAATTACTGTTGAATCCTTTTTTTCTGAAAAGCTGTGCCCCGTTATTGACACTTACTAACCCTGTGTACCACATTCACAGCCAAATATCTATGAGAACATCTCTGTGTGTCGCAGAGGAGCAAAGAGGCCCAGGCATACGAGGAAGTGTCCAGTGTACACCAACCTGCAGTATGTGTGAGAGCACAAGTGTCGTACCTGTGACTGCTCACGGCAGCAGTCTCTTTGTGCAGATGTCAAATATATTTAAACATACAGCATTGAGTTACTATTTCAATTTGTTTATAAACGGCATCAACAAATTTCAAAGTGTTGAAAAAGTTCCCTCAAATGTTCAATTCAAAGTGAAAACATATAATATATTTTAGGCTAATCCAGGGACTGGCACAATAATAATGTATATACTGAATAGCAGCCTCTTTCTACATTGAACAAAATCAGCCCAATATTCATGTAAATAAATGTTTATTTAAACATATGTAAATGTATGCATTTCACAATTTGAATTGAAGCACTGACATATTTGTTTTTGAATTTGTTGATGTATGGTATATGATCTTAACAACCAAAGCTGAATCTTGTTTGGGTCCAGACCTGTTCCTTTTTATTAAACTATGCACTTCATAATTACTGTTGAAAATAATAGTTTTCAAAATATTAGACAGTAACCAGTGGGCTTCACAAAAACTTGTGTTAATCATTCCTTTCACTTCCCTAACCCTCTGGTAAAAATCCAGGACAAAAGCGGGTGTAATTACGCTCTTTCCTTTTTACTCCTGTCCCTCCTGGTTTCCCATTCAAAGCACCACAATGGCTGTCTAATCATGGAATGGAAACAAAACAGCAGCACTGCACAGAACCGCATTTCCCAGAAGGCACTCTTGTCTAGGATGGCTGCATTCCACTTATTATGAAAGCTACACTCTTAATTAGCCATTCCTGTGCTTTGTTTTCCCCAAACCTTTTTGACATTTTTATTTTACACATGTATAGATTTTTATTTCTTATGCTGGAATGTAATTTACACTGTGCATGTTTGTAGAAATGGAGGCAGTGGCAGAGGAAGTGACACAAATATGGACTGAAATGTGGATTATTATCAGATCAGACAATGTTTGCAACTTTTTGTGCTGAGCAATAAGTAAAGTGAATGATGCAATGCAAATAAAAGATGTTCATTCCGCCGTGATTTCCTCCATCTGTGGGTTCGAAACAAAACTATAATCTACTGTATCTTACACAATGCACAGACATTCAATTTATTACAGTGTCATCGAAAACATTACATATGTACATTTAGTGAAAACTGTAGTCCTACATACACTCGTACACATACAAAAGTGCTAGTGACACAACAGTGGACAGAATACAAGGACAGAAAAGTGATGGTCATTCAATGCAACTAAATGCTTTTCAGTTTAGGGCCCAGGTAGCATTGATAAATTAATCTCTAAGTAAATAAATGAATCACATTGTAATGGGACTAATACACAAACAAGACAATGAGTGCAGAAAATCATTTTACAATACATAAATACTAAATTAAGTTAAAGTAGACGACACATAATGACTTAAAAATATCCAACAAAACACATCCACACAACACAAAATAAAGTGGGAACGTTCTCAACCATGGATGAAAGAATTTAAGTGCTACAAGGTTCAGTAACATACAAGGTTTAAATAAATAAAAATACACTTGCTTTGCTGCCTGATTGTCATCCATTTTATGAACAAACTTGATCACACATAACAATGAGGTTTCGATTAGGTATTGTGTCTTTTTTTGAAGTCTACAGTCACAACAAAGGTTTGGTTTTGGAAGGCACTTTTCACTGAACCAACGCAAATGAGGCAATATGAACATGAACTGAAGATAACACTTTTTTTTTTTTTTTATCTCTGGCAATTTAAAATGGTCAAACAAATCATGGAATTAACTAGGTTGAAGGTAAACGGTTCAGTCAATTCTATCAAATCAATTTGCACCGTTGTTTTCGATCCATCACAGTTTGTTTTAACCATTTCTCAGTTTAAATGTGTCTTTAAAATTGTTCAAACTTTGGCAAGAATAAAGTAGCCACAACCACAGCCACGTTGACACTTTGACAAATACATGGATGCAAATCTATAGCTGTTATTAAAGTCAAAGTTTGCGCGCGCCGTTGTTCAAATTCACACTGTTGCGATGAAAAATAGTTTGTCAAAAATACGGTGTTCCTCTGAGTGCTGAGGCTAGACTTTATTCAAATCAGCCATATGTTACTTCATCAATCACTTAGAATGTAAATGTTAATGACACAGGGGAGGACTAAGAACGACTAAGCATTTCGGTGCGCTCGAAGTTGCTGAGGTCACAAATAAGCAAAATCCCTCTTTCAAAGGCCTTCTTCTTGTCTACAGTTTACATTTGGAGCAATCCTATATTACACGCGTCACTATACAGATTTCTACAGGTTTTCTACAGTAGCTGGTTGTAAAGAGTCCACGTTTCGGCGCTGTCATTGAAGACGTCTCAGGCTGCAACTCGACGCGCGGCCACTAGAGGGCGGCGTTGCTTGTTCCTGGAGCGGGCCGTTCTCCTCCTCCTCAGGCTCGCGCTCGTCCGACAGGAAACTGGGGTAAGTCTGTGCGCGCGGGATGAAAGTTAAACTCAGGCCGCTTCCTAAAAAGAGACAGAAACAGAAAAAACAGACTCAGAGGAGCATCTAGAGAGTGTGATCTAATCTGTTGTTCTGTTGCTGTTAAATTAAGAAAGGCAGTGTAGATGCTCTTGTTTGGTACAGCATCCTCCAGTTGTTGCTTGGTTACAATAGTTGCATAACCTTTAACATGCAAAGATGGTGTGCAGAACTAATAGTCACCATAGAATTCATAGTGATAATAAAATGAAATGTTTTCCCTACGCTTTTTAACGTTGATTTTATTTGGTCAGTATTAGCTTTTTTGAATTGGACAATGAGTAAATGTGCTGTTGCTGTTTAAAACGCTCAATTAACGCACAGCACTTCCTCTAATATTTAAAATTGAATGACTAATTATTTTATGAGCGTGCAATTGTACCCTGAATCGAATTTGGGCCATTATGTAGGGCAGCGTCATACTAAATTGGAGCGTTGGGTAGAAAGATGTTGAAGAAGGAAACAAAGAAACAATATTGTATAATAGTTGTAATAAACTGAACATTTTAAAGCAATTGTTGCCAACCTTTCCCCACTAATGGCCTGTTTCTACATTTTAATCACACATGTTTTAATTCTAATGCCACTTTAAACCAGCTGCATACTCAAAATAATATGAAATAGTAACTGTACAGGAGTTACTAAAGTTCTGAATATGTATTTAGTTACACTCTGCATACTACTAGAGCTAAGTGGCTATTTCTATCATTTAGGGCCAACGTTTGCAACAACTTTTTATTCCCAAAGTTATAGCTGAGTAAATGTAATTAGTGAACATATTTTCAACTAAAGCAAGCGAGATGTGCCACCATTAAAATACAAGGTCTGTATAAGTGAAAAAACAAGTCGGAAAAACTTCTAACCTAACTACAACTTTGCGTTTGCACCTTATTTCCAACTAATTAGCCATTTCCGTTGGCTCCCAGTGTTCGAGTGCACCTTCGGGGAGTAAAGGATCCATGTGGGTGGAGGGCTTTGCAACTGTGAACATATTAATAATGAATGAGGATGCTGTTCGGGGCGGGCGGGAGTGACTAGATGCTGCTGATCGAGGGGGAAGTTGGCCCCTGATCAATATTTCAGGAGGTGCAAAAATAAAAGCTCAGAAACAAAGCTGTAATCAACTTTAACTGCCACAGAACTGCACTGTATAAGCACACGAGTCAATACGCCGCCTGGTTCTCGAACGCGTCGGCCTCCTCGGCTTAATTGAATGTTGATTAACAAATTAAAATCTGAATCTGTTTCCAGGGAGAGTAATTCATCCCAGGGTCATATTGATGGGATAGACATGAGAGATCATTGCGCTCCTGCTCCTTCAGCACAAGTGCTCCTCAGCAAACATTATTGCAGCTGCTGTGGACGTTATAAAGGACACAGTTATGGCTAATCTGTGCACAAGGACAATTGTTGATTGAATATTCAACCTTAAAGAGCACAATCTGTGAAAACATTAGTACTTGGCACTGACAATGATGGGAACAGCATGAGGATTCAGATTTTGGAGCAGACTGTATGAAAAAAACTCTGCTTACTCTTGCTTTGTGCTGTTTAGAGACAAATAAATGTGTCAATGTTGGATGTGGTAATCTGTATCCAAACATCTGTATCGAGAGAAATAACCCACAAACAAATTCTTAATGTTTCTGGTGGAGGGTGCATCACCTGCTCGTCTCATTGATCGTGTTGCTGCTTTGCCTGGAATGTTCCACAGTGTGGTCTAAACGGGGGTGCAACGATCCAAATCTCTCAGTACAATATCATCACAAAATGGATCTCACTGTAGAATATTTATTGGGAGATTTTGAGGAGTTTTATTTTGAAAATGCCACGAAAAGATTTTTGTACCAATAATTAGGCCTATTGTCATATTCCAAAGACTTAAAAGTGCTAATGACAGTTATGTCTTGTTTTATCTGGATCTAATGGAGCAAAGGATCATGGTCTTTGTTTTTCTGCATTCAAGCAACGAGATATATTGATATATTGTGACAATATTATCGTGAGACCTTTGATGGAACGGTCACAATATTTCTATTATTGTTACATCCTATCTATCTTGATATTGTTTTCAGTAACAGGTAATTTTATTCCCCTAAAAATAATTGGTAGAGTTTATGTCAATTTGTGGAAAAATCCTGGCAAAACAACATTTCCATGGCGAAAAGGGTTCAGATCTGTTCATACAGAAGTGTCCATTTAATGTGACTGCCACTCTGCTTTCAGATTTATTTCACCTACTGCTGCTTTGTGCTTGAGGCGGGCTGCACAGATCACTGCATAGAATTTACATACCGTATTTTCTGCACTATAAGGCGCACTTAAAAGCCTTTAACGTCCTCAAAAACCGCCTGTGCGCTTTAGTCCGGTGCGCTTTATGTATGGACCAGTACCCACGGTAGACCATTAGTTAATGGTGCGCTTTATAATCCTGTGCGCCTTTTTGTGCTCAAAATACAGTACATAAAAATCCAATTATAAAGGGAAAAACACAGTGTGCTTTAATAAATACTGTAGCATTTCATGATAATATTAAGAAGATGTTCTACAGAGGCTTTGTTGATAATCTGATTAACTCCATGCTCAAGCAAATGTAAAACCCGTCAATGTCAGAAGATGGTACAGAGCGATAACTGAGGACAATGGCAGGGCTGGAAGTGGATCACGTCAAAGCACAAAAAGACAGCCGTGATCCAAGTGGCAATCGATGTCGAACGGGGGAAAAAACTGCCAAGAAACGAGAGGAGGGACACAAAGGCGTTTCCAATGCGAGTGAGTCCAGCAGGAGGACAGAGGACGAGCGTGGGAACAAGACAAGACAGGTGACTCACCCGAGGGTTCTGAGGAAAGAAAACAGACAGAGACATTTGGAAATCTATAACACAGTGAAACAAGAGGGACACTGCCTCTCTCCTCCTCTTTGGCACCTAAAAGATTGCTAAAATAACCGATGCGGAACCGGGCAGAACCTTTCCATATGTTTGCCAAGACGATCCCTTCCTCTCGCCAACCAAGGCCAATTTGGGCAGGAGGAATATCAGTGACTGAGAGGAAGCGAGCGCGGGAGAGAGAGACGGCATCATGTCCCCGCTCGTAAACACTCTTTTCTTATAGGAGCGAAGCAAGGGATCTGACAAGACTGACAGCTATGGGGGCAACGATGTCTGCTATATTTACACGCAAGGCAACGCACTGACGTCAAAATCAGGTTCTTAAATAGCCCCAGATTAAAATATACAGAGATAAGGTTTGGAATATTAAGGATGAGGAGAGAGGCTAAAAAAAAAGGTTTGTTTTGGCTAGTCGCTCAGATCATTTGGCAAAAGGTTCCATCAGATGTTTTAGCCAACTTCACCGTTAGAGAAGCATCAAGGGAGTTTAAAAAAAAGGATAATCTAAAATAAAAGCACTTACATTATTACGTTTAAACAAGGCCTGTGCGATTGGCAAAAGAGTGGTGCTATACTCTCAACCCAAAAAACATTTGTATATTAACGAATATATATACGACGTAAACGTGTTCGAATCAGATGTTGCTCTTGCTGGTGGCTGCGCTGGCAAAGGTTTATTTTTGATGAATCATTTTTTTCACCATCATGTTAGCAGGCTTTGGCAGAAGTGTGTTAAAAGGACAAAAATGTCACTTCTGATCTGGACGGTCGCTCCCTGAAGCCCGACACTTGCACCGATCCCAATTCTGAGCTTGACACGAGCACTGGCCCGTCCATAACCTGAGAATGAGAAACCTTTCATGTGTTACTAAGGTTCAGCTCTCATTTAAACCAGTAACTGCAGAACACATGCCCTCACTGTAACGTCACCTCTAAGACAAACACATTTACAAAAAGAAAAGGGAAAAACAAGATGGATAAATGTGCTAATTAAGTGTCTGGCTAAAGTGGATTCTGTTTACAGGGAAATGTTCGGCAAATTTCTTCTTTTAATAAAATGTTAATGTTGTTCAGATCTTTTATGTTCATTTGCAGGAGCCGACCACGTCATCTGAATGGATTAAGAAAAGAAAAATGAGCTAACCTATATCATAATATATTTTACTTTAGAGTTTATTTGTTTACTTCTCCCCATAAATCTCAGGAAACAGTTTTTTTATTGTAATAGTTCAAGCAAATCAACATTTTCCTTCATCTAAATTCATGATCACCACCAACATCATCAGAGACAGAAAGATAATACATTTTTAAAGATACCAGCGATGGCCGTGTCGGTGTTTATGAGGAAAAGCCGCTGCAGCAGACTTATTTATCAATGCCATATTTGAACTGCACAATGACGTGTTCTCCTATTGGACTTTCACAAAAGACTGTACATAAATGTATTCACGGAAACATCACAATAGTCTGAGAATGTCAAATACAACAACCGCGAGTGTCTTGCGTCACAACAATGAACTGAATTGGTAAATGTCAATGACAAAGTGTTTGACTGACCTACATAGCAACAATCACAAGCTAAAAATAAAGAAACAAAAGTGACAAGTGTGGAATTCTCTGTAGATCAGTGTTTTGTTTTCAGCATGTTTTGCCGGGATCATTAGAACAACTGAACCTGATAAAAGTGGTATTTTCCTCCTCGTCTGTTGCAGAACAGACAGAACTATCATCCAACACTTTTTATTCTTGTTTTGTGTAATCCATGTTTATCACTCCTCACCAAAATAACTTTAGCCACATTTGAATTGCTAATGTTACAGTGGTGGGGAATTAAAAGAAGAAAGCCTGTGAAGAAAAACGACTTAGCACGACTTAACACAGGTTTTCTGGCTAATTTAAATTCTAACATTATACATTTACAAAGTGGAAGTTTGAACTTTAAAAGCTTATTGTGATTTTGCGTCAGACAGACAAAGTAGTGAAGAGGTGTTTAAACTATGGCTGGGGCCAAAGGAGGTTGAAACTTCTCTCACATCATAACTTTGACATGGACTTTCCAGTTTCAAGCCAGAATAAAGACGTGGCAGCTCATTCCAACAGATTCAAGGCACTAAATCTGAAGAATCCACTATGTTGACCACCAGTGTAGCCCTCAATGTGGCTCCTGGTGCAAAAGTGTGGGCACTTTTCAAAGTCTAAATTCAGCCGATACGGAATTTGGGGTTTGGCGAAAAATGGAAACACTAGAACTAGAAAATGGACAAATTTGACTCATTTTTGACTCACTCATTGGACTAAATGGGACTTTTATTTTGGACTTTATGTGTGCCCCTACATTCTTTTCTTTGGATGCCTCTCTTTTTTCTATTTCTATTTTTACCCAGTTTGTTCCCTCTGCTCTTGACTTGTTTTTGTTGTTTTTATGTTTTTAATTTTGAAAAAATGAAACAAGAAAATAAAAAGTATTGTATTTATTTTAGTATAAAATGAATAAAAAGGGTTTTTAATATTATGACCATGCACATGCACATACACATACACAGGACAGACATTTAGACAAAAAACATGTAAATTAATTCTTCCAAAGTCAATTTAAAAACCCCAAACGGCTCATTGAGAATTAGAAAATCTTGGCTCTCATTTGAGTAATTGCACAATCCTAACTGAAGTCGACCAATACTGCAAATACAAAATCCATAAAATACAATTATACAGCCAACATTTCAGCGCAATTTCAAAACAATATAAAACTATCTATCGCAGAATCTATCTATAGAAACACAGATCACCAACAGCTAACAATCCTGCACATTACCTGATAAAACAGCTCATCAGTAGTTATCACTGCACTTTTCCACATCCATCCTTCATTTTTCTGACTCCGCTCCCAGCAAACCTCTCCTAAAACACTTTTCACTCTTTTTAATCTTAAATTGCTGTGTTTTTGTCCAACGAGGCGCTTGGGATGTTCCTTAGTTCCATCCAGACAAACAGGAAATGATGAGAAGCAGCGCTCAATGCCAAAGCTTACATCAACAGAAGTAAACATGAGAAGTACAACACAGATAGGTGAATAACCCTCGGCGGGACAGGAAGGGCGTTGGGTAATTATCCACGCGGACACACTGGGTATTTGAACGCAATCGGAGCATGACTCAGCAAATTGACTGCGGTGATTGGATATTCATCGTGCGTGCAGTGATACAGCCAAGCGAGACGTCAGGGCCCGAGATCTGATTTAGCGCATTCATAGCTCAGACATAATAACAGATATACGGGGTAATTCAATGTATTGGAAAACAAATTGTCCTGGAGTTAGAGTCGAATCGATATCAAGTAAACTTTTAGATCAAAAGTAAACCTGATGCTGCAGGTATGACTCAACATTTTCTTTCTATGTAACTTTGTGTTGTTGATGAAAGGCAGAACAAAGTATCGCAAAAGGTATTGATAAAGCAAAATTGGAAATAACAAACTATATATATATATCGTGCAGCCCTAATGTAGAAGTTATTGTAACTAACTTAATGCATAATTTACATCTACGTGACAAAAAACACCAGCAATCTCTTGCATTGATATTTTAGCTGTTTTATAGTAGTTTATTTTGATGTGATTCTGATTTGATTGGATAAAATAACATGGTCAAAAGAGACTGTGAAAGAGACTATGGACCTCAAAGTTTTCAAGAATATGTGTTGATGTTGTTGTTGTTGTTGTCAAATGCGGCGGTAGTAGAATCCACAAAAGGTCAAGAGAGATTTTTCCCCCCCGTCCCCTGCTCATTAGCGCCTCCTGTGCGCTCCCTGGACGCCGCCCCGCCGTCCCTAAACTCCTGTCGGCCCCTGGGACCACCTTGTCTCGCCGCTTGTGTGACGAGACCTTTCCCGTGTCCTCTAGCACACTGAAGCATTCAATTTATTCATGGGAAACGAGAGGAAATCTAACGGTGTGCTTGTTTCAGATGGGCCGGACACACACAATGGAGTGGGAGGGGAGAGCGCGGTGCCAGTGTGATGGATGAGCAGAGGAGTTCGGAGAGGAAGAAGAGAAGCAGGAAGTTTAGGGGAGTTTACACACACACTGGCTTCATAAATAATGACCTGTGGGCTGCACTACACTTCTCGATGTGGGATTCACTCGCGCTGGAAAGTTGTTGTTACTTTGGAAACATTGTAAGTTTTATACTGTGAGTTAGTATCAGTATGTTAATGTAGTAACTAATGGATTAAAAGTAGAGCTGAGCAAGTTAACGCGTTATTATCACATTAACTCATCACTTATTTAACGCGATCAATTATTTTAACGCGCATTAACGCAGGTCGGATTCCCCTGGTCCGCACCAGTTCTAAAGCCTCGTACAAACCGCTGCGGGCGACGCAGAATTTGAGCGTGTGTACATTCATTAGAAAGACAAACACACCGGACGCGCGTTCTCGACGCCCCGGACTCATGTCCATAGAATACACTCAGCAGCAGACGTGCGTCTGAGTCGTCCTGCACATGCTCAGTGGAGGAGTTGTGCTGTGCTGCTTTTCTCGTGGTGTAAATGGAGTTTAATGTTGGACCATGGCTTTGGTTTATTAACTTTACAAAGTCAGCTGCTAGGCGCTGAGCAGGTGGTCCCGCCGGGGGCCCGCGTGAGCAGGTCCCGACGGGCGCTGTACCTGGGGAGATCCGCGAGAAGGGCCCAGCGCGCGTCTTTATCAGCTGAAAGCGTGAATAATCTGGTGCCTTAGCAACTGGCTTAGTGCAGAGGAATAAAAAAACACCCAGTTTTAGGAATCTACAAACTTTTCTGGTTCTTTTCAACGCCCTGGCAGTGGCAATAAGCTTTAGTTTTGTGTTTGATAACATTGTTTAAGTTCAAATGTACACAATGTATTTTTTTGTATTTAAGTGTTTGTTTGCGCAACTAATGTTATGGCGGTTTAGTGTCAAGTTCTAAGAATGTACAAACTGTACTGAAGTGTTTTATGGTTTAGGGACATTTGGTACTAGACTGGTTCTGCTGCTCCTAAAATGTGTTTTGAGCGTCTAATGTTTAATGAGATTACAATGTTTCTGACGTTACCTCTGAAGTGGCCTGTTTTGTGGATTTTGTGGCAAGTGAATACTTAATATTTGCTACTGAATAAAAATGCTGATGCACTTTACACTTCTTTTGAATTAATTTTGAATTTTGCACGTAAAAATGTGATTAATCATGATTAATCAGGGAAATAATGCGATTAATCGCGATAAAAAAATGTAATCGTTGCCCAGCCCTAATTAAAAGTGAACTATGGAACTTTTCTGATGGGAGTAAAGTATGGTTATAAAAAGATTTCTTTAATCGGAAGGTTCTGATCTGAGGAGCTAAAATGTACACTGCTTGACTGAAAGTAACTTCTGGTAGCACTCGATGGCAGGTATTTTATTGCTAAAAAGAATATTTTTAAGTGTTACACTGGTGCATTACATTACAGGTTGTTACACATTGCATTACTGATTATTACTGATTATTACATGTAATTACACGCTGCACAAAATTACAATGTTAATTATGTCACAACTGGACTCAAACCAAGACTTGAAGTGACGTAAAACCTTCTTCACAACATCCACCAAATCTGACTCGCCTGACTGCTTCACTTCTGATTACTTTTCTTTGTGTGCATCTGTGTTGCGCTCTCCTCTGGGCTTCATTACTGACAAGAACCAAACCGGCCTGTACGATAATTAGAGTGTGCATGTCTGTACCTTGGTAACTGTAGAGATCTCCCACGCTGTTCTGGCGCGTGATGTGCTGCCAGTAGGCACTGCGCGGCAGCGAGATAGACTTGGTGAGCGTCTCTCTGGAGTGGATCTAAAGCAGACAGAGAAGAGATGCTCAGTCTAACACATTGTCATTGTGAGTCATTCATTCACAACTCTATAAAACCAGTGAATCTCACGCTTAGGGCGGTATGGAAGAAAGGACGGAGGGCAGGGAATCGAAAAAGAAAGAAGGATAACAATAAATAATAGAAGAAGAAGTGTACAGTGTTGTGTTCATGTGTCATGCATTCAAAACTCTACAAGAGAACATTGTATTTAGGGCCATATTGGCAAATAATAGAAATATTGATCATATCGTGAATGTTGTTTTGAAGATAAGCAGAAATAAAGCATTGTTTATGATGAAAAATGTGTGTTTTATACATGAAAAAAGAAGAAGGGAAACAAAAACACACGTTAATTTCCAAATAAGTCCACTTCAGTTACTTAAAGCCCAACTGATACATTCATTTTTTTTCAGTATTGACCAAACCCTTGGCATTATGACGTAAAAAAGATGAAAGAAAGGAAGACTTCAGAAAGGAAGGATGAGATGAAACAAAGAAAGAAGTGTAGCACATTGTCAATTAGCTCTGTTTAATACCAGCGCGTTTAGAACCGTATGTTTCGAATCTGGCGTGTCATTGTGACTCAAGCAGAGATTAATAGAGAAAAACATGAAACCAAACGCCGAGATGAGAGTCCCTGATAATAACATGCAATTACTTTCACACAGCTGTTTGTCAACGTGAGCGGTCAGTTTGATGTTTTACGGAGATTTACGGAGCTCAAGAAGGTGAATAGAGACGCCAAAATGAAGAGCAGAGCCATGTTGTCGTGGCTCATCAAACACAAGGCGGGACCACGTGAATAAATACTGCAAATGTTCGAAAGGAAAGAGAGGATGACATCACAATAAAAGAAAACCAATAAGGTAGGTGTAAGTAGAGCAAAGTTTATAGTAATAGAATACAAAATAGGCTGGAAAATCAACTAATACATAATGAGTTAGTCCAGACGCAACGTTTAACAGACACAAAAACAAAATAAATGTGAGCACACTACACAGATTTCAGCATCTTTGCACTGGCTGACTGTTAATTTTACAATTTTTTTATAAGATTTTGTTGTTTCTTTTGTAAGCTTTGAATATTTTTCTGATCTCATCCAAATTTACCAACTTTGTGGTGCGTCTCATTTAGTTTTACTGGTTTATTTTCTTCTAAATATGACCCGTGGAGTTCAGCTGAATAGAAATGATTTTGTTTCCATGTGAACTACTGTGCGGCACTGGAACTATTGCATGTTTATAAAATGTGCAATAAAAGTAAAGTAAAAGGGAGTAGAATCCAGAAGCTCAACTTGCAAATAGCAAACTGTTCTATTATGTTAAAATAAAACTTAGTCATTTAGATTTACAAACGTGGTCACATGGGATTCTGAGATGAGTTTAGCAGTTCATATTTTAATCTTCTCGCAGATGTTAATGCTTAAAATGTGAACTTTGAACAAGATCCTACAATCGAAACGTAATTGTAATGGCAGTTCAATGTTTTTTGTTCAACACTGGCGCAAAAAAGTGCCGTATGAATGAAAAGTGTTGTTTGTAATGTCATTAGAAAGAAGGATGTAGAAAACAGGCAGGAAAAAGAGCCAAATACAGGGTGTCACCGGGGGCTCCAGGTCCAATGCGAAATGATTCAAGAGAGTTGAGCCGGGGCCCGAGGGAGAAGTGTGTTTCTGAACGTGTGAAAAGTCAAGGTCTTGTGTGTGAAAAAAAAAGATGATTTATTAGTACAAAGATTAGTTTCTAAAAATAATACTGAGAACAATGCGGCTTTAATGAGAAAACACACATTTTCAAAAGCAATTAGTGTTTTGCTCTGTACAGAAGTCCATAAATCACATATTTAATCTTCAGTAATCATCCTAAATGAAAAATCAATGTAGAAAAATATCCGTATTTAAAAGAATGGAAGTCATGAATCCTTTTTTATTGTTCATTCCTTTTTCCACAGACAACAACGGAAACTTTTGAACAAGCTCAGCACAAAGCTTATTGATATGACTGTGGATTATGAACAGTTTATAAGATAAGATAAGATAAGATAATCCTTTATTGTCCACACATGGGGAAATTTCATTGTTGCAACGCAGGTAGATACAGAGGAAAAAAGAACAGATAACTTATAGGAAGTTTAAAACGTTTTTTAAAAAAATACCGTTATTAACTCATTTACAATCAAATTAAAACAAAAATATCAAATTAAAACAAAAATAGCAACCTGTGTAATAATGTCAAACTTGTGGAGTGGTATTGTAATATTGTTGATTAATTTCTTTTAAGCACTTACCGCAGCATTAATATTTAAGAACTGAAATATGAACTGCTTAAGAAATACACAAATTACATGCACTTCAGGAATCATTTACTTAACTCATTAACCCCAGAACTAGCAGGCTTTATACAAATTATTTTGTTATTTGAAAAGACCAAATTAAAACCAAATTAATCGCAGTAATTGTGATTTGTGACTATTCCAAATACGATTTCAAATAACCTTGCTGCTCAATGTAGAAGTATCCATCCTCACAACCTAATATATTGTAATTATTTCCTCTAGCATTGTTTTGTTGGCGCTGACTCTGGTGTTTGTTTGTGCCGGAGCTGCTGTTGACAGAGCACATCACACGTAGGTGCAGTGTGTACCTGGGAGCTCTTCTCCAGCTCCTCCATCATCCTCTCGTGCTGCTGGGCGATGGCCAGTGTGGCGGAGTGGACCCGCTGGTAGATCATCTCGCCCTCCCGCGTCTGGAAGGTGAACAGCCCCTCCCCGGTGTCGCACATCCTGCGGCACGCACAGGGAAACCCACCAGGGGGAAGTGTAACGTCTTAGAAAACCATCCACACTCAGCATTTTCAACAACTCAAAACCAGTTCAAAACTAGCTTCACATAACTGCGTCTTCTCTCACCCACTGCCTCTTGTTGTTGTTGTGTTAGTGTTTTTGTCTGTCCTGAGCTGTGAAGCATCTTTGTGTGTCATGAAAAATGTAATGTATTATTGTTGTTTTTATTAGATCACTCCATGTAATCAACAGACCCACAGTAAACAGTTAAACTATTGTTTCACAGGCTCAAAAAGATATCCAAGGAGCTTCGGTTTACAACAATTTGAACAGAATTAACCACAAATTTACTTTCTTATGCTTTTTAGAAACTGAAAAAGTGTGTCCAGTCGAGATAAGCCAAACTTCTCAAAGCCAGACTGCAATAGCCCTAACATAAGCGTTTAAGAATGATGAGGAATTAGACTGTTGCCATAGCGATTAACAATTCAAAACTAAATATTACACCTTTTGAATGACTAAAATCACCCAAGAGAGACTTTCAGCTCATATTATGATTACAAGTATGAAAAAGAACAAACCATGTGCAGCACAATAGGTTTGCTATAGGTTTGAGTCCAAGCCCAAACAGTTAGCTGAATGTCTCTCCCTACTCGCTGTAATCAATTAAATGTGTGCCAAAAACATAATATAACATAACACATTCTGGCGTAAACATGTTAGAACTCAAAGTGATATTTCATCCAAGAGGAAGTGATGAGATTAAAATTAAGTTTCTAAGTAAACTATTTATAAGTCATTGACACACACAGGTTATTTGTTTATTGCACATAAGGCATTTACTAGCATTTATATATGGCTTATAATACTATGTAAATAATTGTCAATAAGCCAATTACAAACATAAACAAGAGCATTAGTAAGCTGCTTATTAAACCATTTTAATAACCAAGTGATAGACGTGTGTAAATGCCTTTTACGTGCTTCTAAACAAATAACTAGTGCTTATGAATGCCTTATAATTATATTACTAAGGAATTTTAAAGCGTGACCAAGTTATATCTAATGTTTTGTGCCTGATAAATAGACAGGTCCCATTAAAAAGTACAGATGCAATCAGTGATTCTTGATTCATACCTTCCGGACTCGAAGGTGAACCAGGTGGAGTCCCGCCCGTATCGCCGTAGCGAACTCAGCGGCCACATGATGAGCTTCAGCCGCGGGTTGTGAATGTCCCACAGGTAAATGTTCTCGTGGGTGATCTGCATGGTGCACTCGCCGTAGATATCCAGGTTCGGAGTCGGCATTAGGTAAACATTGAAGCGTTCTGGGAAGAGTCACAACAGCAGCTTGTTAAAAACTTGAATAACAGCGGTACAAAATGCCAAAACAGGATGCTGGGGATTTGCTTTGCGTGTCACGTCTTTGCAATGGCGGCTGGAGAAGGGTTCATTTAAAAACAACACTCCACTCCTCATTTACATTCAGTGGTAAATAGAGCACACAGTTTAGGCCAGCGACACGCTCTTTTTGCAGACTCCTTTGTCAGGCGAGAGCGGCAAACAGATTTTTGAACTGCTGTGCTGATCGAATTGGGGGCATTTTTGAGATAATGCTCATAGTAAGACGTCTAAAAAACCAAGTCAGCTCAAAACATGCTCTTTAAATTGCTGTATTGTTTGTCTATTGCATTAAAGCCTACTCACAACTTTTGCCTCAGCCGCAAAGT
Source organism: Eucyclogobius newberryi (assembly GCF_026437365.1). Taxonomy (NCBI): domain Eukaryota; kingdom Metazoa; phylum Chordata; class Actinopteri; order Gobiiformes; family Gobiidae; genus Eucyclogobius; species Eucyclogobius newberryi. The sequence goes on from NW_027315812.1 coordinate 17,122,721, forward strand.
CAACCGAAGCCAAACTAATTTACCTAAAGTCAAATTAACAAGGCTTCTAAGTACCGAGCTGGACTGGCATCGCGGGCTGGGATCTGCCTCTTTGAGCTAACTCAGACTGGCATTTGGAAAGAGGAGGAGAGGCGCATTCTGAGCCACGCACAATGATTTCAAACTAATTATGTTTAATGAATCTAAATAAAGAGGAGCCTGGTGGAAGTGTATTTAGCACTCCTACTTCACAGCGGGTCTGAATGAAAGATTCAAAATGTGCCCGTAGTCTGGTCATAATTAGCAATGCTCTTGTGGGTGTATTTTAAGAAGGCTGAAATTAACTCGTCTTGGTCTACTTATCAGTCCCTGCTGTTTGGAAGAGCTACTAATGATGTAATTAAAAACAGGACATACAGTAACTAATGACAATCTATTTGCTTTCTCTATAGGGCAATTTTCTTTGGGATCACATCAAAGTTTTTTTTTTTTTTAGAGCAATAGTGTAATTGAAGTGACACAAAAGTTTCCCCCTGCTGGTAAAATGAGAAATAAATCCGAGTTTGTTTTCTAATCCAAGTTGACTTTACCAGTGGAGAAAAATGAAATAGCTGTTCTTTTCAATGACTCGCCCTTTACAATTGTAACCATTTTTTTGCGGCCTGTTGATTTTTCGATTTCCTTCGCAGCTCCACAAATTACACCGCTCGCTTTACAGATATAACCTCCCGTTGTCTGTCTGGCCCCTTTTTTCTCTCCTTTTCCATTTCCTTTGCGTGGAATCTGCGGCAAAGCACATTTATTCCACGCCGCTTTTTGAGCCATAATCTCATCCATCTCCATGACAAGCTTCATTATGAGCGGAGCGAGTGATGCACAGCACTTCTCATTAGCGACTGGGACAGGGCCCGGCCAGACCGTGACCTGTGACACACACACAGCCCTGCGCGTACAATAGGGCTTCACAGCAGTTATTGACAAAAAATGTCCCATATTTCCACTGAGTAATTGGACAACATGTGTTCTTTCGGGTGGCTTCCCCTCCGAGGGTTTGGCGGTAGTAACGCAGAGAGTGCTAACTGTTGAAAGAGATTGACCCTGAAAAGCAGTGAGCAGGTATTTATCACATTGTGGCAATTGAGATCTGTAAATCAATGGGGACGTGCCTTCCATATAGGGACAAAAACAGTTCCTTTGTGTGTAAATCCTTTGTTATTAGATCAACGGCAGAGTTTGAAGTTCAGAGATGGGTTGAAGAAAGGTTAAGGTCAGGGTTGAATGGGTTTAAGCGTTTAATATGCCAGGTTTTTGTGTTTTTGTCATTTTAACTTTTTTGGGGGGCATAGTTCCTGTGGTAAATATTGATCATAGTTTTACATCAGTCAAGCGGCGTTTTGTGAAGAAAAAAATGTAAATAAAAGTTTAAAATGACCGGTAGTGTTGGATTGTAAAACAGAATCCCTCCGTCTATGTCATCAAAAAGCAAAATGCAGAGAGAATTTACATGTAACTGACACATTTTTAAACAAACAATTAATACAATAAAAAAAGAGATCAGATATTATTATTTGTCAAATCATAACTACTGTGAAATTTGTATTGATTTTGGCCTTTGTAACGTTCTAAACGAAAAAAAAATTGTTCATTCATTACATTTAAGGTTAGACAAGTAATACTAACAATGACTAAGGTTAGAATAAATCTCCATGAAATGAATGTAAATCAATGTAATGCCCCCACAACGCATGGAAACTCAACATGTGTGTGTGTGTTAGCGTTAGCAGGTGGACTCACTGTGGACTCACTGTGGACTCATTGTGGACTCATTGTGGACTCACTGTGGACTCACTGTGGACTCACTGTGGCCTCACTGTGGACTCACTGTGGACTCACTGTGGACTCACTGTGGACTCACTGTAGACTCACTGTGGACTCACTGTGGACTCACTGTAGACTCACTGTGGACTCACTGTGGACTCACTGTGGACTCACTGTGGACTCACTGTGGACTCACTGTGGACTCACTGTAGACTCACTGTGGACTCACTGTGGACTCACTGTGGACTCACTGTGGACTCACTGTGGACTCACTGTGGACTCACTGTGGACTCACTGTGGACTCACTGTGGACTCACTGTAGACTCACTGTAGACTCACTGTGGACTCACTGTGGACTCACTGTGGACTCACTGTGGACTCACTGTGGACGCACTGTGGACTCACTGTGGACTCACTGTGGACTCACTGTGGACTCACTGTGGACGCACTGTGGACTCACTGTGGACTCACTGTGGACTCACTGTGGACTCACTGTGGACTCACTGTGGACTCACTGTGGACTCACTGTGGACTCACTGTGGACTCACTGTGGACTCACTGTGGCCTCACTGTGGACTCACTGTGGACTCACTGTGGACTCACTGTGGACTCACTGTGGACTCACTGTGGACTCACTGTGGACTCACTGTGGACTCACTGTGGACTCACTGTGGACTCACTGTGGCCTCACTGTGGACTCACTGTGGACTCACTGTGGACTCACTGTGGACTCACTGTGGACTCACTGTGGACTCACTGTGGACTCACTGTGGACTCACTGTGGCCTCACTGTGGACTCACTGTGGACTCACTGTGGACTCATTGTGGACTCATTGTGGACTCACTGTGGACTCACTGTGGACTCACTGTGGACTCACTGTGGACTCATTGTGGACTCACTGTGGACTCACTGTGGACTCACTGTGGACTCATTGTGGACTCACTGTGGACTCACTGTGGACTCACTGTGGACTCACTGTGGACTCATTGTGGACTCACTGTGGACTCATTGTGGCCTCACTGTGGACTCACTGTGGACTCACTGTGGACTCATTGTGGACTCACTGTGGACTCACTGTGGACTCACTGTGGACTCACTGTGGACTCATTGTGGACTCACTGTGGACTCACTGTGGACTCACTGTGGACTCATTGTGGACTCACTGTGGACTCACTGTGGACTCACTGTGGACTCACTGTGGACTCACTGTGGCCTCACTGTGGACTCACTGTGGACTCACTGTGGACTCATTGTGGACTCACTGTGGACTCACTGTGGACTCATTGTGGACTCACTGTGGACTCACTGTGGACTCACTGTGGACTCATTGTGGACTCACTGTGGACTCACTGTGGACTCATTGTGGACTCACTGTGGACTCATTGTGGACTCACTGTGGACTCACTGTGGACTCACTGTGGACTCACTGTGGACTCACTGTGGACTCATTGTGGACTCACTGTGGACTCACTGTGGACTCACTGTGGACTCACTGTGGACTCACTGTGGACTCACTGTGGACTCATTGTGGACTCACTGTGGACTCACTGTGGACTCACTGTGGACTCACTGTGGACTCATTGTGGACTCACTGTGGACTCATTGTGGACTCACTGTGGACTCACTGTGGACTCACTGTGGACTCACTGTGGACTCATTGTGGACTCACTGTGGACTCACTGTGGACTCACTGTGGACTCACTGTGGACTCACTGTGGACTCACTGTGGACTCATTGTGGACTCACTGTGGACTCACTGTGGACTCACTGTGGACTCACTGTGGACTCACTGTGGACTCACTGTGGACTCACTGTGGACTCACTGTGGACTCACTGTGGCCTCACTGTGGACTCACTGTGGACTCACTGTGGACTCATTGTGGACTCATTGTGGACTCACTGTGGACTCACTGTGGACTCACTGTGGACTCACTGTGGACTCATTGTGGACTCACTGTGGACTCACTGTGGACTCACTGTGGACTCATTGTGGACTCACTGTGGACTCACTGTGGACTCACTGTGGACTCACTGTGGACTCACTGTGGACTCACTGTGGACTCATTGTGGCCTCACTGTGGACTCACTGTGGACTCACTGTGGACTCATTGTGGACTCACTGTGGACTCACTGTGGACTCACTGTGGACTCACTGTGGACTCATTGTGGACTCACTGTGGACTCACTGTGGACTCACTGTGGACTCATTGTGGACTCACTGTGGACTCACTGTGGACTCACTGTGGACTCACTGTGGACTCACTGTGGACTCATTGTGGCCTCACTGTGGACTCACTGTGGACTCACTGTGGACTCATTGTGGACTCACTGTGGACTCACTGTGGACTCATTGTGGACTCACTGTGGACTCACTGTGGACTCACTGTGGACTCATTGTGGACTCACTGTGGACTCACTGTGGACTCATTGTGGACTCACTGTGGACTCATTGTGGACTCACTGTGGACTCACTGTGGACTCACTGTGGACTCACTGTGGACTCATTGTGGACTCACTGTGGACTCACTGTGGACTCACTGTGGACTCACTGTGGACTCACTGTGGACTCACTGTGGACTCACTGTGGCCTCACTGTGGACTCACTGTGGACTCACTGTGGACTCATTGTGGACTCATTGTGGACTCACTGTGGACTCACTGTGGACTCACTGTGGACTCACTGTGGACTCATTGTGGACTCACTGTGGACTCACTGTGGACTCACTGTGGACTCATTGTGGACTCACTGTGGACTCACTGTGGACTCACTGTGGACTCACTGTGGACTCACTGTGGACTCACTGTGGACTCATTGTGGCCTCACTGTGGACTCACTGTGGACTCACTGTGGACTCATTGTGGACTCACTGTGGACTCACTGTGGACTCACTGTGGACTCACTGTGGACTCATTGTGGACTCACTGTGGACTCACTGTGGACTCACTGTGGACTCATTGTGGACTCACTGTGGACTCACTGTGGACTCACTGTGGACTCACTGTGGACTCACTGTGGACTCATTGTGGCCTCACTGTGGACTCACTGTGGACTCACTGTGGACTCATTGTGGACTCACTGTGGACTCACTGTGGACTCATTGTGGACTCACTGTGGACTCACTGTGGACTCACTGTGGACTCATTGTGGACTCACTGTGGACTCACTGTGGACTCATTGTGGACTCACTGTGGACTCATTGTGGACTCACTGTGGACTCACTGTGGACTCACTGTGGACTCACTGTGGACTCATTGTGGACTCACTGTGGACTCACTGTGGACTCACTGTGGACTCATTGTGGACTCACTGTGGACTCACTGTGGACTCACTGTGGACTCATTGTGGACTCACTGTGGACTCACTGTGGACTCACTGTGGACTCACTGTGGACTCATTGTGGACTCACTGTGGACTCATTGTGGACTCACTGTGGACTCACTGTGGACTCACCGCTCTGCTCCCGCTGCACTCCCGCTGCTAACAGGTCCGGCTCTCCCAGGCTGATGTCGTTCAGGCGGCTGCCCAGGCACTCCACGCACAGCAACTTGCACCACTCCTCAGCGTCCAGCTCTGAACACAACACAAGAAGCATGTTCACACCTTTAAATGCGTCATCAACATTTTACAGCCCTTTAAACCAGGCTGATGTGGTGTATGAGCAGCCCATAATGTGTCACAATAAAAAGCCCCATGCACTGGCCATGAGCTGACTGTAACTGCAGGACGGGGATCAATGGCATCGATTGGGTGCAGATACAAGCGGCAGCGAGGTTAGAAGACCGCAGACCACAGGACGCTAGGTGGTCAGTGCTTTTCCTGGTAAACCGAGCGAAACAAATAGAGTCATACTCTAGTGACAGACATCAGGGTGCAGTACGAGGAATGCTTCAAGGAATACATAGGACTTTCCGTCTAACAAATGTGTACACAGAAAACTAGCAACACAAACAAGACTTGACACTTTCATTCACTTTAACATTCATTTAAGGTGCCCATGTGATCCACCACCAGCTTGTCTCCATGGAGATGTTATTGCTTTGCCACAAATGCGCGTGATTGAATAAATGCAGGATTAGGGGTGAGCAATAGTAGCAAAAATGAATCTATTTATATATATACCGGTATATAATATATTTTATATTTATTTTTTATCATTTATTTTTGTATGCATTATTTTTAAAACAATAAATTATATAATCGATATTCAAATGTTGCATATCTTCAAAAGAACATTCAGGTTATTATGTACATTTTGATATATAGCAAACCTCTATGCTTGATGACATTGCAATACTGTGGAATATTGTACACACACAAAAATACCCAATGACAATGTTACAGATTCATAAAACTAAAAGGAAAACCTCATATTTGTACCACAGTGGACCACCAACATTTAACACAATGTACAATTCTGTCCATCATAAATAGCACACACAGTATATTGACCAATTTAAGTTTGCAGTCTGAAAGTTCTGCTGTTTTTGTTAAGTCAGTTTGTTTACAATGAATCATATTTCCAGTTGTCTTCTGTAAGCTCCAGCTAAAACTTACTGAACTATGAAATGAGCCGAGCGCCGGAGTTGTTTATCACCGCCAAGCTTGTTCTCACCAAACTCAGTGGAATAACCCGCTACGGCGCTACAGCTAGTCATGTAGACGATATCAAAAAGACAGCAGCAATTCCCTTTATATTAATCATATGTCACCGCACTCTCGGTCTTGATCTGCCGAGATGGATTTTCACTTTTTGTAACAGACAGCTTGTTTGTCAAATCAACCCCGCTGTCCAATGGGAGAACTTCTTGCAACTTTGAAGGGTGAAGGAAAGGTCTGCTGCTGCCTGGAGCGCTTGAACACAACACAAGGAAATATGGAGGATGTGCGTATAGACTCAGAGGCAGCAGAACCGGCGCTGCACTTTTAGCTCCAAGTGCACAGCTCCCAGGATTCAGCTCTTCTTATACAGCGTTAGGTTAGCCTTTAAGTGCCTCTAAACTCCCACACCTTTAAGTGGAAAATCTGTAGTATAAACAAACACACGGCAGCGCATAGGCAAAGTGACAAAATGTGGTGGGAGGAGGTTGTTTTTCGGGAGCGGAGGTGGACCGTGGAACAGGATGCGAGGAATGGGGAGTTGGAGTGACAGAAAATGTGACAATTGAACAGGAGACTGGCTTGAGGTTGGTCTCCGTGGTTACTCAACACCGAAATAGGATCCCTGGCACATTTTTTATTGGTTCACATTCAGTCGATGCGCTCTTTGATACGCTCGGATTGACTCATAGTATCTGCTCATCACTATGTGCGCACAACAACATACAAATAATAAACCAACTATGATTGCTTGTATAACATTTGCACTTTACTGTTTACACTTGACATATTATTGTCTGTAAAACGTATCACAAAAGAGCTAAAATATCACTTCTTACCCTTATTCAAAAGTGTAAAACATTGCTTTTTTTTCTATTTCTTTTTTGCATTTGTTTCTATAAAAACGATTTACTTGACATTCAAATTGTGCATATCTTCAAAACAACATTCACTAAAATTCAATATAGTGACCCCTAGTTTCACATAACATGCTGCACTACTTACTGACATTATAACATGACATTTAACTTTGTGTTGACTTGTTTTGGGGTCAACAGTTGCAGGTACACAGTGATCCACACGTTACAATTGCAAACTTTCCTGCAGTCTGTTATCGAATGCCTTTATTTTGGCCATTTACTTGTTATTTTCTTTGGTGGAAGCTTGCCAAATGTAGATAAGAGTTCTTGTAACCTAACCCAAATCGAACCGGCCATTCTAGCCTTGCAAAACAACTTCACTTTACTTGACTCTACGACAGGGAGTCTTCTTTCTCAAGATGAAGTGCTTACAAAACGCTCCACCGTGCACGTGTTCCAAAGGCGTATGTATGGTTGGATACGCGTGTATTCCCTCTGGAGGAGCCGTGAATGACTGGTGTAAATGATGGGGTTGCAGGTTGTAAAGGACTCTGGGAGGTCAGTGTATCCGTAGGGTCGGCAAAAAATGTATATATTCAAGAAGCTGCAGCTATTTAAGGTACTGCACCTGAATAAGAAACTGCACTCTCTAGACGCACTCTGTTGGTCTTCCATTTCACACATTAAAATAAATCTATTTGGCTGCACGCCGTAATTGGGCTCAAATACGCTGCAAATTATCCCCAATATTGTTCGTCGTACCTGCAGTTTTAGAAATCGATATTCAGGAACAGCTCTCTCTCGCAACGCAGCGGCAAATGAGCACAACTTTGCTAAACTCCAGTTCGCCTCAGTTTTCCGCTCGTCTTCTCCGCTCTGACCTTTCACTCGCAGTTCACACAAAATACTTACCAAACTTTTCAGAAACACAGGCCTCCACTTCGCGCCTCGTAACTCAATACAAAATACACGTCTATTTCAGAAGCGGGTTTACCTGAGTCGCAAGAGAATGTCTTGGAGGTGTCGTCGCAGAAGATAATGGCGACGGCGTGCTTCTTTGTCTCTCGCGGCATGCGGGTGATGTTTTTGATGTTGTGGAGCTCGGTGATCTGTGAAGGCAGTGACAGCAGCATTAGAGTGAATGAGCCGGGATCAGCGGCGGGTGAGACAGGTGCAAGCAAAGACAGGCTCTATGCATTTAAATACGACTTGTGCAGGAGAATATAGTCACTGTGCGGGAACGGTGTGCAATCTAATCATAAAGGCTTCTTTTTTTTATTGTGTGTGTATCTTTGGACCATGTAGAGAAACATTTTTGAAAAGCAAATAACTTATTGTTTTATTTTTATTGGCCTTTATTTAACCAGGAAAGTCCAACTGAGATGTTCTACGTATGTGTAATATCTCTTGTCATTGCAGTTTGTGACACACTATATTAAACTTTAAATCTCATTATGAATAAATATACACTAAATTTTAATAACATGTATGTAGTTTATAACAAAACAAATAAAACAAATGCAGGGTAGAAATAAAAATAAACCATATTTGTAATGTAAGCCTTCAAATACAGGTATTTAATTCTATTTTTGCACTAATGTGTTGATTTTACAGTTCCTCTAAATATTGTAACCAGATTTATTTTAGGAGTATCCCGGTAACAATAATCAGACAACATGTCAGTTCAACAAATGTGTCTTTAGTTGAGGTTCGATTATCAAACAAATAGGAAATGTCTCTCAAGTCAAATTAATCACAAAAAATTAAATATCACCTTATACCCTATTTCAAAGTTTACAACGTATCTTTTTCTTTTCAAACTGCTCTTTTGTAACATTTTCTTTTTTACTATAAAATATATACTCAATATCCAAATGTTGCAAAATGTTTCAAAACATTTACAACATTTCTCTAAAACAGGAAATTTCTGCCCTATTGTTTTGAATTTTACTGTCCATTTATGTTCAACCACATCATCAACAGTAAAGTTTTAGCACATTTCTGAATAATGCCGTTATCATACGACTTTGATTTGACTTTATATATATAATACTGACATATTAACACCTGAATACATTCTTGAATTCTCTATTAACATTCTCTTTTGCTCTGGCTTTGGTCTCAACATCACAGAACACCTCTGTATTATTGAACATGGTCACTCTATAGTAGAAAAAGCTTCAGTTGTAGTCATCTGGACTCAGTTTGAAAAAATAGACGTTTCGACTCTCATCCAAGAGTCATTGTCAATAACAGAATTTAGGTCGAGAACTCCGATATTAATACTGTTCTGTGGTAAGACCCGCCCATTGGGAGGAGCCTTCCTGAAGTAGAAAGAGTTGTTTGTTTCAACAGAAACTCCCCCTTGTATCTACCGAGCTAGCCTATTCAGAATCTTAATGGGCTATTAGAAACCTCTTTGTCTTTGTGAGACCCTGGCTCAACCACCCTGAGTACCTGATTAGCATCTGAATGTCCTTTACCTTTCCAGGGGTTCAGAATCCCATTATAAATAACAGGAAGATGAAACCTGAGCCCTCCATTTCTGTTTAAAGAAGGTCTTTCTTTTTTAACAAAAATAGCTTCCTTGACTCCTCTTTCAAACCATCTTTTCTCCCTGCTTAAAACCTTCACCTCACCGTCTTCAAACGAGTGATTAGAGGCTTCAAGATGGAGATGCACAGCACTCTGAGGTCCTGAACTAGTATTTCTTCTGTGCTGATAGAGCCTCTTGTGTAGAGGCTGTTTCGTCTCACCTATGTACCGTTCTTTACAGCTTTCTTCTCTGCATTGGATCGAATAAACTACATTGCTCTGTTTTTGAGTCGGCAACTTGTCCTTTGGGTGAACCAGTTTTTGTCTTAAAGCGTTTCCTGGTTTAAAATAAACAGGGACTTCGTGTTGTCTAAAAATTCTCTGCAGTTTTTCCGACAGGCCAGACACATAAGGGATAGAAACACCCTTCCTTCTCTGTTCAGTTTCCCTTTTGTCCTGCTTCTTGGTTCTCTTCACTCTGTTGAGAGCCCAAGCGGGGTAACCACAGGCTGAGAGGGCATTTCGGACATGTTTTTCCTCTTTCTTCTTGCCCTCTGAGCTGGTGGGCACACCTTGAGCTCTGTGTTGTAAGGTTCTGATCACACCCAGCTTGTGCTGTAGTGGGTGGTTGGAACCAAAGAGCAGATACTGGTCCGTGTGTGTAGGTTTCCTATATACTTCTATTTGGAGTTTCCCGTCCTCTCCTCTGATCGTGGAACAATCAAGAAAGGCCAAGCGATTCTCCTTAGCGTCTTCTCTTGTAAACCTAATATGTGGGTCCACAGCATTGATGTGATCAGAGAAGGTTTCCAGCTCTTGTTTCTTGATTGTTACAAAAGTATCATCGACATAGCGGAGCCACAGTTTTGGAGCTATGCCTGAGAATGAGGACAGTGCCTTCTTCTCAAAGTGCTCCATGTACAGGTTGGCCACTATGGGAGAGACGGGCGAGCCCATGGCACAGCCATGAATCTGTCTGTAAAATTGTCCCCGGAATTGAAAGTAAGTGGTGTTCAGACAGATGCAGTAGCAGCAGTGAGGATCAGACTGCAGGAAGACACCACCCTACAGGAAAGGACCAAACTGACACCTGAACACATATGTAAACTGTTGGACATCTGTCTGAACACCACTTACTTTCAATTCCGGGGACAATTTTACAGACAGATTCATGGCTGTGCCATGGGCTCGCCCGTCTCTCCCATAGTGGCCAACCTGTACATGGAGCACTTTGAGAAGAAGGCACTGTCCTCATTCTCAGGCATAGCTCCAAAACTGTGGCTCCGCTATGTCGATGATACTTTTGTAACAATCAAGAAACAAGAGCTGGAAACCTTCTCTGATCACATCAATGCTGTGGACCCACATATTAGGTTTACAAGAGAAGACGCTAAGGAGAATCGCTTGGCCTTTCTTGATTGTTCCACGATCAGAGGAGAGGATGGGAAACTCCAAATAGAAGTATATAGGAAACCTACACACACGGACCAGTATCTGCTCTTTGGTTCCAACCACCCACTACAGCACAAGCTGGGTGTGATCAGAACCTTACAACACAGAGCTCAAGGTGTGCCCACCAGCTCAGAGGGCAAGAAGAAAGAGGAAAAACATGTCCGAAATGCCCTCTCAGCCTGTGGTTACCCCGCTTGGGCTCTCAACAGAGTGAAGAGAACCAAGAAGCAGGACAAAAGGGAAACTGAACAGAGAAGGAAGGGTGTTTCTATCCCTTATGTGTCTGGCCTGTCGGAAAAACTGCAGAGAATTTTTAGACAACACGAAGTCCCTGTTTATTTTAAACCAGGAAACACTTTAAGACAAAAACTGGTTCACCCTAAGGACAAGTTGCCGACTCAAAAACAGAGCAATGTAGTTTATTCGATCCAATGCAGTGAAGAAAGTTGTAAAGAACGTTACATAGGTGAGACGAAACAGCCTCTACACAAGAGGCTTTATCAGCACAGAAGAAATACAAGTTCAGGACCTCAGAGCGCCGTGCATCTCCATCTTGAAGCCTCTAATCACTCGTTTGAAGACGGTGAGGTGAAGGTTTTAAGCAGGGAGAAAAGATGGTTTGAAAGAGGAGCCAAGGAAGCTATTTTTGTTAAAAAAGAAAGACCTTCTTTAAACAGAAATGGAGGGCTTAGGTTTCATCTTCCTGTTATTTATAATGGGATTCTGAACCCCTGGAAAGGTAAAGGACATTCAGATGCTAATCAGGTACTCAGGGTGGTTGAGCCAGGGTCTCACAAAGACAAAGAGGATTCTAATAGCCCATTAAGATTCTGAATAGGCTAGCTCGGTAGATACAAGGGGGGAGTTTCTGTTGAAACAAACAACTCTTTCTACTTCAGGAAGGCTCCTCCCAATGGGCGGGTCTTACCACAGAACAGTATTAATATCGGAGTTCTCGACCTAAATTCTGTTATTGACAATGACTCTTGGATGAGAGTCGAAACGTCTATTTTTTCAAACTGAGTCCAGATGACTACAACTGAAGCTTTTTCTACTATGGAACACGCCTGGACGAATGAGGGATTACACCGACATGGTCACTCTATGTGCAGATGAAATTGTCCCTTTGTTCAAGCCAAATTAGAACAGTCTGCTTGGTCTCAGCATCTTTATTACAAATCTTCCTATTACTCGTCATGCTCATAGTTGCGTCTACACTTCTGCCGACTTCCACATACCTGACAGCGAGTGTGCGTATAAGCTTTAGCCTTATTTAGCCTGCCCTGCCTCTGTGTTTACTTTAAAAGCATTCTGTGGACAAAGACAGCGGATGATTATACCCTGTGCATGCGCCGATCAAGTGGCTCTCCTTGAGACAAGTCCTAGTCGATCAGGAGCAGAGCAATCAAAAGCATCTGAATCACTTAAGCGGCAGATTGATCGGCAATGGAAAGAAGAAAAGATTACATTTAATTGAATATCACCCGCATTTACAGGCCATTTTGTTCAACAGTCTTCGGTGCGCTCGCTCTGCCTGGGAGATAAGGCCCATTACATTATTATAGTCCATTGTGTGTTAACCGCGGGAACTCTGCCAGACTGTTAGGAATGAATTAACTGGGACCGCTGCCCACATAGTCCAGCTCCGATGTTAAAGGTTAAAGGAACAGACCGCTTAAACATACAACAAGTGCAGCAGTGATTACTCTCGCTGAGGCCGTGACATGGAATCAATGTCTCTTTTACGTGGACATGGCTCTATTCAAACTAGTCTCTATTGTGTTGAAGTAAATATGTGTAAAAAGTAAAACTATGTGAAAAGAACACAAGATGCTACTTTAGTTGTTATTGTAGCGCTGCTTCTTGAACAATTAAAAGCTGAAAAAGACATTTTCCTCGTGCGTACAATCCTCTGGCAATTTTATCTCACAGGATCTTGTGTTATTGTAATTAACTGCAGTTGATTATTTTTATTTGCATTACATTTTGTCCTCTAAGACAAAAAAATATTCGACTGTAAGATTAATTGTAATTTGAATGGTTGCAATTAGCAAATCACAAAGACTGCAGTTTCTGAGGAATCATAGTTTCAAATAACATGATGTATTTTTAGTTACATAAATTCTATAAACCTTTAGATATTTACAAACATGTTCTGGAAATTTAGTCTTTTGTCAATTATCCTAGAAGCGTTTCAAATGTTTCAAATGAACTTTAACCGTAATACTTGTCAGAAATACTTTGTCTAAATAACTATTCTTGACGGCAACTAAACTGCTTTTTCCTCCAAAGACCAGATGAACACTGCCCAATTCAGCGAAATGCACTTCAAGAGAGCTTAACAGATGGAGGAAGTTCAAAAGATAAGTTTTGTATTTTCATTGAGGATGTGATTTAAGTTTACATTTGTCCTCAGGCCAAAATATCATACATTTACCCAGCACGAGGCTTTGTAGCAGCCTCCTCAGATAGTTGTGAGTTTAGATCTTCTTTTAACGTTGCTTGTGTGGCTCAACCTTCCTCTGGCGCCTGAGGCAAAAGCCCAGGCAAAGTGAGTCATTTATAAAGAGCCGGATTCCTCATTCCCATTCTCTTTAATCTGTTTCCTCCGTCAGATAATCTCATACAAAAAAGAGTTACTTTTCTTTGCTGCCTGTCTTATTTACACATGCACATTTATTATACTATAGCTTCCACTCCTCTTTAACTGTCAGCACGAAGACAATGTTGTGGGCAGATAAACAACTTTCTCCGAGGGCTAAAAATATTCAGAGCTTGTGTCGACCAATGCATCTCAAACAAAGACGCAGAAAACACAGAAAACAACCGAAAAGGAAGAAACGTGACGAGTCGAAACTAAAAATAGGGGCCAATTCCTTTGTGTGGACCAGCAACCGGTGCAGCCTGAGAAGCAGTGCGGCGTTGAATGTAGCCCTTAGTTGGGACCTTTTCTTGATCTTTGTGGCGATGCATTATCAGGTGCAGCGGTGCATGCGCGCGCTCATCGCTCACTCTCCACAGAACGGGCGTACAAGGTGCCCCTGGGGACCGGAGCCACCACACAGGACGCCCCGTGTGACAGCATGATGTAGTAAGCAGAGAGACGCTGTATGGCAAACACACAGCTGCTACTGTGCCAGCAAACCAGTGGATCCAAGATGTGCTCCGGGTACGACCAGTGTGTGCAGAGATGAATTGTAATGCAACCGTGAAAATGTCTATGGACACTTTTTTAATACGGGCGGGATGTTACAATTAGATGTTGACTTAATTTGACTAGAGGCGGTGGGCCCAACGGCCGGCCTAATTTATTCCTTTTTTTCCGCCATCACCAAGGGAACTATCAAGCTGCTAGGCATGTTAAATAAAGCTCCAACCCACTTATTTCCATTCCGTCTGTACTTTATAAGTCCCAAAATCTCATGTTAAGTGAAATTTGCTTCAGCGTTGAAAGATGAATTGTCATCACCCAAAAAATGCTCAATCTAGTGTCCATCAGACCGGCCTCCAGCAGTGTTGGGAAGCACTGAAAATACATATTCAAAATACTCATTTAGACGAACTGTTTTCCAGAACAGTAACTCTCTCTCTTGACATTTAGAATTTAGAATAGGATTTGAACGGTACAGAATTAGTGAGAAAAATAGAAAACACAGCTCTAACTTTTTCCTTCTCTAATCTGTGATAAAGGTTTTCTTAATATTGCACAACAAACAGTGAAACCCAAACATAAAGCAGTTCTATCCTATGCCGTGTATTTACAATACAGTTCTCCACGAAACACATTACAAAATACATTTGAATGCAGGTATTCAGTATTCTGTAACTAAATACATTTTCAAAGTATTCTTCCCAACACCGCACAGACGCCATACTTCTCCTCATATTTAACAAAGAAAATCAGATTTTCCTTTGTGTATAGCATGTTTTCACTTATAATTAGACATGAAAGACTCATCAGAGTCCAGCCGTTTCTTTGGACTCAGGACAGCTTCATTTTGAATAAGGGCTCATTTTTGGCCGGCATTTGGAGAAAAAAATAGGCCCTTGTTATAAGTTGTTAATTTAATTTTGAAAATGTTGACAATTAAAGTTCGCATTCGCTTGATCGAGTTAGTCACAGGTAAAAAACAAAACAAAACTGAGATCAAATGCAAAAGCTGATACCCCCGTTTTGAAAAAAGTGTTTTTCTTTTCGTTACATTATGTTATTATCAATGAACATAATGTCCTGTAGATTTTATCCAGGAGGGATGTAATAATATTTGGTTGCAGTAAAATAATAGTGGCTTTGAAAACATTACTACTGGTATACAAAGAGTAAACTGCAATGACTTAAAAAGGCCATTTTGAGTTTTTTGTAAATTAACATTTAATTAGCGCTTGATTTGTGGTGCTCACTCTGAAAAAAAATACGTTGACAATGTTGATAAATTGATTAGTGGAATATGTTGCTAACGATGATTCTATTCCAGTTTTTTATGCTACTTTTATGCAAAAAGGTCACATTTTCTATATATAGCGCAGCCATTTGTGGACTTGCTGCAGTTGTGAATCGCAGCTTTCATGTGCGGCTTGTAGACACTTTATTACAGAGCACTAAGTCAGCGCTGACTGTAAGAACCCTCCTTGTTATGCACTGTTAGGTCGCTTCTACCCCTTTAACACCCGCTTCTCTCGCTGTAATGAACCATAATTGGAGAATTTCAAAGCGTTCGGCGGTGGAGAGAGATATCATATGCGGGATTATTGCCTCCTAAAGGAAAGGAAAAAGGCCCTCTGAGGACTAGATAAAGTTACCAAATGTGTCTTAATGGACTTTTAACTCTATCATCTGAGAAGAGCAGACCGCAGCTCTGATATAAAGACAACCAAAGCTATTGTTAGAAATGTGCACAACTTATTGCCTTTGCACGAACCGTAGACTATATTTGAATTCTATTTCCTTGAATTGAGTTCTTTAGTGGAGCATATTATTTTAAACGCTATAATATATATTTTTTTAAGTTTTGTGATTGCTATTTTAAAATTGAACATTACCCTTTTTGAACTTGCCCTGTACCACTCAAAGCGCTATTGGAGCAAAGTAAAAAATGATTAAGGATTTGGAAGTTAGACAGTTGTTTTGAACCGCTAACATACATACAATCATAAAAAGCCAACACAGATTTGTGTAAGTCTTGGAAACTTTTAGCTGAGATAAGATAAGATAATCCTTTATTGTCCACACATGGGGAAATTTCATTGTTGCAACGCAGGTAGATATAGAGGAAAAGAACATATAACTTAAGAACTCTTATAAACAAAAACTCTTATAAACAAAAACTCCTATAGACAAAACCTCCAATTTCCCAACAAGGGATGGAGGGGAAAAATAAATAAAGATAAAAATAAATTAAATTAAAATATAAAATAAAATAAAAAACTGCTAGCGTAAGACAAGATAATACTACTACTAATAATAATAATAATAATGGAAAAATAAACACTCTATTCCTATCAGTTATATGCACATGAATGTGACAGATTGTGTTACTAATAAGTTTTATACGTTATAACAGTTTGCCTTTTTTGTATTGTCTGATATTGTCAAAGTAATTCTTCTAGAAGCATCCTTAGCTTTGGGAATCGGCTGTTGTAACGTGTGCAGTGTTTCTGTGCAGTTACCTTATGAAAGTTCCTAAAGTAGGCCGCCTTCTCGTCTGGGTACTTCTCTAACCGCCGCGGCCCTTTACTCGATGCCTTTTTGAACACGAGCCAACACCTCCGGAAGATCTGAACACAAAAAACCAACAGGCGAAGTTAGAGACGTACAACTTTGAGATAATGAGATAATGTCGAGCTGAAGTTCACAAACAAAGATGCACAAAGTTTGGCTTCAAGTACTAAGTGGTCTGGTCTGGTTTAGATCCTGTAGTCCTGGTTTAGACCAAGTTTAGTCTAGGCTTTGACATACATTTAAACCTGGTTTGAGCTGGCTTTGTTTGGTCCTAGTTTAGTCCTAATATAGACCTTTACCAAGTTAAAACTGTATCATCTAAAACACTCCACAGTCCAGATTTAAAGGATCTTTGATAAAATGCCTTACCGTCCTGCCCAATACTTGATACTCTGGTGCGTTTTTTTATTTGAGCAAAGTTTGGAGTGACTTGAAGGTGGCTAATGGTAGAAAACGCAAAATGACTTCGCTGAACATGACATTGAATTCACAAAAGGAAAGCACAATAACTTCAAGCTTAAATTACTTTGTTCAAGAACTTGATAAAAACTTTATAAATGATGATCCAGTGCCACCAAAGCGACACTGAGCGATGAGTCAATTTTGTTGAAGATGTTAATAATACTCCCATATCTGATGCTGATTGCAGTAATGATATCCTATGAGTCACATACTGTATATTTATAGTCCTGCAAAGCGGATACATACTGCAAAGAAAGTGGAAGTGAAAAACATTATCAGTCCTCTGTGGTGCACATGTGTTGATTTGATCCTCTCTATTGAGCTGAGAGGTCAATATAAAGGCTAAAGTAACAGGAAAGAGTCTACAATTGACTGAGTGGATGAGTTTAAGAACAGAAAGTATTTGCTATAATATATAGACTGTTGGACCTACATACTGGACCCGGATGTAGGCAATACATTGGAACAGCATTCATTTTGCCAGGCTACAAGTACACAGTGTTGTGAATTCGAATCCAGCTTGTGACTATTTACTTCCCTCTCTTCCCCCATTTCACACTGTCTTTCCTGTCTAATAAAGCCTACGGGCCAAAATCTTAACATTTTTAAAAAAACACACACCTGTGACTACAATTATGTCACATGAGACGACAGATGGCAAATTCTAAATCTGGTGTATTTAAAGCATTAGTAGTTCATTGACAACATGGAAACATTCCACATTCACCATTTGTTTTTGTCGTTTTTTATCATAGAAGATTTTTCAAATTTTTCGGCACGTTTCATGATTTGTGGTATTCCTAGGTCCAGTCGTTTTTTGAGGATTTGTCGTCAAAGTTGCAATTTTTCCTATCTTTACAGTGGCAGAATGTTTCAGTTGGATCCACAAACAGGATCCTGGTCCCCGGGGAGTCCAGATGTTGCAGGCTGATGTGGAGTGCCAGGTTGTTGGGCGTCATTTACAGTTGTGTTGGCTCTGTAGGCGAACAGCAGGGGGTCCAGCAGGGGGAGGTGAAGGACTTGAGGTGGGGAAGGACCAGGCGCTCAAATGACTTCATGACTACAGACGTCAGCGCCACAGGCCTGTAGTCATTAAGTCCAGTGATTGGGGATTGGGGGATTCTACAATAAAAATTGTAGAAAAAGATTCAGTAGTCACCGGATACTGTTTTAGAAAAACAAGACTTTACGCATACGAATCATACGCAATCTGCGGATCTGTCTTCAAAAGAGTGGTTTGTGGCTTTAAGATGAACAATCTGTAATCCTGAATTTGAGTGCATTGTGTGTTTATAAAGCCTTTTGTGTCTGTTTAGTCTTCCCTATGTAACGCTGTTTACAACTTTCCTCACTGCACTGGAATGAATACACTACATTGCCCGGTTTGAAATATACAGGAGTTTCGTGCTGTAGATTCTGAAGATTCTAAGCAGGTAGAAGAGATGGAGTTATAGTCTGCACTTTTGTAAACTAATTATATGTTTATCATTTGTGCACGATGGCAAAGGCGGTTAGCGCTCTTGCCTCCCAAGAAGGAGATCGTGGGTTCGATTCCCGGACCAGACCAACATCACATGATCTCTCTGGGTGGAGTTTGCATGTTCTCCCCGTGTTACCGTGGGTTCTCTCCGGGTTCTCCGGCTTCCTCCCACCGTCCAAAGACATGCATGTGTTAGGTAAAAATTGGTGACTCTAAATTGGCCCTAGTGAATGAATGTGAGCGTGAACTGTCTGTAATGTCTGTGTCTCTGTGTTGGCCCTGCGACAAGTTGGCCACTGTCCAGGGTGTACCCCGCCTAAGGCCCGAAGTCACTGGGATAGGCTCCAGTCACCCGCGACCCCGAAAGGGAACAAGCGGTAGAAAATGGATGGATGGATGGATGTTTATCATTTGTTGGTGTTTATTGTAGAAATGAAAACATCCTTCCTTCCTCCCACCGGCCAAAGACATGCATGTGAGGTAAATTGGCAACTGTAAATGAATGAGAGTGTTTGTCTGTGTGTCTCCATCTCTGTGTTAACCCTGCGACGAGCTGGCCCCTGTCCAGGGTGAAAAATGTGAAACTCTTGGATACAGTTAAAATCATTTACTCTTCTCAGGCACTCCCAGGAGAGATATACTGTGTGGCATAAGGGCTGGAAATGAAAGTTACAGCCTTTAAAAAACACAGCAACTGTTGAGGAAGAAGGAAGGAAGAAGAAGAAGAAGCTACAGACGGTGTAGCTCAAAGCTCCAGAGAGGTCCAGTTCTCCTGGACTTCGCTCCCTCACCCCTGCCCTCCACACAACACCGTACAAAAGCAGTAATTATCTGGATTTGGGATTGATTGATGTTTGTGTACTTTTAAAACATTGCCAATTTCTTTAACTTCACTGGTGTAAAGCTATGATAAATATTTAAGCCAGCCTGGTGCTATCTCACCAAATGAGGGAATTGGAAAAACATGATAACGTTGCCCATAGAAAGTATCTATCTCTTATATCACAGCAATATCACAGCATCAATCCTTTTGCCATATTGTTCAGCCCCAATCAGCAGTCGTAGGAATGGATAATTACGTCCCAATTAATGATTCATAAAATGGTTACACTCTCTGACTCTCTACATATTTATGTTTAATATGACATCAACATGGTATTATTTTTTAGCCTCCTGCAACTAGTAATACTAGTATTACAAGTGAACAAGGGCACAAGGGTAGTTTTTATTCTCAGGTATTTTTTTGTGTGTCTTTGATAGTTTCTGGTAAATTTTGAGGATTTTGTGTACCGCAGTCATTTGGCTTGTTGCCATTGCACCACATCTAGTTAATACATGCTGCTGCATTCAAATAAACAAATACATGAAAATAATAAAAATGAACATTCAGGCAATGCCATGACATCTCCATGGATATGAGCGTCAGATTCCCACCCAAAAAGTCACTTATTGCCTTTCATTTTAATGAGATGACTGTTACGTTTATATTCTGATGATAACAAAGTTACATTTTTACCTCATCTTATACAACTCAGCTTGTATTAGGAAGTAATGATACTGTCCAAGTCTTATGTCATTGTTGCTGGAGGGTACTAGTCCACCTGTTTGTATCCACAAATATTATTATCGCTTTACCTGGTATGTGCCACAATACAACATTAAACTTTCCACGGAGAAAAGCAGGTGACGTCAATAGGCCAAGTTACAGGTCAGGTCTGTGGAGAGTCGAGCCCACTCACCATGAGAATGCATATTTTTCAAGGTATTTTTGAAGAATACATTTTTTGTTAATTGAATAAAAGCAAGACAGATAAGTTAATGACATATTGTGGAATATTCCAGACAGTGCAACAACATCTCCATGAGAAACAGAAAAGTTACATTCTGCAACTGCAATAGCAGATATTTTAAACTTCAGCTACTGCCTTTAATGTTCTATTTTCAATATCATTACTGGATTTGCTGGTTTTTGGCTGTTGGAAGGCTCATTCTTGACACGCACAGTGCGGCAGAGTCTCACAAAGCTGTATGCATTAAGTAGAGCAGTACAAATCTCTGCTCAATTACTATTTGCTGTTCAAATGGGGCCATTATTGTCTGTGATTCTCAGAATTATGCAGAGACAGATGAGTCACCTTAATCTAGGCCCGGCCCACCCAAGCAACTGAATGAAAGATTGACATTCAAGAGCTAGAAAACAGGTGGGTAAATAATTCATCTGTTTACTGCTTTTAATATAATTGGGTTTAGCCTGTAATTTATTTTTTCCAATGCTTTATTCATAAGGAGTTATATGGTGTTTATGGAAAGCAGTAGCAGTAATATAGACTTAGATGTGAACTGCTCTGATTCATTGAGGTTTTAGTGATTATTATTAAGAAAAATATGTTCTTATTGTCACAATGCAAGAAAAAAAAAACAACTAATAAATACAAATAATTATGTTACGTTCACAATTATGAATTTGATTATGTCAAAATCTCTGATATCTGTGAGTCTGTGGGTTATTTAGTTGTTTATTAAAGTCTTTATGTAATATTATGTTAATTTTACCACAGAAGTCTTAGCTCGTGAACAGATCAGAACAGGGGTATTCAATTGGCGGCCCGCAGGACAAATCTGGCCCACTAAGTGATATTGCAGTGAAATCTGGCAAACGTGTCGTCTCTGGCCCACCGTGAGCAGCAGCAGCAGAGGTGCCACAGTTAAGCTGAGTTTGCCCTTAGTGCAGTATGATAGCTCTGTTATTCACTACCACTGTGCTATGCTTTCAACCCTCAAAGATGTTATTGTCATTTATATTTAAGAACGTATATTCCTGGTTCAGATTCTGTGGTCTAGCCCTTTTTTTTCTTCTTCTGTGTTTTATGGCGGTTAGTATCCATAAAGTGTTATATTACCGCAATGTACTGTACTACGTCTTCAAAGTATGTGTTTTACGCTATACCAGAGAAAGAGAGAGAGAAAGATGATGTTGTTTAAGCCTGATGTGGTCTACAGTAGGTTCAGTCTTGGTTCAGGACCAGGTCCAGTCCTAGATCTGCTGCTATGATCTGCTGCTTGTTCATTTGTTTTCATCATCATCCTCATAATCATCCTCATCATCATTATCATTATTGTTGATTTCTGTTGAGTAGTATAATTGCCAGTTGTTTGTGGATATTGGATATAAATAATATAATGGTGGTGCAGTTTTATAGTTCAGTCCACAGACAATAGCTCTCTGAAAAATCTGGCCCCCTGGAAAATATAATTGAATATAATGGATTAGAACATGAAATGGGCAACAATATAAAAAAATTAAAAATACCTGTGAATTGTCTTGATGTCATATCCTAATAACAATACACAGACAATATTATGTTCCATCAAAAATATGCTAAAATATAAATATAATGTTGTGATTGAGGAGCTATATATTGTACAAAAAGTGAATAGACTGTAAAATGAAAAACAAAAGTGCAGAAATATCACTTTCTACCATTGTTTGGGAGTTTACACTATAATTTTCTGTTCTTTTTAATCAGCTTTGCAATTTGTGTTATTATTATTTATATAGAAGATATACACACTGTTCTAATTATAAGTACAGAATATACGCCTCCAACAATTGAGATATTACAAATGTTTCTGTGAATCTCTCGCTTGACTTGTAGAACAAATTTAGCCCAAAGTCAGTCTTGAAAATTGTCAGGAGCTTTGTTTTGGTGAAGAAAGACATTTCACATTTTGTTTACTCAGCCAACTTACTTTCAAAAGACTCTTTGGACCTGTGAAACCCATACGTCCCAAACGTGCTACAAGCTGGGCTTTTGCTGTAGTTAAATTTTACTCAGCCAACACTAATGCATTGAAGATTACTCCCAGCATCAACCATAAAACAAATGCAAAAGGGGCACAAAGGGAAAATCAGTTGGCATTACCCTATTATAAAAAGTTGTATGTGCAGCGCTATTTAAGCCAATAAAATGAAACAAAACTGCTTCTTTGGCAGAAACACTAACACACGATGTGAATCTCTTTGGATGGCTATTACCACATTTGCTGCTAAATTAAAGCCACTCTGTATTCCCTTTTGGGACCACAACTCAAAGGAATAGCAGTAGTAGTGCAGCCATAGTAGCGCTCAGATTAAGTAGTTTTAGTAGCACAAAGGCGGGCGCAGAGATATAGCTGCTGCATAATGAGAACTAGAGGCTCTGAATGGAGAGAACTTAATTTTGCCTGTTTCACACTTGTCAGAGCTATTCTCAGGCCACTGCGGCTCTTCTTCACACACACTCTCATACATGATTGTAATTACACAGATGTGACGGAGACTATGGCCTCGGGTGATGCCAATAGAGAGAGTGGGACAGACAAAGCTGCTAAAGAAGAAAATTCAAAAGTAGTTCCTGAAAAAATATATATTTTTGACGTTAATATTAGGTTGACTTTTGTGCTACTTATAACTTCAGACAAGGCAGAATAATTTGGATTTAAATATTCTATTAAATTATTAAAGATGTCAGATGATTAATGGTAATGGAGATATACTGCACATTTTTTTGGAAGGGAAGGAAAACATAATTTAAGGGGTGCTTATAATCACTCTAATGTAGCTCGTGCTCGGTGCTCGTTTTTCTGTCAGTGGTGTTAAACTGTAGCATAATATGAAAGACAAGCGACGTCAAAATAAAAATCAGTTCAACTATATATCAAATAAGTATGTTTTCATGCTAATATTTAGTACAGTAGTGCAGATTTTATTTAGGGTTGTTTTATTGTAATGTAAGTGGTGGGGCTAAATACGTTTAATTTACTTTGTGCAACTCCCTTTTCCCACAAACAAGGAGAATGAGAGAAAGACAGAAATTTACATTTTATGTTATGTTTTCTGTTTTCTCTGTCCCATATAGTCCGAATCATTAATTCATTCACTATGTAACTGTTCAGGTCGAGGGTTTGTCACATGCTCGTCTCCATGGATATTTTATTGTTTTGCCTGCATGTTCCCTCATATGACATTAAACTTATTCAGCACATTATCCGAGCCAGAATCCAACTTGTGACGTTGTGGCCGACTGCACATTGAGCCTGGCATGCTGCACATTTTATCCACTCAGTGGCTAGTGCCACTGAGTGGAACTAGCCATATTTTATCATCCAAACATTCCGTTTTAGATATTGAATTCAAGGATTCATCACACATATTAAAGTGCAAACACTTTTCCACTCTGAGTCACACTGGCTGAGGCTTTGTCTCATGGTGGGTGAATGAAAAGCAGATCACAGTAAGTCTTTTGTGCTTAACTTGAGCCGTTCCCTCTCAGGAATCCCCTTGAACAATATGAACTCTTGCTCTTCTATTGTCGTAATTGGACGGCCTTATCTTATTGGCAGCCTAATGAAGGGAGGTCACATAATTAACAGCCAGTGATAAGGCATGCGCCCTAATTCAATGTACGTCTGCAGTCCACTATCGCGGCAACAAGATGTCTTTTTAGTCCCAGGCGTGTACTTGTGTGGTCCACCAGTCGAAATTAATGTTGTCAAGGTCCGGTAGCAATACTGGGTTACTTCACATTTGAATCTCGGGTTTTATTGTGCGTTCATTACATTGTCCAAGTGTAGGATTCCTGGTGGTGTTAGTGTTACTTCTGAGGTGAACGCTGGATACTTTCTCTACCACAAAGGTGATTATAAACACATCCATAAAGTCATTTTCAACACTAAATCATTGAGATCCAAATTTGTCCGACTTGTGATTTCATTTTACGTCATTCCAATGTGTATTTACTTTAAATAATAGTTTATATCTGGGGTATTTGGACTATCCTACTGACAATCAAATGAGTTTAGGGCAATAACATGTTTGAATGTGAAGATTTGTCTCTGTAACTTTACCAACAATGTGGCTGCCATATGCTATGCTAATTGTTCATTACCATATACTTCAGACAAGACTAGATGTTGATTGGGGCTCTTGAGTATAAGCGAATGTAAAGTGGTCCAGCCAACTCAAAAAATTATATTCCTCTGTAATATAACCTGCTGGCTGGGTGTGTGCGACCTTGGGCTAAATAGGGAGGAAACAGGCTGAACTACAAATAGCTTGTTTTGATATTAAGTTGCATGGACGTGCACTGTATCTGGGAACGATAAGGATTTATTTAGAAGGTAGAGGAGCGCAGCGCCTCTCCAAGCCTAAAACAATGGGTCTATCAGTGGGGTAGTGTTACGAAGTCGCAGCGCCGAAGAGAACATTTCAAAGGTGATCCCGTTTTTGTGGCGCCGTAAACACTTCAGGAGATACTTGGCTAACAGCTGCAAGTTCATGTACAACAGAGAAAGAGGAGGATTACACTGACAGTGATTAGTGACAGGTGTTTTTGAACCTAAAGTTAAATACAGCGGTGAAAAGAGAATTGTCATTATTGTCTCTTATGTGCAAATTGCCTCACTTTATAAGAGAACAAAATTGGTTTCCTAAGCATATAAACAGAGTAGATTTTCATTCATTATCTATCTACTGAGATAGAAAGGGCTGTCATGATATCAAAGATTAATGTTTTATAATACTGATCATTATCTGAAGAAACATTGCCATTTCACCGTTATTCATGATTGTTGACACTATGAACAAACATGGATATTTGCTTTCTTCCACAAGACTAACAAACTACCATTCCTCACTAGCCTTAATCAGGATTTCTGAATGAAAATGTAATCGTATTGTCACATGAACATTTCACTAACATTGTTTAATCTGTTTTTCACTGTCGCCCTCTGAGGCAACTGCTGTTGTGATCTTGGGCGTTACAAAAATAGATTGAATTGAATGAACAACCAAATAGAACATACTTTATGTAGTTATGTAGAGACTGAACTGATATCTGTCATTACTGCTACCCCCACAATTATATGTTGTGACTTGAATCATCACAATTATCAATAAACTGAATAATCGTAACATCCAGCTCCAATGGGGGCATATTTGTTCATATTTATATTTATATTTGGGCAAGAAATGCTGCAGACCTTGCCAATAGTGAAGGATCGGTTTGCAGATAGGCATCCATGTTTCTAGCAGTCAGCCCCAGGGCAGCTGTGGCTACATGAGAGGAGCATGAGAGGAGAATGACTGGGTGAAAAAGAAAGAATCTAAAATCATGACTACAATTCCTTTATCATGTTATTTGTAACCAGACTCACTAAAAAACACTGAACCAAGGCCAGCAAAAGCACGGCCACATTACAGACTCTGAGGCAGAAATAATGAACATCCAACTTCTAATTTAGCAAAGACTTGAACATCCCCTGAAACCAAACAAGGCAGTCGTCAAACAGACTAATCAGAGGATCTATTTATAAAAGTCATAATTTGGGAACAAAATACATTCACTTTGCAAAGTATTATAAAACTATAGTGTCATTATTGAGAATCTGTCTGTCTCCATGATATATTCTGGCCCCGTTCATCCCTCAGGCAATGCCCTCATCATTTGGATGAACAGAGGAACTGTCTAAAGACATGAAAATGATTTTCAATGACAGGGCCCTTCACATAAATGACTAATAGCGCCACGGCATAAAAATAGCAGTCGGTGAGGTTTTCAGGAGCAAGGCAGATAATTATCGAAACACAATCTCCAAGTATCTAGTATTTATAATTCCTTAGATGTTCCATCAAAAGGACAAATGTGCAGAAGGCCTTGTAACCCCGAGATGATTGATGTCCTACAAACTCCAGTTTAAAGATGATTGCTGGTGCACTTAGTGGAAATACTGACGTAGAGCACTCCAATCAGCTCTGCGGTGCAACACTCGGATGTGATGGTAACAGGGAGGATTAAGGATGTGTTTACTATTACACAGTGTTGAACCATATTTGCTGGGGCTTTAGGATAAATGCTCAAGTGTATTTCTTGTCGTTTTGGATGGAGTCCTTGGGCGGTGCAGACATTTCCCCGGTGATAATGACGTCTGATGGACTGCGACAGAGAAGCCCCGGCAGTATTAGCTCCCAGCGCCGCCAATCAATTTGAGACGGCGGCCCGGCTTGTGGAGCACTGTCCATCTTTATTATTTGATTTGTTATCCCGTCAGACAGTTGTTACAGCAATCAGGGCGGCAATCACTCCAGTGACCCCCGTCTTTAGCTGCCCCTTGCCCACATTCCCGATGGGACCCTCCAGCCCTGTTCTGCCAAATGTGACGAACACAAGTTTAGCTGAATTGATCTCACTCTGTCTGTGCCCTCAGTGCCAGTTGCTCACCTTTGACCTTTCTGCTCCTTTTGCTGTAATACATTTCCAGCTGCATCAGAAATGTTCGGACATGCCATCGTTTTGTAATTCGCCCCTGACTACAGCTGTTGGCAGAGTGGTGAGCCAGCCGCGCCCCAGTTAATCATAGATTACTTTATCTGGGGCATTCCAAATCCTCCTGTGTAATACGGTGCTACCTCAGCAGCAAATAATCACTGCCCCTCACCCCAGTCCCCCAATCCAAACAGGAACAGCTCCTAGGCTCACTCTATGTCTGTCCTTCTCTCTGCATTTAAGTTTACACATAATCAGAGCTTATTTATGAAGTATGAGCCTCCTCTTCTGTAATAATTTGTCATAAATATCAAGGAAGCAGAGGGATTGGTTGAATGTTGACAAGATAACTGAAATTGTATAATGGTCTTGTTAAGTTGCTCTTTATTTTGTCATATTGTTGACTATAGTTTTGAATATTTGAAAAGTTAAAATAAAAGACTTCCTTTTTGTTTGTTTTATCTGATATTTGACCTTTTAAGACCTTTACACATTTAAAAAAGCGCCCGCTTAGAGCCAGCACGACAAAATAAATGAAAGCTTTTGGTGCATTTTGTTGAAATCCACAGGAAAACACTTTTTTTCATCCAAAAATGTGGCCAAACATGGGATGAACTTTGTTTCATGTGGTTGTTTTACTCAACATTGGCACAGGCATTTTATAATCCTGCAAAATATGGGTAAACATCCTTTAATCTGTGGCCTATATCAACTGTTACAAATAATGAATAGGCTTCATAAAACTATAAAAATGTGACTACATAATTACAAGAAAGACAAATCACAAGCACAATTTTTATCTATTTTGCCTATAAAAAAATATCAGTTATATGTCTCTGATATATGTAAAGTGTTTGTACAGAAAGTGTCTTTAGTTCCTATGTTTATGTAATAATGTCAAGGGAATTATACTCTTTTTAGGCATTTGCACATCATTACATTGGACTTTGAAAAGCTACGTCTAATGAGCAGAGATTATGGAGAGTAATGGCAAGATTAGGAAATGGAAAAATAAAATGAGGCATGAAATAAGAGGCTAAAAGGGGTGGAAAGTTTTATGAGGAGAAAGTTTGAATATGATTAAAAAGTAGTGCTTGTCGTGAAAGTGGAGTGTGGAGTAGTCCAGAGCCACTGAGGCTACAGACTGCAGCCCTCCATTAGGATGCATGATAAATCGTGCTTTTAAATGGGACTTGTGGTCAGAACACAGTGAATAGGCCATGAATCTAGCATGCAAACTGCCTTATTCATAAAATAAGACTCAAACAGAAAGCCCCAACCATGAAACTCCTGCTCTCTATGCTAATGCCATTACAGATGATGTGCGTTTATGGCCATGCTGTGAAAGTATTGCAAACCATGAGGGCAGCAGTGCATATTTTAAAGCACAGAGGGAAAAATCCAGCTGCTAAAGAAGATGTAGGTCAATATTGAAGTTTCTTTATCAGGTGCGAGTGAAGGGGCTGGCTATAAACAGACTGGCATAATGCTCGTGTCAGATCGCAATTCTCCTTGACGTTAGGCCAAATTTATAATCCAACCACGGACTCATAATGTTGCTTACTTCAGCGTGGTTATGCTCTTGTATATTCTAGCCAATATTGATTCTCGATGCGTTGTGTTTGGCTTCGGCCTCTCGATACCCACAGTGAAACACGTGAACAACATTTTTATAGGGTAAGGAGTAAGGTCTATGTCAGCATTATGACGGTTGCCTGCTTTTCAAACCCAACACGCAGTCTCTGTATGTGTTAGCCCGTTAGTAAGCAGTCCCGAGAACACAGTGATTTATATTTGATACTGGTGTTACTGTATAAGTGAAACAGAACGGACAACAACAAACGTCGCTGTTATTCTCTGTCTTCAAGCAAGAAATGATAGAAATACGATATTTAAACTTCTGTATATATTTCAGGAGAATCTCATTTCTGCACTTCAGTTTGCTGCTTTGCCAGTGACTTTCTAAGGAACTAAATTAGGCCAACAACAGGTGAGGATTGCCCAAGTGAAGTGTCCTTAGAAGTGTCTGGTCAAGCTATAGTTGGAATATAAAGTAGGGCAATAAAAGGAACAAGCAACGAACTGGGTTTTAACAACAATTGACCTCTTTATTTTCTTACCAATCACACATTTATGGATCCTATTTGATTGTGTGACATGACCAAATATGCCACAGCTACAAGAAAAAAGAAAAGAAAAAGTTTACTTGTGTATTCGTCATTAATTTTTGACTTTTTGGGACCAACTAAAATGTTTAGTCTTGGCAGACCATGTAAACCCTGAAGATAGCGATCATGCCGTGTCCAGAAATCATATTTTTACCAAACCATTTCATCATCTGAGCATGTTGCTTTGCCAGCTACTTCCTGGGGATCTAAATTAGCATCTGGGCCAACAGGTGAGCGCTTTAACTCGGAAAACCAAGCAAGGCGCCTTAGATGTGCCTGGCCAAGCTTTAGTTGGAATATAAAGTAGGACGATAAAAGGACCAAGCAAATAAGTGGGTTCCAAACGTAATTAACATTTGCCTGACCACTGATTATCATATCAATAAAGAAATCCATTCAATGACATCGTACTGTTCTAGAGACATACTGTATTTATAAGGACCATAATAAGGAGACATTGTGTGAGCGTTTGTTATTTGAATTTCATCAGAAATCCCTAAAAGCGGTAATCCTCGTGCACTAGTCATCGCCATCGCCCCCACCGCCGTCTTTCCATCCGCGGGGATTAATTCTAAAGAGGTACTCGTTCAATGGTGTCTGGGCTGCTTCTCTGATACGGTGAGCTGTAACGCACCAAAGCTCCATGTCCACACAACAACATTTCCCCCCACACGCAACCAGAAAGCCGGAGATTTGTGCTCTGGCTGGAAATAACGTGACTTGTGTATACATTTTTGTGAGAAGAGAAAGTTGTGTGTCAACAAATGGGGAAGCTATTTAGTTGTTCCTATTGTTTTTGTCTCATCTTCTTCCTTGGATAAGTGGGCTGTGCTTTGGTGTCAGTGTGATTCGCAGCATGAAATCACTCAGGAATGCAATTATCACTTTGCGAAGAACAGACGTTTCGCTGAAATGAGAGAAAACAACACAGAAACATGGGAGGAGAGTGACAGGGAGGGCAGTGTGCGGGGGAAAGGGGCTAACACCGCTTAATCTTGACCCCAATGCGTTCCGTACTCTTGGAACTTACTTCCAGCTATAATCCTTGCCTCATAAACAGACCGTGGCACGCCTTGAATGCTCAATGTATAGTTACCGTGAGAATACTAGTAAAAGCTGTAAAATGTTGGAATGTACTGAGCTTTTATAGGCAATATGCAAGTTGTAACTGAGGAATTGTGATTTCATCTTTGTACATTTTGTTTGAACTTCACATTGTAGGATGACCATGGGTTTAAGAGGGATGACAAATTAACACATGAAGCTGAAAACCAAGAATACAGCAGTAAAAACAATATCAGAGCTGAACTTCTTTCACTTTGGCGTGAGATTGCCCATCATGTTGATCCTTGGACCCGTCATTTTCAATGATTTATGCTTTTCCTTCAAAACTGTTCAAGAACACTATATGTTTAGAATTTTTTCAGCACCGCTAAGTGCCATATTACAAGGTACTTTTAAGCATCCACTCAAAGAACCGCTGCCAAGGCTCTTACTATTGTTTGCACCATTTCCTTTGGCAGAGCATTTTCAAAATTCATTCTATCTACAATCAATCAAAGAGAACACGAAAAGCACAACCACACTGCCTTGGCCTCACACCCGAGGTCATCGCAGCGTATTAAAATTCTGTGTAATTTTAATTTTATTTTGAAAGTCGGCATTAATATTCAGTGAGAGGTAAACTGTCACCTACTTGCTATTAAAAGAACTCCCTGAACAAAGATGGAGAGTGGAGCGCACAAATGAATCCCCAAAACAAACAAAAACAAACTGAGCAGCACTAGCCACTTAGAGAAGACTGCAAGGTCAAGGCTTTTGCGAAACACATTAATAATGAACCACAAACAATTAGCACCCCAAACAACAAACCGGTTTAGAATCTTTCCACGGAGCTGTTTGCTTACATATCAGGTACAATATTGAATTAATTTCCGCGGGGCTATAATGATGTTAGCTTAGCGTGGTAGTTGGTAAATTAAGAACTCAAGACACAAAGACAGATTTGTAACACACACACGCACAGAGCTTGGGCTATCTTTGGCTGTGCACTGTACCCAATGTGCTCAATGTGCTTGGCAAGCAGGCTGATGAAAGGTAACAGCAGGAGAAGAGGAACTCATTATAAAGAAGTTGGGGATTCAAATAAAAAAGGTGGCACAGACTTTCACACCAAGACCACTTTTGTAAGTTTGCATAAAAGAACCTTATGTGTCAGCTTCATGTAAGGTGATTTGCTTTGTTACCCAGAGAATGTCCACAGAAATGTAGTGTTCCTGGTTAACTGAACAGTAGAGAAATGTGGTGGAATAGAAGCCTAAAGAGCCATCGGCTAATTAACGAAGAGGGAAGGGTTAATGGAGCATCTGATGAATTTATATGTGGTTTTCTTCTAGGTTTGCCTCCACTGTGAGCATAGCAGTAATACAGTACAAGCACAAGAAAAAATGAATCAGTGATGACTAAAACTATGACTGAAATGGCAGACTGTTCGTTCATTAATAAATAAAAAATAGAGTAGAGACTAGATCCAGCTCAAGAAACAGGTTTAGAAACAATTATATATACATGTTTTACGGATTTAGTGGATGTCTAACAAAACACTGATGTTTAAAGTGTATTTTCTCTGTCCCTTGTTGGTCTTTATTGTGTATCCAACAACAAACAACCAATGTATCAGTTAATTTGCAATTATGTCTCAAGAATAACAAGCAAGAGGGGTATTCAATGTTGGCATTGAATGGTATTATTTATGCATTCTGTCTGCAACATCTGTGTTTTGTAAGTCTCAGCGCTGCTTTTCAATTCCAGGCAAACATTCAGCTATACATCCAATTAATTACTCAAATATATCTTTATTCTAAAGACCCAACAGATGTTCAGTTTCCACACACAGGAATCCATTTAATTTGCTGTTTACCAAATGTTGTCCACCGTTTTTCTACTTTTCACAAAACAGTGCTACAAAGCTTTGTTTAATTCTTTATTTAATTCCTGTCATTCTCGGGTATATGGCTCACACTACAACACAAAGTATATTTGATTCCATGAGTGTTGTCGCTGGATGCAATGTCCGCTGGGACTCGAAGAAAGATTAAATGGCCATGAAGTGAGTCCTCTGCTACTGAGCTGTGACTTCTCCCCCAACGGGATTAGAGAACTTTGCACTTTACAGAGCAGCTCATCAGAAAACATTGTGGCCACAAAGCTGGTATGGACATATCCAGATTACTGCAGCGTGTATTTTCGGAAAAACATACATCAAAAGAAAACAGAGTAATAACATTACGTCATAAGGCGCTGGTACAGCTGGCAGCCCGGTGTAAACGCTCTCTCTTCTTTCTCACACTTATTGTGCTTTATCTCCTATATTTTGTAAATATAGTTAGTATATTTTTTCTATTTTACTGCACGATAGGGACACGCGCTGGAATAGTTTTTTAATTCAACTGTTTTTGACTTTTTTCGGCTGGATTTGAGCGTTTTTCGTTGCGTTCGTTGTGTTGTTGTGACGTGAGCTAGCTCCGAGCGAGCCCACCAGCCCCCCCCCGCGCCCTCCGGCCGCGCTAAAGTACGGCGTGTCGTCGGTACACGTTTATGTACACGTTTATATGAAAGAGGAACTTCACGAACGATCGGGACACGCACTGGAATCGCTTTAAATTAACTTGTTTTGACTTTATTCGGCTGGATTGAGTGTTTTCGTCGTGTCGTTGCGATGTGTCTTGGCTCTGAGTCCCCCGGCTCCGGTCCCGCCCCCCGGCTCCGGCCCCGCCCCCCGGCTCCGGCCCCGCCCCCGCCCCCCCCGGCTCCGGCCCCGCCCCCCGGCTCCGGCCCCGCCCCCGCCCCCCCCCGGCTCCGGCCCCGCCCCCCCGGCTCCGGCCCCGCCCCCGCCCCCCCCCGGCTCCGGCCCCGCCCCCCGGCTCCGGCCCCGCCCCCCGGCTCCCCCGGTACCGCGTTTCCACAAAGGAGGAACTCATGAAACTGCGGAGAACAGTCGTCTTACCCGGAGATCGTCACGTTATCCCGGCGCAATACTGACCTAACCTAATACTGATGTGCAATTCTGTCGTATGTGCAATTACTGTTGGAATTCATGTGCAATTCATGTGCTGTCGTGACACATATTCATGTGCAATTACTGTCGTGATCACATGCAATGGTATTTATGTATTTATTTGTCTATGGGAGTTTTTATTTATTTATAGGAGATCTTCTACTGAAAGTGTTTTTCAGACTTCCTATAAGTGATCTGTTCTTCTGTATCTACCTCTGTATCTACCTGCGTTGCACCAATGAAATTTCCCCATGTGGGACAATAAAGGAATATCTTATCTTATCTTAACTTAAAAGGTTCAAACTTTACTGGAGGAGGGTCCGCCGCCTACTAATCTCTGTGGATGTGTTATTGCTTTGCCAAAAATGTCCCACAGAATAGAATTAAACGTAGCTATTTCCATGGAGACAAGCCGGTGAGGCATCCAGGCTAAGTTACAAGTCAGAAGAAGCAACGACCTCTTATATAAGATGACATGTTCTTCAATCTATTTGTAGTAATATAAACACCTAACTGAATAAATGTAAGATGATAAATATTGCACCTTTGACCTGAAACAGCGAGCACATATTCACAACAGCGGCGTTGATACTTTAGATTATTATTGCCTCCCTAATGTATTGCTAAATCAACAGCATTCATGACAAAAGGCTTTTTTGATGATTAAGAACAAAGGAAATCAATGCAGTGAAATCTTTAAGTGAGGCCTAAGAAAAGATTTATTTAAAAGCGACTTTATATTAGAGCAACATTCCTCACAGTGAGTAACTTCGAAGTCGCGGGCTGTTCCCATATCCTGCTCAGGACACCATTTGTCAGGGGCAATAAGGCTGACCCATCTGTCTTCAGGTCTTTGTCTGATGAAGGAAGCTGATGAAAAGTACAGCAGAGGAAATGACCATGCAACGTATATAGCGGCGGATGTATGTGAATTAATGCACTATAGGCTTCTCGTCATATATCAAGGAAACAGCTGAAAGTGGGCTACGAGCAGCCGCGGGGCATAAATATAATCTCAACCTATAAAACCTGATCATATAAAACAAGTTTAGCACTGCATATGATCTAGAGATTTACAGACTAATATCTTTGAACAACCCAACTGTGTGAAGCGCTTGAAGAGCATATGACAAGTTACATGTCACTATAGATATTATATTAGCAGGATTATGTTTGAGATTGAACTACAAATTTGACTTATTTTGTCAAATTTCACATTCAATTTACAGTACAGTACATAGACCTAGAGGTAACTGACACCAGAAAGCTTAAATAACAACCATATTGTAAACGAAGGCCAAAGCTTGAATAGCTTTTTTATTATTATTAATGTTTAAACTGTCAGAACAAAGTGGTCCTTATGCATACACGCTCTCTGTGTTTTGTATGGACATATTTTAGAACTCAACTCTACTTCTTGTTTTTGGTTGTATTTTGTATTTGTTTTTTCACTTTCACTTTTCAGCACAAACTCAAACGATGGTCCCGTCCTAATACTCGCTCGTGTGCACTTCAAAAGCACGTTCACGACAAACCGCTGAAGTGTGCAGGGTGTCCCAATTCTTTGACTGTTTAGATCCGCACTTCATCGCAGGCTTCTGGCCACACTTCCAGCAAGTGTGGAGCGATGAGGACATCAGGGTGGTAAATTACCCACATTTCATTGTAATGTTTTCAAAGGGCAGAAGCCTAAGCAACTTAGCAACGAGAGCAACAATGGAAAGAAGAGTCTCAACAGTTAAACAAATGACACTTTAAATAAATCTGTGACTGTCCAGCAACATGGTTAGGTTAAGCCTGTCCTCATTTGTTTGTGGCTAATTCAGCAAATTATCCAAACTAAACTGAGCTGTGGCTTTGTGATTAATTCAACTGCGGTTTATCAACACCACTAACATTTCTACACTGCTATTTTTCTACATTCTCAACGCTCTGAAGTGCGGTCAGTCTTGTTTACCTCTGCAGCGCACTTGTGCGCTTACAGAAAATGCACACTTCAGTCGAGTGTGTAGTGCGTAGAGTGAGTATTATACAGAGCTTATCACATGCACTCCCACATTAAGTAACTAGAAAAGACATGAAACTGTCATATGCACTTCAAGCTAAACTCAGCCAACACATAGGCCTGCATCATAATTACTACTTAACTTATTGTTCAATAAATTATTGACGGAATAATATTTTCCTGGGATCGATTTCCAATGGGGCCTTTTCTGTGTGGAGTTTGCATGTTGCATACCGGTGTCTGCGTAAGTATCCTCCGGGGACTCCGATTTCCCCTACCACTAAAAGCATGTACAATAGGCTTCAGTGGGACTTAATGACATCAGGTGGAAATGAGCTTGTATAACCTGGTACAAAGCATCTCTCCTGATAAGGTTAATGTATATTGTGTGCTGTCTCTGTTTCAAATCACAAGCTGATATGAACTGTTTTGTATAATTTATTTATACAGGGCAAACCTAATAAGGCTTTTTCCGGTGTATCCTGTCAGTACAAAAGAAAAATAGAATATCCAGATAAAATACCAATAAAACATTCGATATAACAATCAATACAATACATACATTTTCTGAGTCACTACAGTGCGTTTTGGAGAACAGCATACATTGTGTTTTACTCGGATTCACAATATAAAATTAACACAGTTTTGTTTGATTTATTTTGTATCACTTGCAAAGCAGAACAGTTTTGAGATTGGACAGAAATTATTCAAATATGTCTTTCTGGCCTCATTTATGCAAAAGCAGTTTTCCATAGTTAGGAAAAACTTTCAATTGTGAGATAAAAAAAAAACAGTAAGTCAAATTATTTACTCTCAGTGGAGCTGATAAAAATAACA
This sequence comes from Eucyclogobius newberryi, assembly GCF_026437365.1. Classification (NCBI taxonomy): domain Eukaryota; kingdom Metazoa; phylum Chordata; class Actinopteri; order Gobiiformes; family Gobiidae; genus Eucyclogobius; species Eucyclogobius newberryi. Next base: position 17,158,994 of record NW_027315812.1, read on the forward strand.
ACTTAGGTCAGAGGGTGTCAGCTCCAGTGGACCTTTTTGGATCTTTAGAGAGCAACATATTTAATATTTCATAAGTGCAAAGGGCTTAAGGGAAAATATGTTACTGTCGGCTCTATCCTCGTGTATTTGGGCGAAGGTCGAATACATAACTTGTACTGTTCATTATCCGTTCATCACTATTCAGCTTTTTTTTTGTCTGTTTCTAGTTAGAATAATTATGTATATTTAAAAACGTTTTTTTTCCTCCTGCTTTTGGATAATTGTATCCATGTCATTAAATACTTTCAATAATATTGTTTATCAAGATATTTTTCGGTAACATATTGCACTTAAAAATGTATTCTTCATGACAGGCCTAGTACCAGATGAATGCAGAAAAAGATTAGCAATAACCACTGTATATATTATAGTACAGAAATATAGACTGATGTGTTTGAGCACTTTGACTTTGTGGAGTGCTAAAGTCTAACAGAGCTGACTGTGTCTTTTCCACGCTTTAGTGACATTTTGTGAGATGAAAAATCTCCTGACATCCAGCCTTTTCTCTCACCTGTTATTTCTGATACAGAGAGTGTAGAAATGGCAAAATCCCATCTTAAAGGGATCTGCCATCTTGGACAATAGACACATTGGTCACGTCTGAGTGTCTGTGGAAGTCTGCGGACGACACACAGGAAAGATGTTTACAGGTTACAAATAGTGATGCGTAGTTTAAGCATTGTCAATTGGAAATAACAAACTTCCAACTTTTTAATATTATGACAAATTCAAATATAACTTTTTTTCTTTCATTCAACCCTGACAGCATTTAGTTTAGTTTGACTGAGCATGAGCATTGATTGACCTGCTTTAGTGAGTTAAGGAAAACCTCTAGTTCCAAAGAGAGAAAGTATGTTTTTAAAGTCTGTTTTCTGCACCGTAGCCTTCTTACTACTTAAAACAAATACTCTTAAGCTGTTGGTACAACCTGAACCATACAGAATGGAGTTTGGATGGCTGCTGTGTTTTTTGTTCTTGTTTATACAAAACCAATTACAATCTTATAGGCTTTGTTTTTTGACGGTGGCATGAATAATTGATCAAAAATAAAGACTTTAAAGTACATTCACAGGAATAAAGGAACATATCTGAAGAATAAACTCAACTGTGTGCTTCTGTTGTAGTACGTTGAAACTCTGAAATGCAGATCATGTTTGGCAAATGATATTTCACAGTAGGAATGATAAATAACTCTCTGGGTGTCGCGCGATTATTGGTTTACTGATTATTTGTTTACATCCACACTTTAGGCTGATTGTATTTTCACTCCTTCTCATTCTGGACGAGACATAATGCATTTTTAATGTGTTTTCAGATTTGACATTTAACGTTTGCTCTTCAATGTGCACTTCAGACTACTGCGGGGAAACAACCTTTCACAAAAATAAGCCCTAACTATGTCCAAACTGTTCATTTTGTTCACACGTATATGAGTGTGTGTGAATAAGAAGGATTGCAGGGAAGAGGTGAGGTAAAAAGGATAAAGGATAAAGAGTTGTATAGGGTCAAGGTTATGAATAGCACGAAGCAATGTGAAATGCTAGAGAAAAGAGTAAAGTGGACGAGCATGAAACAGGAAATATGCAGCTGAATATATTGAGATTCTCATTAGGATTTGAAATTAGTTGCAATTAAATCAAAATCACAAAGGCACCATTATATTAAGTAACCTTTTAAACCAAACTGCTGATCTGAAATACATGTGATCCATATATATCTCTCCTGACCAGCATTAAATTGTGCACTGTGAACCTCATTCTAATTTAAAAACATACATTAAAAGCTTAATCACAATGCTTGTCAGATATTTGTAACATTGGTGAAATATTCACATCACCAACTCTAACTGAAATATGAAAACATGTGTCTGAACACGGGGCTCGATTCTGACCGGCGCCGACAAAAACTGACCATTTCTGCAAAGCTTTGACGTAACGCGAGCGGACGGAGAAAATATTAAACACATGACCTTTTCCATTTACCTCAGCGGGTCTGGACGAGGAAACATGTAGCCAAAGTGACACTCAAATTACTCAAAGGTCGCGCTTTTCAACATCCAGCTGAAGCCCGTGATAACATCTGTGCTCTTTCACTCGGAGAAAGAGAGGACGGCACTGTCACAAATGTGTAAGTTTGAACACCAGGCCAAATTCGTTTCAGCGTTATATCATTCCATTCCAGCTAATGACCCGCCAATTGCCCTAAATGTTGAGGGGATTTACAGTATTATCAACTACTTTTTCACAATAGGGCATAAGAAGTGAGTTGTTTGTTTGTGTGGTTGTTGTAGATGTCTTGCTGTGCGCTTTGGGCTTTTTTGCACATGTCTTTCCAATGTGGTATTTAACTGCAAATGGCAAATAAACTAAACTTGAACACTTTAACTTGTTATTTCTTGGAAAAAGCATGTTGATTAAAAGCAACATTTCAAAACATCACCAAAAATGGTAAATAAATGGTCACATTTATATAGCGCTTTTCTACCGTCAAGGTACTCAAAGCGCTTTACATCAAGGAACCAGTCACCCATTCACACACACATTCACACCCCAGATGTACGCAGACACTGGGGGGCAAGTTGGGTTAAGTGTCTTGCCCAAGGACACAACGGCAGTATTCACATGAGGCAGCTGCGATCGCACCGCCAACCTGCGGGCCAGTGGATCTCTGACCGCTCTGACTGAGCGGGGAGTCGAACCGCCGACCTTTGGATCAGAAGACGAGCACTCTACCACTGAGCTACTGCCGCCCAAAAGGCTCGAAAAGTTGGATTATACTTGAAAACCAAAACAGTAATAATAATCATAAGCTTATTTAGTTGTATTTTGATCGATTCTTACATGTTTTGAGTAACTATGCAATGTCCTGCATTTAAGACTTGATTGCTCAGGTGTGGTCTCTAGGGCTGTAGACATTTTATGATTTTGTAATCAACTAAAGACATGTCCTGCCGATCGATTAGTCAACTAAAAAGAGGGCGTGGCACTATCAAAAGCTCTCAAAAATATATATTATACTGTACAACAAAACAAGTATAACTAATAACGCTGCTTGCTACACTTAAATGCCACAATGAAGAGGCGGTTTATATTATTTTGCCGTTTTAGATCAATATTGCTGTTTGTAATAAACACAAAGCATTTTTAAATGATGATCTTATAGTTTAATACCACCAAATGCCAGATTAAAGCATTACGTGCATTCTTTGAGTTAAACACCATCAGTGAAGTAAGCGAGTGATCAGTGGAAGTCAAAGAAGCCATTGGGGAAGACAGGCCGCCACACCTTTGTCAGTCTGCCCCGGGGCAGCTGTGGGTAGCACAAGACTGTTCTAGTGCTTTGAGAAGCTTGTCAAGATTGTAAAGTGCAATACAAATTCAAGCCATTTTATAACACTGAAAAAGTAGAGTAAAGTTTCTCTGTTTTTTAGTGCTTGTCAACATTTTGCCTTCAGATGGTATGAAGGATACATTGTGGTACAAAGCCACAGGATTAAAATTAATTGAGTATTCTTTGGCAGCAGATGGTTCATCAGATACTTGATGCGTGCCAGTTTTTCAGAGTCGAACCGAGCCAGTGCATTTGTGTATGTGCGTACTGTCACGGGGGGAATGGCCTTTTGGGGTCATGGAGGGTGCAACGTGGGGCGATGAATAGAATCCCTTTGTGTTCCGTCTCTTCACTGTCTGTGAACCGGCGAAGGGGAGAAGGTGAGAGCCAGGAGGTGACTGAGATAGGCAGATAAAGAGGAAGAAAGGCAGGCAGAGGAGAGAGAGAGAGAGAGACAGAGAGAGAGAGAGAGAGAGAGAGAGAGAGAGAGAGAGAGAGAGAGAGAGAGAGAGAGAGAGAAAGAAAGAGAGAGAGAAAGAGAGAGAGAGGTGAGGAAGAAAGACTATGACAAATGCACTGCTGGGTAATAAAAGAATAATATCTGTTTAATGTTCAATAGAGCAGCAGAGATTTGAGCTATACTGTACTTTGAAACATTATAATTACATAGCAGCAGTGTCAAATAAAACATGTGGTAATTAGTGAGGTGTCGTTAAGTTGTACAACACAGGAAGAACATGCTCAGAAAAAGAGCCTGTTTGGGCATTAAACGATGACATTCTTTCTATGAAGCGACACTGTGACACTTAGAGCTGAGCCTGACATAAGAATAACCATAATATGAACATCTATCACATTCTGAATTACTTTATCTACCTTATCTACATAAACTGTGCAATGCAGTTAATACACTGTCGACATTTCTTTAGGAGTAAATGCGCAATATGCAGTTAAAATGAGACGTATAGGGATGGTATTTGCACTTTTTAACATATCAGCTATAGGCCTTAAATCTCCGGAGGCCGATATTTAGTTTGGGTCAACTTTCTGTCTTATGAATAAACAAGTTTTATTTGAACGCTTTAGTGCGAAGAGGATATTGCACAAAATGTAATTACACTGCTCTTTGGTCCAGTTTGTGGTAAAACAGGGCTGTGAGTGAGTTTGTTGTAAATTCAAATTATATTATTTGGGAATAATTATTTAAATCTTCCCCACATCGGCCCAAAAATATCGGCATAGCTTATTGACCTTCAGTTTCACTGAATTAAACAATCGGCATTGACAACAACACTGCTCGATCTCTCGTTAAACTGTTATATGCTATTTTGAATTTGTTTGTTTATGAAAAATGGAAAGACGGTACCAGTAATTTCTCAAATAACCTGCATATTGAATGCCTGTAATTGCTCTTTTCTGTGTATTCATCCATTTTGCAGAAACCTGCAAAGAGAAGCCACATTTCTCCTGAGACTGTTCTGGGAAAGTGCTGCCATGAAATAAATGAAAGTTGGACACAATGCTCTTATTAATCACTTTGATCAGTTCACGAATCATTCATTTGACCTTTTGGCCTCAACCTTCACACTTGACAGACTTTGGATTGGACCAATCATATTGACGGATGCTGATGCAAGCCTGCCGGAGTGTAGCCGTTTTTATTACAAAATCAGATGGAGAGAAGCATTGAGCTGTGTTGCATTCTGCATTGAAAAATTATTTTTAATACATTTTAAATGGCAGTGCGCTACAATGGGAGCGGGAGTGGTGGAAGGTCAACTGTGATGCAAAGTCGGGATATGTGATATTTAAGAGACCTTTAAAGCATTGAAACATAACCAGGAAGCCACCAGAGACCTTTTGGCTTTGGTCTCAAACATTATTATTATTTATGTGTAAAGAACTAAATGTAGAGTGTTGGGTAAAAGTTGCAGAAGCTCTGTTCTGTTACGGGAGTAGACTGCAAGATTCATTGTGAATCAAATCAAAACTGCATTTTGAATGAGCACAATTGGCAAATCACAAATGTTGCAGTTTTTAAGTACTATAATTTCCTCCACAAAGAACAAAATATTTTTATTCTGCAAAAAAAAACTAATCTCTCAATCTTGTTCTGCATAAAACTACTACCTTTAGATGTTAGAACATAAATCTCAAATCTAATCGCAGTTGCAATACTTGCCAGGAGAATCGCAGAATCGTGCAGCCCTGCTTACCGGTAGTTTGTTCTAGTTTCTTGTGATAAATTTGTGGTTTTTTTGGAGCATTAATAATTTAATCTAGATTTGTTCTACATTCAAACAAATACACATTGGTACTGTTATTTCAGTTTAAGTCACCAAAAAGAAGTAACAATACCTTTTCATATTCTAACGGGTGAAAAGCTCCTTCGCTGAAATTGTATGATAATTAATAAACACCTACTTATACCGCGTGATTCCACTGAGCGATTTAACCTGATTTGATGTCTGACTCACTGGTCATTTCTATCACCACATGCAGGCAGAGGTTGCACAGTGACCCAGAATAACCATCTCTCCTGTGGTCAGATAAATGGGCCGCGCGTCGCTGCCACATCGCGGGTTCCTCTAAGGCCATCGCAGCAGGTCTTTTCCATGATGAAACGGGCGCGGGGGCTAAGGAAGTGGGCGGTCGGGACACAAACACTTTCTCCTCCAGCGCCACGGAAACAGCAGGACCAGATCTGGAGAGCTGGCACCGATATGGCATCCATACCTCCAGCTCAGCCAACACAGCTTGAATTCTCGCCTGCTTTGCAAACTCAGGCGTCCCCATCTCTCTTTGTGACTGCTTCTAATCTAATAGCATATGCAAGATGTAAATAATTGCCGCCAACTGCTGATTTGCATGTTAACAACAGACAGCTTGTGTTGGGGTTTTATATTAAAGACTGGTTTTCAAACTGTGGGATGGGGCGTCACTGGGTGTACTCGCTGAAACTCTGCATTTGGAATCAGTTTTAATGGGGCTAGTGGTTTTTTCGTGAAGTTCTAGATAGGAATGTCAAAAGTATCAAAAATAAAATACAAATTGATACTAAAAGATACTGGGGGGGAAATCACAGTTTCAGTTTCCTGCACAGTTTTTGAATAATTTTGCGTTTTATATCAGAACTAGCATGAAATCACATGGTAATGCAGAAAAAAAGAAAGTGCTATTATTTTGTCTTTGTCATTGTGGTATCGAAATTGGCATCGCGTATCAAGCCTATTACTTAGTATTGAAATCAAGTGACAGCACTATTTCTTAGATTAGACAGCAATATTAATCGCAAACCAGTGTGTTTCTGAATTTAAATGTGTTTGCAAACAACAAATTGCAATTAGTGACAATTTTTGCAAAAGGTCTAAATGCAATTTTCGGATTAGATTTACTTTAATGTATGTATTCAGTTCAAATTTCACATATTAAACCTGTCCAGGAGCATCAGCATTTGAGAGAAGGTGGAAACTCGAACTTAAAACTAATATACATAAGATGAGATATTTTGTTCTTATTTGTTCTGATTTAGACCTGCTGTTTCCTGGTTTAGACCTAGTTTAGACTTAGACAAGATGGATCGATCATGTTGTGGTTGCATGTTAGATTTCTATCCAGTCCCTGCTTGATTCTGAACCAAAATATGAAACCGATTTTATGAGACGCTGCTTGTCGTAAAAAGTGTTTGAAGCTCGATGGGATGTAAAGGCGTCTAGGTGTGATATTCAAATAACAATCTCCAGTTGGATCCAGCGGTGGAAGAGTGGAGTTTGTCGGTGATGATGTGAAGAGGCAGAGATCGTTAGCCTCCATCTCCACACTTCATCACAGTGGAGCGAGTGAGCTGCTCTCTTAGTCTAATGAGCTGGAAGTATGATGAACAAAGGCAGATGGCTCTATGACTCACACAATAAGGCACACGTCGCTGAAAAGAGATTGTTCGTGGCAGTTTAAAAAGAGTTGAGACGTCTGTTTCTACACAATATCAACATGAGTTCATCTCCAAGGCAGTAAATGGCTTTTTATCAACTGCATTATAGTGAATATTCATAGTAAGGCTGCAAGATTTATCACTAAAGAGATCTGGATGGACAGATTTGGCAAATCGCAGAAACTGTAATTATTTAAGTTCTCTGCAAACAACCTAATATCTTGTCTTATTCAGAGTAAAAGCTTGAATCAAACATGTTCTGAAACAGATGGCCATTTTTGGATTCGTTAAGATTGTCTCTCTCAGATGTTAAAGGACGTGTTTTAAATGTGAACTTTGGGCCCAATCCAACTATTAAAATATGAATTGCAAATCCAATCACAATGTTGGTTAGAAAAATTGCAATTAGATATCATTCCGCCTTAATTTACAGTTTAAGAGGCAATAAGCTTAAGAAAAAAACACACGGCAACCATTCTTTAGCCATCTAACTGTGGTTGTAGTGTAATTATCATCATTTATGGAAATTAACCACACAACCTGGGCAAAAGGAGATCACTTCTACAATTCACAGGTTTCATCTCCCTGTTATAGGTGACACTTTAAGGTTTTTTCACAATTCAAATTATTGTATTCAAATATCATTACTGTATCTAATTTCCATCCTTCTGAAACCCATGGCTAGTACACTCTCTAGAATATTTGTTTGAACAATATGCCTGTCATAAGTGTGTTATATTGCTACATCAAAACATCACAATATATGATCATATTGACACTACTTTATGCACTTAATCCCAGCAAACCCTTTTCGAAATGTACATGATTGCATGATTTGCAACAAATACAAAACAGAATGAAACATTATATTTGACCTTATCTGACTATAGTCATTAGTTAGTATAATTTGTCATCGTAGTTGAATCTATAAAGCTCAGATTTGACTGTACTACATAAACACAACTAATACTGTCCCACTATGACAAGGGAACATAATAACAATTGAGCTAAAAAAAAACCATTGCCCCAGCTATTACTTATTGAATATTGAGTCGATATTATTGTGATATGCCTATGGAACAATTAACTTATTAGGCCCGAGCGCCACAAGCTGGCGAGAGGCCTATTAATCTCGTAAGGCCGTGCAAAGCACGGCTGCGAAAGTGCGCACGTAGTGCGCACGAAATCGAGCGCGAAGCGCTCGCCCACTTCCAAACACTCACTAACGCACTCCTTCACTCACGCACGCCCCGTGCATACTAATTAGTAGTAGGAAAATGGAACTTTACCGTTGTAAACGGGCGAAGCCCGTGCAAAAGTACGCACTAAACGAGCACTTTAATGAGTGCTTCGCGGTCGTCATCCCCATATAAAGCACTCATTTGCCCTAAGTACCTCACAAATACGTTCCCCATCTCTTGCATGTTCCGTGCATATAAGCATGTAATGCAAAAATTGAACATTAATACTGTATAGAGGGCCAAAAACACAAAGTGGGCGGAGCCCACTCAAAATTAACGAAAGTACCCGTCAGTGACCAGGGACCCACACCATGAGGTAGGAAAGCGCGAGCGCTTTCCGAAAATGTATAGTTCATGATATTTGAAAAATGGGAAACATTGTTTTCGCATCGGAATATTATTCTTTCTTTCTTTCTTTCTTTCTTCTTCTTCTTCCTCTTCTTCTTCTTCTTCTCGGGACCAACCCCCCTATTTTTCACCCAGTGAACATTGACAAAAAGTCACAAAAATTTGCACACCTCTAAAAATCGTGCCTCTCTATATTCTGGCTATTTCCTTTTTCTAAAATTAAAAAAATTGGCGCGTCAGCGCCCCCAAATGTACCAAAAATGCATTGAGAGATGGGAAATGACCCAAAAAAAAATCTGATCGTAGAATCATGAAATTTGGCGCAGAGGTAGATGGTGACAAGAGAAGTAAAAAATATTATTACGGCAACGCCGTCCGCCCAACCAAATGTCGGCCATATTGCTTCAAAAATGGCTAAACATGACTTCGGAGTTTTTCCAAACGTCGTACTTTTACGAACTCCTCCCAGGGCGTTGGCCCTAAAAAGCTGAAATTTGTTGAAAATGCTACTGGGGAGTGGGACATCAAAAGTTATCCAAATTACATTGATACCTGTCACGGTCTCTGTGCGGCAAAGCCGCAAACTGTAGCAAGAATTTCAGAAATCTCCCAAATTTAACATTTCTGCCGTTTGCGCAGATAAAGTCCGAATTGCGTCAAAATAGAATCAGTTGTTAAACTCTTTGCCCTAAACCTACTTGAAGTGAAATAAATTAATTTGGAGCCACAGCGCCCCCTACAGATATTATATGGAGGTTAAATATTTAGTTTTGCGAAATTATATGAAATTTGACACACAACTCAATTTTAGCATCCCCATCAAAAAAGTCAATGAGACCCATGTCATAATTGTTATGGCGTTGCCGTAACGATGACCGAAACCTTCCATGTTATTCCAATGGGGAAATCGCCAGAACATGTTTACACTTTAGACTTTCACAAACTCCTCTTAGGGCGTTAGACATATTAACCTGAAATTTGGTGAGACTCATCTTCAGGGGTGGACCATCAAAAGTTATCCACATTTTTATTCAAAGAGTCACGGTGTCTGTGCGGCAAAGCCGCACATTTTGCCAAGAATTCAAAATAAAATAGCTTTTTGATGGTAAAACAAAGGGGAGAAGATGTGACAGCGTCACAGATTCAGCAGTAGATGTAATAAAAGGACAATTGGGGCGCGTTAGCGCCCCCTCCTCTTGCGGCGTGGCGGCGGCGTGGCGAGGGCCGATCATTGCCGCTTGCGGCTATATTTACATTTTACTGTTGTTTCATTGTCCATTCGTTAAGTAAGTGTTTGGCAACAACAGAAACATGCACAAACCAAGATAATATTGTAGTGTGTGCTTGTTTGTACGTGTAAGTTACAGGCATTTTCAATCAAATCAAAACAAGCCAAGAGTAAAGTCCAAATCTTCCCACTGTGGTAATAAAAACCCTCCAGTGGCACATCACAGAGCTGCAGAGAGCGCAGAGCAGGAGGCGCGCATCACCTGTAAATCACCTGTTCGTCAACAACACTCCATCATCGCTCCAAAACAAGCACAAGTCTGATCCCGCAGCAAAGTGAAAGTTCAACGCTCCAAGAGACACTGAGCACAAGCTTTTAAACACTATGCACGGAGCTGAAACACTGCAAACGCGTAAACCGCTTCTCCTCCGCCTCCTCCTCCTCCTCCATCACCGGCAAGTGCAAGACTACTCACCCCCAGTTTCTTACTCCGTATCCGCACGTATCCCTGCTTGACTATGTCGTTGAAGTTCGAAGCCATGCTAGCCTCCGTTCCGATACAACTAAGTCTGTGCGATGAGGGGCTCTGAAGTTTTGTCGTCTCACTCGCGGATCGTCCAATGCGACATCCAGCGGCGGCAGAAGCGTGCGAGAAGAGAAGGAGCGCGGCGGCGGCGGCGGCGGCGGCGGCGGTGAGGAGCGGCCAGCAGCCCCCGTGTTCAGCGCTCACGCTCGCGGCTACCCGGCTTCAGCGGCTCGGTCCATCCGCCACCGGAGGAAGAGGAGGTGGAGGCGGTGGAGGAGGAGGAGGAGGAGGAGGAGGAGGGACGAACCATTCAGCTGATTCACCAGAGAAGAGAGAGGAGAGAGCGTGAGAGAGACGCGCGCGCTTCCTGGACCACACCATCCCAAAAGACACGGAGGGGGGTGGTGGAGCCTGCTACAGTAGCCACAGTATGTTTGTGTACAATGTGGCTAGATTGATTAAATATTTCTAAGTGGGTGCATTTCATGGCAGTAGAAATCGAATAATTAGAACCCAATTAAAATCAAACTTTAGAATGTATAAAGCGCTTTTCCGCACATAAAAATAGAACACAAAGGGCTCACAACACATTAAAAACAATCACATCAACATTAACTAAACAACACACTCACAGACTCAGTCAGATGCGACCCCCACACACGCACATGCGCACACGGTAAAATGCGTGAGGCTGAGCACAGGTGAACCAGTTGAGGAAACGCGATCAGAGGAGCAGGATTCACCAGGAGTAGAGTCGTCCAGTGGATTTTCAGAGTAACTGTTTAATCTGGAAGACACATTACAAAGCTTTTTAAGATAACTGTTTGTTTGTTTTCATCTTTAACATTTGCTCTTTTATTTATGTCTTTGCCACATTAGTTGGCCCTTCTTTGTATAGGCGGTGTAATCCCTCATTCCTTTTTTGCATAATTATCTGTGTCAATACCAGCACAGGTGTGAACTTGAAATAAATCAGATTGCTCACATCAGATTACATGACATGGTGATAATCTGATCAATTTGAATATTTGGGCCTCAAAACCCCTGCCACGGACAACATAAATGGATACCTTTGGAACATAGTTTTTGCGGATGGGAAAAACATCACTAAAAAACACAATCCGCACTGATGATTAAGGACTGAACACGCTGACACACGGAAAATAGAAAAAAAAAGTAATTTGAGTCTTTACTTTTTTTTTTTTTGAAAATGGACACATTTGAATCTGGACTTAAAGGTGCAATGGACGATTTTTCGGCGATTTGAGAACGCAGGCGGAAGTGCGCATGCCACTCCCCCGTGCGGACTGATACAACACACACGTGCGTTTGTTTATTAGCGCAACGGAGCGCATCGCATCGCTCGTCTCCCGTAGATTTCTGTCCACTTCTGCGTCAGCTCGAACTGTCTTTCTCCGTCTTCATTTTGCCCCGTACACTGAGGGAACTATATTATGATAGATCCATGCGCTTAGGCACATGGAAACGTGGGTACGAACCGCACGCGGCTGCAGGTGAGCGATAGGTGCGTTTTATGATTGATACGTGGCAGGACAAATGATTTATCCACGCCACGAGGAAATATGATTAAAAAAAAATTGCTGAAAAAAATTGTCCATACCACCTTTAATGGCATTTTGGACCATGTGTACCTTAACTTTATTTTTCTTTGGATGCCTTACTTTCCTAATTCTTATTTTTACTTTTATCCACTTTGTTTTTCTTTGTCTCTGTCTTGTCTGTTTTTGTTTGTTTTATGTTTTTTTCATTTTGAAAAAAATAAGATAATGATATTGTGTTTTTTAAGCAGCAAAGAGACCTGCAATTGAATATTGAAGATATGTTTAATCCCATACTGTGGACCATTTTAGGAAGAGCAGGTGACAGACCTCCTCCTGAAAAGTTACATAGCACACTTTTAAAACTAGATTATTACTAAACTTGTTAGGGAAACCAAAATAGTCTGCATTAGCAGCTAGTTTGTGCTAATAGGTCACTTTGGCTACTTATGCACCGTAGTACATTTTGCATTGATGGATTCAGCAGTTTATTTTTGTACATTTTGCTCCAGGCATCTGCAGCTATTATTATAGTTTTTGCTCTAAGCACATGCAGCCATTACTCTTTTTGATTATTTAATTCATGTCCCATTAGCAGGTGCAGGAGGGGCTCTCAATCACCTCATGTTTACACTCAATATGTCATACTAGACTAGCAGTTGTAGTAATATTGATGTATTTTTAAAAAGTGTAGCCATCACTCAAATCCTAGCCCTGCTGCTCGTTTTTCCATCAAAGCAAATATGCAAATGTCTTCTGGGGCTTTGTGTTCAGACTAATTTGCAACACACTTTGTACCTTGCCTTTTGGTTTTTACCTGTCTAAGTATGAATATAATTTACATATTTTTATCAGAGTCACTAATAAGGAAGTATAATTTTAGACAGCTCCTATGTTTTCTTTTCTTTTAATTATTATTATTCTTTTTTGACAGCCATTAAGTTCTGTTGTATGATTGGAGAAAAACACAACACAGATGGCTATAGTGCATTGATACTATAACCTGTTTTATTACATATTTTGATTAAAATTCAGAGAAAAGCGATGGTGGCTTATGTAAAAAAAAAAGTTACATAAACAAGTGGGGATCAGACATGTTTAACTGTCCTCACACGTTTTTCATTCACACAAATGCAGCTCAGACAATACCAGATTTCAGGTGCTAAATGTGGACACAAATATCTCATAAACTTAAATCATAACTATGCCTGGTAATTTATCATTTTTGTTTATTTTGCAGATGGTTTGATTAAGAATGTGAGGTTCTAATGGAAAACGTCGCTTTAGTAAATGTCAATGCTGCTCGAGGTAAGACTCATTTTACTATATCTTACATATTTATAACCTTTTTCTTCTCAAATACAAAAAGTAAACATCACGTCTTAAGTCATAACTCCACCTCAAATGTGTAATTACTTTTTTGTTGTTTCCATAATCCATGCTGTTCATACAAGATGACCTAATTTCTTTGTTTTGTAATCCCATCTCCCTAAGGATAACAGATACGATTTTTGTACTTGGGCTTTGGTGACATAAGAAATTAAATATGTCAAACCATTTCAGGAGAGTTTTAATTACAATGTGAGATTAAGATGAATGTGTTGATACATTTTATACACTTGATTTGTCATGATACATCAATTTCAAATTTGATCTAAGAAAAGGCTGAGTACTCAATGCAGATTTCAAGATATTATCGTGTTTTAGTATCAATTTGTATCTACTCAGTACCTACTCAATTTGTGAGTTGGTATGTGAAAAGCACATTAAAATCAAGACAAGACCAAACCAAGTCTGACTACAATAATATCTATATAAATCTTTGTAAAATTGCTATTGCGTCATCCTTGAGATTTGAGTATTTGCCATTATCGGTCTTCGTTAATGAGAGGTGTAACTGATATGATTCTCCTTTCAGTAAAGCATAACCAAGCCTGGCCCCTCTTGGGTTTTTTCAGAATTGTGCTAGATCAACCAACATATGGTGCTGCCGTACACCGGCGGCTGCCAACAGTGTCAGATAAGGTCATAACTGGAGGAGCAGTCAAGTGCGCCGAGCCCTTCAACAAGGTCATCACCAGTGAAGCCAGTCTCCGGCAGGAAACCACCAGCTCTGGTGCAAAAAATGACAATCTACTTGGTTTTGCCTTTAAAATCCTCATCTCCTCAACATATGTCCAAGTACTTTCACATCTATGATTAATACAAAGCAAATAGGAACAAAAACGGGGCTGTGCTTAGCTAAGGACGTTACCTAAACTGTGTAATGAGTCTTAAGTAAATGGAGTCTTCGATAGCCTGGTGATATATTCAAATGGGCACTGAATTTGATTTGCCTCAGTGCTACTGGGCAAACAAGCTAGTAAATAATTAACAAAAAATATAAGACTGGGTGGCAGAGATGCTTTAGTTGTTTGCCAGGTAAGCACTTTTGCACGTGGGCGGAGGAGAGAAAGGAGGAAGCGCAGACATCACAGACGCATTATGCTAATGATCCATGCTTGGTTCCTGTATTCAAGCTTTTTTTTACAGCTTTCAGCCTGATATGCTAATAGCCACAATGGGATTTGCTTTGATTAAATGCCAATGCCTAAGGGTAAAAAAGTACAAAATAAGGGGGTGAAAAACTACTAATTTCACTGAATGAGAGTGTTCTGAGGAAGGAGGGCGTTATAAGGCATAGGATTTAGGACAGTTAAGGTTGTGTGGAGTCCCAGTGGGTCCCAGGCTTGACATGTTTGTGATTTACTCCATAACGGTGGAAGCTGGAGTGGTTGGGGGGCCGTTCCGTCCTTCTGCAGAGGGTGAAATGTTGGAGAGGGTCTGCTTCAATCACAGAAGAGAAAATAGAGAGGATAAGCCTATTACGCTCGCTTTGATTTCAATAATTAGCAGTGAATAACATCTGAAGCACAGCTGCACAGGGAAATTAATTTGTAGGTACTATAGTCAAAGGATAGCTATTACATGGCTTATGCATTTGCATTAGTTTACATGCACATAAATTGTAAATAAAACATGAAAGGACTTTGAGTACTTCCCTGTCCACGAGTATCAGTGAAATAATTGGAAAGGCAATGTAATATAACATATTATGTTAGAGCAATGATTTAGTCTTGTATTCTTAACTTGTCTTTTTATTCGATTAAATGACTAACTTGAAGATGCACAATGTATTTAATTTTCTCTAAATGTTTCTGCTTGTCTCCGTGGAGATATTATTGCCTTGCCTGGAATGTTCCATAGTATGACCTTACATAATTTCATTATAGGCATTTCTATTGATCCAAGTTTCCTTGAAAAACATGACTCATTTATTTATTTATTTCTATTACTTAAGTTAAGACTATTCTTCCTGGGGCCCAAGTAGACATGCATTTTACAATAAAATCATTACATGACCCCGAAAGGGAATAAGCGGTAGAAAATGGATGGTTGGATGGATGTCTATCAAATTACACAGTCCTGTTCCAGTACACTAAGATCTAGCAATACATCAATAGAAATACATTACAGCACAACCAAACCGGCATTAACTTATACAATTTTGATAATTTTTCTTTAACAACCTCTTAAAACACATTTTATTTACCTGTATGGTTAAGGCTACAGGGAGCCTGTTTCACAGCACTATGTTCAGAGCGTACATAACACATAACAAAATGGCCCTGTAAAGCATGTCCAGAACAATGGCGATCACTAGAGGACAGACGCAAACAGGCTTTTCTAATGTATACACCCAAAACAAAATAAGTCGACAGGCAAATCTGTCCTCAACAGTAAACCTGCTGTGTCCTGGATTAGTATTAAAATATTTATTTTTGGATGCGCTCGACCAGATTACAGAGCAATAGTCGAGATGTGAAAGGACAAGAGACTAAATGATCATCTTAATAATAGAAGAGGATGAAAAAAAAAATATGTCCATCTTTGTATATTTGTACACATTTTTTTCACATGTTAAATGAAGTCAATTTTAGCACCCTATAACTCATTGACCCGCTCAATGCCAGCATCATGCATAGAGATATTTACTGAAGGTTTTGAACACCATAACCAAAAATTATTTTAATTTTTCCAATTATGAATCACAAATCTAGTTCTTGCAAATGGTCACTTGTTTTTGCCAATACATCATCAGCATTCGTAATAATCTGAACACTTTTTAAAATATGAGAAATATCATTCACAAATATACAAGGACCAAGACAACTTCCTTGTGGAACGGACAGATAGTGTTTGTACGTTTTAAAGGGGCCATAAAAAGGACAGATTGTTGTCTTCATCAAACTACTGAAGCCATATGCAGTCACTTTACTAGTCACGTCTGTTTTTTGATCATTTGTTTTTGTTGGTATTCACTTTGCAAAAAAGACAATAAGAACAATCACATTTTCAAGTTATAATCAACCAAAACAATGCACTATTTATAAACCTGAGAACATTGAAATTCTATGATTTAACCGAGCTCTATGTGCTGTCAAATGTAAAAGATCATTACAGAACATGTTCAAAATCAGAGGAGGCCAGTACAAACTTAGAGGAACAGAGTTGTTCATTTAAAAAAATGTATTTAGAACAAATACTATTACATTTGTAAAACTGTTAAGAGCGTAAATCTCTGGAACATTTGCACAAATTAACTTAAATCTTGTACCAGTACCAAAATTAAGTTTAATGTGTATCTCTCAGCAGATACACATGAATTCTGAGTTTTAGCTTGTGACAATAATGTACTTTGCATCTGTTATTGTAAGCTTAAGCTTCAGCCTACACCACTACGGTCTTTCTGCACATCAAGCTTTAATGTCTTTGAAAGAAAGTTTCAATATATACGACCGAAATAAATAAACAAATACAGTAAATAAATAAATGAATACATACATAAATACAAATACATTGGCCTTCTTTATTAAAGGTACCATATCATGCTTTTTTCACGTTTCGTAGTCTATCCTAAGTGTATAATTGATAATAATAAGGGTTGTGCAACACCCTTAACATAATAGTTATGAAATATCACCCAGACCTTGGACCCCCTCACCAACCCGGAAATGCAGACGGCTTGATTTGATATTCGCCCCCACCCTTGCGAAGAGCGATCTGGCTCCCCCGCCCAACCCGTGACGTAGTCTCAGAGAGCGTGTGTGTGCCCCGCCCACCCGTGACGTAGTCTCAGAGAGAGCTTGTGTCCCCCACAGCTGTCAGCTCCGCCGTGCGCCGCTCCCGCCGCGCGAGTGAGTGACAAACGATAAAACTTCAGATTAACAGTCTACTTTGAGCCTAAATAAAACTGTTGTTAATTCTACAGCGTGCGCAGAACAGATATATCTATAGATCTATATATATATATAAAAGTCTTATGTCCATCGCGCTCTTATTTCCGGGTTTTTCGGTATCGGATAGAACTTCTTTCCGTTTATTTTCCCAGTTTCTGCATCAACTGCCACATAAACCTTCACCATTGTGATAATAGTAAAGAGTGCAATATCATTAATGACGTTTTGGGCCTCTTTGTACCGTGTTTCGTCGTAAATCGAAACAGAAAAACTCCGGGGCTTGTATTGGGAGACACGGGAGTCTGGAGCAGCACGGAGCCGGGGGGAAGGGGGTGGGAGGCGGCAGGCGGGAGGGTGAGGGAGGTGGAGAGGGGGAGGGGGGATGGTGACGCGTGCCTGTGGTTATGACGCGGTCTTGCAGCCACCGCCCGTCAGTTTGGAGATTCGAGGAAAGGAGATAGTCTGTACTATAGCTAAACATTGCGGGAATCAATCAAAAAAACACTCTGGGTACATATATGAAGCACAAATAGCAATGTAAGAAGGTTAATAAATAAATTAAGTAAAGTAAATTAAGTAAATTTTGCATGTTATGGGACCTTTAACTTTTCCCTTGGCTTCATGAGATCTTTAAGTTTCTCTTCAAGCCAAGGAGCTCCTGTGGTTCTGATGGAGCATGTTTGTCACAGACTGCACTAAACACATTCATAAAAGAGTCTAATGCCTTCTCCGGGCACATTTCCCCTACCACGGATTCCCAGCTAATATTTACAGTATCAGATAGGAAATTGTCTTCACAAAATGATGTATACACTCTCTTAAATACAATAATTTGTTCTTTCAATACTACAGCAATGACATTTTTACTCTTTTTGGAACATTTACAGCGTGATTGAAGATTGCATGTATTGGCTATATATTGGTTATATCGTTATTACAGTAACTGTGTCATCTGCTTCTTTCAAATGGATTTACAATAATGCCACACTGAGGATCATTCGAGGAAAAGCAATAACTTACACAGTGCACCTTTATAGTCCCAATTTGATAACATTTTATGGTTTATTCTAGCTTATTTACACTATAAACATTCGGATTTGGAAACAATATAAAATAAAATATTGAAAGGTTCTGAGTTTTTAATTTCATCTCTACCATTATCATCATCATCATCATCATCATCATCATCATCATCATCATCATCATCATCATCATCATCATCATCCAAGTTATGAAATGTGACCATATTCTCTTTTTCTTTTAAATAAGAAAGCTAATTTGTAACTTTCTATCAAATAAGGATAATATTAGAAGTAGACCAGCTTTATTAGAGCTTTTTGAGAAAGTCATTGAAAAGAGAAAAACATTGGGTGATCGGGGATAAGCCTGAAGCTTGGAAACTGAATGTGCATGAGTGAATTGTTGTGCTTGAAGGCCGTATACCTCCCTCCAGTTTGACCCAGACTTTGTGAGCTAAATTGGGGTCCAAGTGATGTCACCGGGAGGCTGGATCACTGGGGACCTGGCTTTTCTGCTCCTCTGGCATTTCCAACAAACACAGGGAGTCTGTGCAGGCCGTACCACTGAGCCAAACTTATCAAGGTTTTGGATCACTGACCAGACCCCTGCTTTTAGACCATCTCATTCATTCTAATTGTCTCTTGTTTCTCTCTGACACTTGATAAATTAGACCAACGTTGGATGAATTCATATCAAGTCCTTAAGCGTTATTACCGTGATTAGTGCTCTTAATCAGTTTTCTCATTCAATTTCACATCATCAAAATGTAAATATGTTCTTGTCAACACATCAATTTAAAGTTAAGTGGAAAAGTTATGATTGTTTCTTTAAATACTCTGCACAAAGGTGAAAGATCAAAGTTAGCATCATGCCAGCACAGCAGTAGTGACTCTAAAAGTGGGCCATGTTTGCTCCTGAAGGGACAGACTTTCCTCTCATAACCTTTGCATATTTAATCAAATTCTCCTTAAATGAAAAAATTAGTGGACACAGACAAGCATGACTAATATGTATGTCCTGCAGAGGGCAATATTGTCTATGCTGTTATGGGAGTTTTTGAAGGGCAATTTGCTAAGACTAATGTTTGTAATGGCTGGTAAATGAGATTTCAATGTTTTATGAGCATACAGACTGTAAGCAACTGCAAATATGTTCCAAATTACCGTAGTAATAATAATAAGTGTTGCAATAATAATAACTGTATTCTTGTATAGCACTTTCTACACAGTCAAAGTCAAAGTAGGTGCATTAATCATCATCTCATTGGTGTTACTTCTATAACAACAGTTGCCTTGAGGCAGACTGATATAAGTGTGGCTGTCATTTTGGCCTCTCCAACCACCGCCATCACACACAGACCAGTGTGTTTTCCAACAAATGAGTTCAAATCACTAATTATTTGAATTTGGAGACAGAAAAACAGCACAGCAATACAACCATGGAGGGGGAAAGTTTTTTTTATTACTATGAAAAACAATATGCAAAAATACATTGTTTTTATATCTAGAAGAAAGTTTATGTTACAAATATGAAGGCTATTTTTTTCTTCTTCTCAATATATATAAAAGTGGAATTAAAACATAACAGGCAAAAAATGGATGATACAAACTGTGCCAACAACCAAGGACTGGATTGACCAAAATAAATAAATACATTTGACAGACTGGACCAAATAGGACATTTACTTTGAAAAATATGTGCCTTAGTTTAATTTGTTTGTCTTGAGCTGCCTGTTTTATATATATTTTTAAAACTGAACAAAATGTAAAATCAAAATTACATGGCCATTTGATTGTTGGAAAAGGTTTTTATCCCTAAAATTATTTTATTGCATGATGAAAGTCCATTAATGTGAGCAGTCAGTTTAAAAGGTAGGTTTAAATTGCACCTGGCCCACTGCAGGTTATTGCTTCCTTATTTAATCTGACAAAGTTGACATAAAACAGCTGTTTGTTTGTGCTTCCTTCAGTGAGTGTGGCTTGTGGGAGCTTCTTTGGGCCTGGCATACGGCAGTGACTCCAGCGCTCGCTCCATCCAGGTTTGGAACAAAGTTACTCTTTTTGCGGCAACTTTCGCTTTACAACGACTTATGTGTGAGCATGGAAAAAGTGGAGATCAAACCTCGTCTGTAAATACCCCAAAGGTCACCGATGACGTCAGAGGCTTGGGACACGCTGCATGATTTTGTGGCCCGATCGGAGGCACCTGATTGGCTGCAGGCTTTATTGGTTGCACCCTGTGATCCCGAAGTATAAATATAGCACACACCTCACATAGAGCACTGTGCTGTTTCTTATGAGTCCAGTGGTTGTGCAAGTGTAACTGCAGAGGGAATCATTTCTGCTGATTTTGCACAAAAAACAAGTTGAAAACAGACTTATTTTGGGATTTCCTTAGAAAAAAAAGAAAGAAATGTTTCTCTTTCCATTTTTTACAATACTGTTTCCATTCCACTAATGGGCAAAAAGGGGGGCATCGCGAGCTCATTTTGCCACCAATAAATCAGAATCTGAATAAGTTTTATTGTCAAAAGTGGAACAAACTAGGAACTTGTTTGGGTGTTAGGTGCAACATAAAACAATGACTTAATAAATAAGCATAAAAGAACATCCTCCATTATAGTGTACACATTTACTTCTGGATTCTAAACATACATAATTCCACAAAAAGATGCTCAGGCTCAGGTAGAACATCCAGTGTAAAAGATGTTCTCTTTGTTTGGGGGTATATTGTGTGGAAAGTAACCCAGAAAAGCCTAAAACTAAAGCTTTGGTTTCTCTTCCATTTCTCGCAAATCCACTGGTCCAAAACCTTCTCTTTCTTCTCATTGTTATGACTGACTGCAAATGTGTGCACACCAATCCACCATGCAGCGACTTTGTGTTTAGCCGTGATGCTAAACTCACCAGACCATTTTTTTTTGCCAGCTTTGGCCAACTCTTTGGATATATTTCTAACACTGTTCCTTGCCCATCAAAGCACCATCAGCTTGTCAGATTGTGCCCAGGATTTTGGGGAAAAAAACAAATTTTCTTTCCTTGTAATCTGCTGGCTTTGTGTGGGACGTCCTGAAGCCTTATTCCTGCGCTGTAATATGAATATTTTGTATTAGTAGCACACATTCAACTGACCCACATCTGTAGGGTAAACACGCAGCCTCTTTTTATCTGCACGGCCTTCTGCTTTGTAAAAATCAAGGCCACTTAAGATATCAGACTTGTGCCTGAGGAAAGCTTAAACTATATTTGTGTGGTGTATTCAGACACTGGTTTTGTCCACATTTGAAGAGAAGTTGTTTCATTCTGAGCAGCAGTGCAGTCTGGGAGGCAGCCAGTCCTTCCTGGAGTGGGCACTATTTTCCCTTCTGCACGCAGTTTGTTTTAGGAAAACTTTTACATGTGGCCCTCATCTGTTTACACTACGCTAAATGCTTCAGTGACAAACAATTATACAAGAACAAATGTTAGTGTTACCAGCACAAATGTTGGACACCTCTGTTTTTTTGGTAAAGACTGTTTTAGTCTGTTAAGAGAGATAAATATACAGGTTGATGTAGACTGAAGCAAATGAAGTCCTGCAGGGTTTTTGGGCCAAAGATTAAATTCAGCATTAAAGTCAATAGAAAGATTTGTGTAGTCAGTGGAAAATAATTGGGTTCATGAGTATGTATGTCTTTCAATGATAATGATAATTGTTCGGCTAAACAATTAAAGTTAAAATAAAAAAAGTCTTCTCATTTTGATACAGTTCTCAACACATTTTTGATGTCTGGAAGTAAAATATTCCACAGACCCACATATCCATTATATCTGGGGCGACACAATGAGTATTGAATCATATTGAAAGGCTTTAAAATAAATAAATGAGTGCCACTGACTGGTTCAAAGCCAGCATTGGAAACACCGTGTCGCTGAAATTGAGTGGGTTGGCCAGTTGTAATGAATGGTTATTAGAAAATCAAATGTCCAAGATTTGTCAGGCTTGTTTTAAATGCACGAGGGCTTAAAATAACTCGATAATTGTATGAGTCACCCTGTGCCACTCAGGAAAAGCATATTTCTTTTCACTACCAGTGTATCCACTCCATCTTATGAGAAAACACAGCACACTATGTATATGTACAGTCATGTCAAAGTTTGAATTTTCCCCTTGTCAAGTGAAAGAGTGAATGTGTTTACTCTTGTCAAATTGTGCCATGTATTACATTGGCAAGTGTCACATTTCAAGCCAGTTTTCCCCAGCTTGTGGTCTGAAAATTTGTTGAGTAAATGTTTTCATGTAGATATATATCGATTGCAAGTAATGATAGTTGGTTAAATGTCAATCGTCAAGGCCACAGTTACTACACCCCTGCTGTTGCTATTGTTATGCTGTTTCTTGTACTGCAGCTATTTCCTTTACTGCGACTGCTAGTCCTGCCACTATTCCTGCTGCCGCTTTACCCTCTTTGCCACAAAGCACAAATTATATTTTCTGGTGATGGGTCCTTCACCCTCTTTGATGTGTTATTGCTTTGCCTGGAATGTTTCAGAAAAGCCCTAAACTTATCTTGAATTTAGATTAAGGATATTCCATTTGTCTTTTTAATTAGAATAGTGTTGTTGTTTGAGCTGTATCAGACAGTAGAGGCACTGCAATTACCTTCTGTCTTTGTCAGAAGCGTCACATGATGGTTGCTGTGAAATGTCTTACCGGTAATTGCTGTTGTCCACAACAACTATCGCGGGACGCTTCCTCCAACGACGGACGTTTACCTCAAGATGTGTAAAAGTATTTTTTCCTGATATAGAAGAAACAATTAAACTTGTATTTATTGAATTACATGTATATTTTCAGCTTTCTAAACGCACATTCTAACTGTAAGAGGGTTGCCTCTCCATAGATCTGATCTGTTACTTAACATGGTGGCCTCTCCTATTTGTTTCCATGGAGATAGAGATGTCTTGAAAAGAAAAGTCATGTAGTGTACCTTTAAGAGTCCATTGGTTTGAGCTCCATGAGGGCTTGATTGAAGACGCAGCAGCAGATGTCCTCATTTGTATTTCATGATTATTTAAGTCTCTTTCTACCCTACTTACCCAGATCTACCTAATTAAGCCACATAGTTGAATAACAAACAGTGCAACTCCTAAAAGTATTCTGTAAATGTAATCAAACCACAATTTCAAACTCCACCTGTGCCTTCTGTCTGCTCTTCAGGTGCATCCTCTCTGACACAGCCTGTCAGTCTGCTCCCTCTCTCCTCCGCGCCACATTTAGCCGTGCCAGACGACTACAGCTGAGCAGGAGCAAGGTGAGGCGGTTATTAATGGCTTTCCTTATTCTAAACGACAGACTCAAACATGGGTGGCATCACACAGACCAGTGCGGAGTCTTTTACCCAGCTGTCTGCACTGTGCTGTGTCTGCCTTTAGTCCTAATGGGCCCGGCCTGTCGCTATGACACTGGGCTATAATGTACCTTCATCTGTCTGCAGGTTCACACAGAGCATCTCCATCAACCTCAGCTGACAGGAAGAACCATCACACTAACTGATGCGCACATATCTAATAAAGTTAGAACTTCTAAGCTGGTGAATGGAGTAAGTTGTAGCGCAAAGTTTACTCTAAGCTTTCGAATTGTTTATTGTCAATTTTTTTGGACCCATTAACTGTCACCAAATTGACATCTACTCATTTAAACTACATTTAAAAGGCCATATTACATACAAACAACTGTTATATTACTCAAATAACACACAATAAGCTTCCATCAGCATAGATTTATCTATTAGTTTTCTGCTGGAGGTTTTGCCACCTGCTTGTTTCCATGGAGATGCTGCTTTATCTGAAATGTTGACACAGTATGGCATTAAACTCTATGCCCATGGAGACAGGTGGCGCCACCTGACCAGGTAAGAGCTATTGAAAGGCGAGCCCGCTCACAGTAAAAATGTTTTGGAGCAATAAAAACACATATAATGGACTAAATGCAAGACAGATGCTTTACTGGGAAACATTCCAGGCAAAGCAGGTGGTGTGCTCTCAGAAAAGTTGCAAAGTGCACCTTTAAAGTAGCTGTAGAAAGCTGTAATACTTTATAGTTGCTGTAAGCTCAGGTATTAGTAATTTTCCTTTTTTTTAACTGCTTCTTCTAGGACTGCTGCCTATATCACCACATCCTATAGATCTTATTGAGATGTCTCCAAGTTCTCTTTCTGCAGTTTCCATATCTCTCTGTACCCTTGCCTTTCATTTGTCCAATCTGCGCCCCTCCCTGCACCCAGATGTGAGTTTTGACATGTGTCTGATGTATGTGTCTCCCCTCTCGGACGTCCTGTGTGCTTATAGACGACCTATCAATCACAGTAAGACCAAATTCACTGCAGCACTCAGCCAGTTTCTCCTGGCTTCAGCACAGTGTAATGTCTGTGTTTTCAATCACTTAAACATGTGGGTTTATTGAGCATGTTAGTGTTTTACTGCTCTTCAAATGAAGTACCAGAAGTTGTCACCTACAGAATCTATGCTACAGTTCTGAAGTAATTAGACGTTTCTGTTTCAAAGGTCAGTGAGATCAATTGCACTACACCTGCTGTCACAGAGCGAGGGAAACTGGAAGAAAATCCTTCACAAAAGTACTTATTATATACCTAATACACTTAATATATACCTAATAATACCTAATCTCCACTTTATTCACAAACATCCTTCCATGTCACAATTTAAACTCAAACTCAACTGTGATTTTAAAATAAACAAAAAGCTAAATATATGTACAAGGTACACAACACAAGCTATGAACACAGTGTTCCACTGTATGGTTTTAAACTTATCTGCTCTGCATACTCAACTAGAGGCAGCAATACTGTTTAAAGACTTTGGCCTTTGTAGTTTATTACTTATACATTACTTAACTTATTTATCAACACCTTTTTAAAGTAATTTGTACTGTGTAAATCCGGACAACTGAACACTTGAATTTATGTTCTTTTGCTCAAATATATACCTCAAAAAACGTGTGGTTTCTCCAAAGATCTGACCAGTAACTTGGTCTGATTGCGTCACCTGCCTTGTGGAATGACAAACTGTGATACATTCCAGGCAAATAACATCTCCATTTCGATATCTGCTCAAATGAGTATATAGTTATATATATACATCTTTTTTAATATTGTTTTGTATTGGTTGTTTGTTTTTTTCATTCATTTTTTTTTGGTCTGTCTGCATTTCCCTGTGAGTGATGGGCACTTTTCCAACAGAATTCCCTCCAAATATGTGATTTTCTGGTTTTCCACTGAGATGTACATAAACTTTCCCATTCTTCATCAACCAGAACAAAGTGACCCTCTTTTTCTCATTTACCTGTAATGCAATCAGTAGAGTGGCTGCTCAAATTTTTATTACATTTATACAATTTAGATATTAATCCTCTTGAAAGTTCAGATTTATATGCTTTAATAAATATTACAGTGTGCTATGATGATCATCATTCCTTTTGAATTTTGATTATAATAACTTCTTATTTGTAAATACTCATAAAAGTCCAGTTTCTCCAAGCCAAAAGATTCTTTTTTTATTTTCAACTCATCAAAGCTCTTCAGATGATTCTCCTTTACAATCTGGTAAATGACCTTTATACTTTTTGTTGTCGAGACTTTAAATATCGAATCTGTGCTGTTGGGTGGGACATTTTGATCGTAAGCCAGCCAATTTAATATTTTAACATCTTTGTTTAGTTTGTGTGTTTTGATTTGCTCCTTCCGTGTTGTGAGAACAGATTTCACCCGAGGGTTCTCCACCTCCAAATGACTCAACCGTGTGTCATCTGTCAGTAAGGCCTGTACGGGATATACCCGGCACAACATTATTCTCAATATTTTTCCATTGAGCTTCATATCCTCGGTCACACCAGTAAAGCAAGGCTACGAACTGAGCTGAAATAATAGTTGTAATGTTTTGAATCGGATAGTTTTTTCCCCCTTGCCATATACATTTTGAGATGACTTTATTCCACCTTTCAAACAGCCGGTTGGGAATGGAAATCGGAAGAGTGTGGAACAGATAAAGAAATCTGGGCAAAACATAGATTTTTTTAGTTTCAATCCTTTGATTTAAAAATTATGCAATAACACTGTCAGTTTGAGTCTTCTCCAGCTCTTTATAAATTACATGCTATCATTTTTGATGGACTGAAGATTGTTAATTTCACTCCATTGCAGTGCAGAAGCAAATGAGCAGTGACGACTCGAGCTTCCCAGTGGCAATAAAATCAAATGTTTAAATGAATAATAGTTTTGGATGTTGGGCAAGGGTTAGCGCTGGATGTGAACACACCAGGTCTGGATGGAGGCAGGGGTCCACACGAGAGCTCATCAACCACACAACCCCACCTCTTTACTCCCCTCTGCTGCTTTGATCCGTGCTTCTTGGGCTTATCCTGTAGTTGAGAGAAAATTGGAAAGGATTCATCAGCAATGGGTTTTTAGTTTAAGAGTATTATGCACTACTGTGTCAGAGGCAAAAAGCTCATTTTAGATCTTCAATTTTGCTGTTTAATTTTTCTCAGATTATTCTCTCAGAAACCTTTGATTTAAGTAAATGTGTTCCATTGTGTTCCATTTTTTGTTACCAACCTGGTTATAACAGGTGACCATTTTTCCATAGATTCATAAATTATGGCAATTATTTTGTATTTGAGATTTTGAAATAGCTGTTATACCTATTAGTCTAACAAATATGTCACAGGCCCTCATAAATGGACCCAAATAACTACTGCAGTGTTCTTTCCATTTGAAGTGTGGACCTATCCTGCCAGTAGCCTACGTGACAAACTTTGGTCAATAAACCGTAAAAGGGAGAGTTGTCCAAATAAACCTGCTGCCATGACGATGAAGCTGAACACAGGAACGAGATTGCAAGAAGAGTACTGGATTTGTTCTTCCCTTTGTAGGGCTATTTCTACCTGTTCACAATGCATAAGCTTGAAAATGTACCTTTATGCAGTTTGACAGAAGCAGACAGAGAATAGAACAATATATTTTATTAGCTTTACCAACAATACTCTTTCTGTCTGTTTCTACTTATATACTACATCAGTGTAGATTGAAAAATACAAAAAATATGTTGGGATATTTTTGGTGGATGTACTTCCCGGCCTGCAGGGAGCTCACTAAAAACTGTAAAAACCATAAAACACAATAGAGGTTACAGATATAGTAAAACACATAGCAGCATCTTTTATAAATCATATGAAAGCATATAAAAATGAAGCATTTTTAATCACTCGATAAAACAAAACAAAAACTGAAATTCAAGAGCACCAGAAAAAAATGTGCCAGATGATATGAATCTCTAAGTGCCATTGTTATTATATGTCTTTTATCGTAAAAATATCTGGATAAAAAAAAAAAAAAAAAAAAAAAAGCAACAACACCATTGACAAATATGTACAACAAATATTAGGAATCTGTTCATAGAAACAGTATATTTACACAGTTCAAAGAGTCCTTCTACAGATGACATAACCCCAAGTGTATGTTTTGGTTGTCAGGTGTGTGTGTTGTCACGGCGATGACCTTCAACCCAAGGAGTGCGGGAAAGCGAGGAAACATTTCAACCATTTTGAAGTATTGACAACGCTGTTCATTAGCACCTATTCACCAGCCCACAGACTGTTGCTTTAAGGTGAGGTTTCTTTTTCTTTCTTTGCAGTATTCACTCAGATGACGGCGAACACCCGGAACGCTTTGCCCCCCGGAGGATTCTGTAGACTGTACGGGGCCAAAGAAAAAGAGACAAAAGTCAGTCAAAAACATAGGAGTTTACAATGGATGAGCTGACAGATGGATATCAAGAGATGGGCGAGGGTGAAAGGAGCAAAACACGGGAGACTTTGTGTGTTACTCCGACAAAGAGCGGCGTGTTGTGGGGTGTGAAAGGAGGAGACAGATAAATGACAGGCAGATAGTAGCAGACGTCATGAAGGCTGACAAAGATGAATGTGGTGAGGAGAGATGAGGAGACAAGGAGAGGAGGAAGAGGGAGACGAAAATGAGAAGAGGGACGAGGAGTCGAGTTGAGGAAACGAGATGAAACGCGTGGAGGGGAGGAGATGAGAGATGAGGGGACCAGAGGAGGAAAGGGGAGACAAAGACAGAAGGAGGTAAGAGTCAAAGACATAAAGAAAGAGGGGATGAGGAGAGGAGGAGAGGAGGAGACATGTGGCAAGGAAAGGACGGGGAGGCAATGATAGGGGAGGACAAGTGAGCAAGGGAGAAGTGAAGAGTCAAGGAAAGGGCGAGGGAAGAGGAGACGAGGAATGGAGGAGAGTGGAGAAAAGGAAAAGGGGAAATGAGGAGACAAGGAGAGGTGCAAGGTAAGGAGGACATAAGAAGAGGAAGAGAAGGTATAGAGGAGAGGAATAAAGGGGGAGAGTGGAGCCAAGAAGTTGAGGGGACATGGAGAAGAAGAAAGAGGAGGGGAGGAAGATGTAGGAGAGTTGGAAAACATAAGACATGAAATGGGAGAGAGAGGAGACAAGGAAACGAGGAAAAGGGGGAGTGGGGAGACAAGGAGAATTGAGAAAAGGAGAGGAAGAGTTTGGAGACAAGGAGATAAAGAGATAAAGAGAAAGGAAACCAGGGGAGGAGTAAAGATGAGGAGAGAAGAGGAAAAAGGAGAAGAAAAGGGGGAGAGGTGAGACAAGGCAGGAGCGAAGAGAAGAAGAGGAGAAAAGGGAACAGGAAGAATAAGAAAGAGGTGATGAGGAGAGGAAACAAGGACGTGTGCATATCTGTCCTCCTAGGTCACACACCCTGCCCATGGTGAATGAACAGTACAGAGGTTGTCAGTATGCGTGTGTCTATGTTTTAGTGTGTACTATTACAGTAATGGTACTTTCTATGTATGAGAGTTTAGCTATACTTTGCTTAAAAACTGTATTTTCTTAAAAAGGGGCCAGGTCAGACATGTGGGTCGCAGTACAGAGGCTGGTACCTTAATACTACTCTGTACCACCAAGTCCTTTCCCCAATCCAAAAGCCAAAAATGTAGATAATTCATCATTTGTGTCAACATTACCCTGTACTACTTTATTTTATCAACTTTACTTTAAATCTAACTTTTTTTAATCATTTTTTTTTTTCATTTTTACAGTAGCATTCTCACTATTAACATGATTTAAATTTCTGATCTGAAGTTAATCTTCTTAAAATTCCAATCTCCTTTGTGCTAATCAATGATGTCACTAATTTGCTCTGTGTAAGCACATCACATGAACAATATTCATTTGAAACTGTATTCAAAAGTATTGCAATCTAAATATAATATCACTGCGTGGTATTGAAAGTAACACAATAACATGCATAATTACTACATGCAAACTTGAGTTCCACTCTGACTCAAGCCTTGGTTATGCTTGTGGCCACCCACTTGTTACTTTCCACAATATTCTTGCTTTACAAACTCCTTTAGAAATGTTTGACTTTTTCTGACTTCATTCTAGCTATAACAGAAATATGGTCTCCTTATTCGTGCTCTAATTGTTGTCTAATTAATTATTTTCGATTAAGCCCTCTCAAACGTGAACAGGATCAAAGCTGTAATCAACAGTTCGCATCTTTAAAAGATTAGTTCCAGAAGAAGTGGATAAATCTAAGTCGGCGTAAGAGCAATTGATTTCTAAGCCCTCCTTTTGCCTTTGAAAATCCACTTCCCCAGTTTCCATACATCAGCAAACAAGTCATCTTAAACTTGTATTGTTTTCTTTGTCATTCATGGCACACATTGTTGGCAATTTCCTGTAATACTGCAGCTTCAGTTTAATACTAAGAATGATGTACCTTTCTGAGGAAATTCCATTTTGATATGAAGCAATGTAGTATTTCCTCTTATCCACCGGCATCACATCGATGTAGCCTCCAGCGTCATTCCTGATGACTCCGGCGTGAACTGCAGCTCGGCAAATACTGGATTTCTACGCAACACAAATACATACAGGTCAATGCATCTCTCAACAGGGCAGAGAATTGAATAAATGTGACCGTCAAGTACCACAAGGGAGACTTACATCAGAGTATATTCTTGTTCCTATTACTCTGGATATGCGGGCGTTCTCTTCTAAACAGTTTCGTGGGCAGTATAATCTACATAAAACAATTGACATTTAATTATGATGTGTAAAGTCAGCTACGTAATCTACAGCAATTTACAGCAGCGTACAAAAACACTTTCTTTGATAGAATAGCAAAAATTATAATAGCAAAATAAAGAAAAAGCAAAATGATACCTTGGGCAGTGTCTAACCGATTTCTCGTACGGACAGAACACTGCAACTGTTGTTTCACACGTAATCGCCTGAACTGTAAGGATAAAACACATTCTCTGTGATTTAGCATTGAGCTGTATGGATATATGATCATAATGAATATTAGTTCTGCTTTAGCATCAGTGTTACCTGTCACTTTGGAGACAGTGAATGAATTGGCACTCTGGTACTTCCTAAAATACAGAAAAACTGATGATTAACAAAGCAAAATATACAACATTTTAGCCTTTGAATCTTTCTCACCCTAAAGATTGCACCCCGTTCTTGTACGATTTGATGAAATAGTCTTTTCTTCCTTGTCTGCTCACATCGAGCCATCCACCATCATTATCAATGACACCAGCATGTAGGCCCGCTCTGCAGACACTAGATTGCTGAAAAAGAAAAAGAAAAATATCGACAGCCGTAGCACCATTCGCTGACCTCGTGGTAAACAACAGCTTTTAAATGGCTTGGTCAAAGCTGTTTGACATCACACACAGCTAATAATGGCGGATTATTGACCAAAACAAACCCACTTAAGGCACAATCGATTAGTTCACTCACCATTTCATAGTAAACCGTGCCCACCACTTTCCCAGCGGCATCTAAACATCCAGCTGGGCATTCATATCTACACAAAGAAAAATAAGAGACAGAGCAATAAAATAACCAAACTGCAAATAAAGTACAATCATTCATAGCACTCTGTTGTACATTTATGGTAATTACATGGTAAATACACATGAAAACAGAACATATCAGTGATTCCTCTTTTCTTGATGATATGAAGACTGTAAATGATCAGGAAACACAGTCAGTATTTCAGATTAAATGAAAACAGTGGTGCAAAATACATTTGTCCCATCGCCAAGCTATAACTGTGCTGCAACTGTGCCATAAAGTCCAACCAAATTATTATTATTCAAGCATAGAAACATTATTTTTTAATGCATTACATGAAAGCAATCTATATTTGCTAAATAAATGACTTTGTGTACCACATGCCCTTCTTTCCAAGGCTTTAAAATGGTGCCCCCCTTTTTTTTTACCTATTGCATGTCGTTCCTTTGCACTGGTCTCTCAACTTTGTGTTGCAGGTGACGAGCTGAGCTGGAACACACAAGCAAAAGGTGGATATAAACAAACTCCCTTTTCAGACAAAGAAAAAAAAATCCATCTTTTGAATTCAATCTATAAGGAGTCAGCCGCATTGAAGGAGGCATCTCGTCTTTCAGACACAAACCCCATGTGCAGTGAGAGGACGCCATTTAGAAACCACAGCAAGCTCCAGTCAACTCTCAGCCTCCTTCATCAGCCAAGAGCAAACACACAGATTGAGCCAAACTCTATTGAGTAAAATGAAGTATAACTGAGAATCTGTCAACTTTAATTACTGTGGTGAAAGACCATTTTGTCCATTTTTTAACCCTGTCCAACCTTACAGGCAATTTAATAATGTTTTTTATATTTTTAAGCCTTTTTTTTTTTACCACAGTATTTTTACTTGATTTAGACTTTCTTTTCATCCGAGAGGTTAAGAGCTTGTGAATAGCTTCAGAAATAATAGTTGGTGGTAGTAATAGTTTTTGAACATGTAGCGTGTTCAAGACAAAAAGTTGCTGATGACATGGCAATATTCAAATAAATGGTGTTATTTCTTAGACAACACGACTACCAGGAAGCACTCACATCAATTATTTAATTCAATGATGTTTTGCTACAGCATTAAAATAAGTCAACTGCAGTGTGTTGGGTTGAGTTGTTATTGCTTGTACTTTATGATTATGATTGTGTAGTAACTGTGCTTTCACTTGAAGGTCCTCTTCCAACTCTGCAAATTTGACCTACTTAGTAACAACAACGCTCTTAAACTTGTCCTTCTACTGGTTTTTACCACTGTGAACCTCCCAAAGCTAAAACCAGATCCCCATTCTGAGCTGTAACCAGACCCAGAATAAACAGTTAAATGGCAGCTTACACATCTGCTGTGTGTTGACCACCTCATTCCTGTGCAGGACCACTGTAGGGGGCCGCGTGGGGGCCGGGGCCGGGGCGCTGGGGGGGTCCGGTTTGGGGGCCCGGGGCCGAGGTCGAGGGGCTTCAGGTTCAATGAAGTTGTTTTCTTCTGTTTCCTCTTGGTAAGGATTGTAGCTGTCATCTGAAAAGAGTGTCACGTGTCAAAATGGGAACGGGATGAGTTCTTCTATCATCCAGGTAAGATGCTGCTGCCTACCTCCCTTTTACTTTTGTCTTCAAAACTAGTTCATTTTAAACTCTTTGCAGCGCTTTACATATTTATTGCTCACTTCATGCATATTGCAGTATTCACTGCAATGAGTTTACAAGTGTTTTCACAACTTTCAAAGACCAGAACGAGTGTTGTTGCCACAGTGAAGCTAACAACACCTGAAAAGCTACTTTTACAATATGTCTCTTCTGGGAAAATGCAGATTTAACTTTTTAACATGAATGAAAATCCATAATTCTGTGTTTATGTAATTTCTAAACTTCAGGGAGCAAGCAATTTCCCTTGTGGGTGAAAATCTAAATTGAAAAAGTTTAAACAGTTAATAGGCCATCGGCTAGCTTCTGTATCTTGTCGTTCCGTCCCAGGGTCCTGGGAAATACTTTTTGTTATGGTTTCTATGAAGTAAAATAGTTAAACTTCTTCCACCAAAAGTTCCTCAAGCGGAAACTTTGCACTTAGTGGGTAAATCGTCTGTTGAAGTTAGGAAATGTACGAAAATATGCAAATATTAGCCTCTCATAGCATTTTTCACTCAATTTATCTCAGAAAGTAAAAGGGTCAAACTCTTCATTCTTGGCACATAGACAGACAATACAATGAATATTTGATATGTGAAATATCAGGTTGATGGGCGTGGTAGTCTTGAATTAGTCATATGTTAAAAAACCCATAATTTCAAAATTATCTCATATTGAAACAAGCTCACCATTAGGGTTGTGTTCAAAATATTGATACGCGATATGTTGTCACGGACTCCATATCAATATTGAGTCACAGTATCGATATTTTTTTTTATTTAAAAAAAAGAAAACAAAAGAAAAAGAAAATTATTTTTTTCCTTTTTTGAAGTTTTGTGGCCCGCAGGCTTTAAACGAGGTGGAATAGTTATTTTGTTATGCTGTTTGTGCTGTACTCCTCTCGGTCGAGGTGTGAAGACGATTTACCCACTGAGTGCAAAGTTCCCGCTTGAGGAACTTTTGGTGGAAGAAGTTTAACTATTTTACTTCATAGAAACCATAACAAAAAGTATTTCCCAGGACCCTGGGACGGAAGTCCTTTTCTAGGCCATTTCTGAGAGCTAGCCTATGGCCTATAAGGGTAGATGACTTTACTTATTCAATTCCACAAAGGTTATGTGTTGGCCTACATTCTTATCTAACTAACCCTAATATTGTAAGTAGTACATTATGCTTGTATGCATGTTGTTACTTATGAATGGACCAAGTAACTATCGCAAAGAATTGGACACCAAGATAATAATAAATATACTTTCTTATCCAAATGCTTGTTATACGTAAGTACAAGTACAATCATATAATAATGATCCAATCTGAATTTGAATTGACGTACCTTTATAACATTGGTTTTCCTTGCAGCCGCCCCCATAACTGGGAGGACAGGCTGAACACGGGGTCCCATGTTTGTAGGGAGCATGACCCCACCAGTTGCCCCTGAAATCACACAAAAGAAAATACAACAGCAAGTTTTCGTGGGAATAGGGAGAAAATACTGTATTTATCACTTCAAAGTTCAACATTTTGCCAAGCTCAATTCTCTCTGTCACTCATCCATCTAAAAGTGTGCTTACTTTGGAGAGTAGTTGCAGACGAGATAGACAGCCTTGGCCCAATTCTGCCCCCAAACATTCATATTGTAGCACAAGTTGATAGCACAGCCGACACGACTGCTGGTGGCCCACACAACCTGACAAGTAACAAAGACCTTCAATAGTTTGTACATTTCCAATTACATAAATCGAGAATTGGATGATTTCAGTAAACCTGTGTGTAGTGGGTGCAGACTGGGCCGGAGCACCTGAATGGGCAGTAAGGATTACACTCTTGAGGGTAAGGATAGGAGTAGTCTTTTACTTCATCATACCAAGCCTGCACATGGAACGTAGGAGGCTGATACCTGCACAGAGGAAGAAGAAGAACCATTTAAAATCAAAAAAAAAAAAAAAATCACAAAGCGTATTCCTTTCGATATTGCCTGTATGAGCAAATAATCTTCCTTCAAACATATTCCCCACTTTTCAAATTCCTTTTTTCATGTAATCCTCATTTTAAGTCCAAGCTTTGAAAAACTTCTTCAAACTTAAAAAATGCCAAGGACATCTTTCTAATCCATGTGACCCAATCCTGATATCAATACTTTAGCATCAGAAGAATTTAGATTTTAGATCTAAACTCAAGAACCTTTCACAGTTTTTCGTCCATGGTAAATAGAGATGTCAAGATGTGTTGTTTATTCCAAAACCGTGATTCAGGTCACGTTATAACTGTAAGAACCAAACAAATTCATCGTAAGAATTTCAAAAGCTAAATTAAATGTTTCATCCAATTCTCTGTGAGAGTAAACCTAAATGTAAAGTTGTAGAAAGGGTCGAAAGGTCGAGTGGATAGCACACTCATGTTTCAATTGAGCAGTTTGCAGCATCGTGAGTTCAAATCCAGCTCTTGACAGATTGCTGCAATGACCTTCTTCAGTCTCTTCCATATTTCATATGTCTATGACACTATACTGTCCTGTCTAATAAAGCCTACAGGAAAAAAAAAAACATTCTATAAAAAACAGTCAAAGGTAGCCATCAAAATCAAAACGTTTCGACTTTAAGAAGTCATAGGAATTCATTAAGGAAAACTCTTGTAGATGGAGCTCAGAGCAGCATGAAAGTTTCTGAAATCAGTTCTGGAAATTGACAATTGCTTTTGGATGGAAGTTGAAATGTCTTGATTTTTAAAACATTCTCCAGATGACTACCTTTGAAACCTTGGATGGATCACTGTTGTGTTAAGTTGTTTTTGTTGTTGTTGTTGTATTACTTTTCCATTCAGAAAAAGTATTCCATAAAGCTTGTCACAACTTAGAGCAATGTGATATTTCTCTGGTTTGTTCATGATGTATGATATTATGACCCTCTCATGTGTCCCAACAGTGGATGCCTCCACACTGTATTCACCTTCCCCAGTGAGCGCCAAGGTTCTGTCCGATCTGAGGCAGTAAACCAGCAGGACCGTGTTCCCAAAGGCAGGTCTCAGCCCACTCTGTGGCTGTGCGCTCCAGTTCAGTGTCCCAAATCTGCAAGACCAAACAAGAGAAGAACAATTTAGTAGTTACAATTCACTTCTCAACCAGGCTTCCCTTAAATAAATTCACTTTGACGTGACGTGTTTGTTAAAAGCTGAAAAACAATCTCTAAGTAGAGGTAAAATAACCTTGGGGTTACAATATTGGGAAATATTTGTCATGGAAGAAGTTAATTTCCTTTACAAAATAGAGGATTTGCATCACTTTTCTCTACCACATTATGAATAAAAGTTTGGAGCTGTCAAAGTCAATAAAATAAAATGGCATTGCAACTTGATACGAAAGCACTATTTTGGGTTTACTACAAATTTTGAGCAATGCTGACTGTGTAAAAATCCTTCCACTTTGCCGCTCAGCTGACTCCCCTCAAATGGGTTTTCCCGTAATATTGAGTGTTATTCCAAAAATGCCAAAAGGCTGTTTTACCTCTTAAGTAATAACTTCCATATGGCCCTGCTGGTGAGCTGAGGGACGGGTTACTTGTGTTTCACCTCTGTCTTTCTGAATTGACCTCCTCTGCTTCAGGTTTGGCTCAAGTCGGATACTAAATGGATCATATTGCCATTTGGGTGTTTTCTGAGTATGCATTGAGTGTCCTTCATTTCTGCTGAGCTACATTTGACCATAAACATATTACAATAACCCCAGATGTAATTGCTCTCAAGGATGCCAAGACAATTATGTAGGACGTTTGGTTTTTTGTTACTGTAATTGATTAGTTCCTTTTTTTCCATGACCACATTAAACCACTGGCTCTGAAAAGACAGACAATATGGCACAAGGGTGAATCATTTCTTCCTTAACACAATATCTTATTAAATTGAATCTGAATAAATTATTGTTTGACGACAAACATGGCGGCCTTTTAACCAGTGCCATTTAATTGAGGAAAAAAAAGCATCACCTTTTTTCCTCTATAGTCTGAACTCTTTTATTGGTAGTATTGACTTTGGACTTCTTGATTGAAAAAACCTTAGTTGATCAATGGCAATTTGAAGTAATTTACGACTCAATCTCAATTTGATTAGTTGGACAGCCTTTGCACATTGCCAACATATGGAGTCTTTACATTAATGTTACAAACTCATTTTTATTTCTCTTGAACGAGACAAATCCAGAGTAACATTATTAGACACAATGAGTGTGATTCTGACCACCCTCCACTGCCTATAGTTGCATTATTTGTGAGTAACCAATTACCAATCGAAACGAGTGCTGCTCTCTTCATCCTCCGTTATAGTTAAACACCTACAGCCAACAACAGGATGTCTGGCAGCGCAGCAAATGAACTGTGAAGTCTGAGGAGTAGTTTCTTACAAGAGACTTCTGGGAATCTAGTCAACATTGTTTGTTTAAATCAATAACGCAGAAAATGGTGTGATTTTCCGATAAACATTTCTTTTTAAGGTTAATCGTTTGCCTTATACCTCCATAGATAAACAGAATAATCTATAAAAAGCTACAAGTCAGTGCTGGCAAATTGGAGCAGATTGTAACGGCTAATGAAGCTAAAACAGATTGGCGCGTGGTTATCCGTGAACCTGTTAATTGAAGCTTTCTTTTCTTTCAATTTGACTTTCTCTAACAAGATGAAAAACACAATCAATGTTTTCAGTGATAAGGAGGCTGAAACACATTGCGTAGAGTTGTGGTAATTGGTCAGAAAGCCACAGCACACTAAGCTTGTTGTGTAACAGTGGGTTATCAGCAGCACAGAGTTACTGATACGATTTAGACTCATTTCTGGCTAAGGTCACGGTGGTGGGTTGTGAAACTGAAGATGACCAAGATTACCCATAAGTGGACACACATTTGACTTCATAGTATGTCACTGGATATGGCTGACATGGTTGTCAAAAATGTGTATGAATTTATGTTCTCAGAGGATTGCAGGTTTTTGTTCCATCTAAGGTCATTTAGATTCAACTCTGCTGCACCTTTATGAATTTATATAAAATGCTACTGTTTAAATGTTGTATAAATTAGGGTGTGTATAAATGCCACATTATCCAATATGTTTACCGAGAATTTACTTCCACGCTATGGTTTAATTTAGAGACACGAATTTGGAAGAAACACTAAATGTAAAACTAAATTAAAGTAAAGCCTATTGCCTTGGCACCCAAAATTGCAATGATACTTGCTTGTTATTCAGACATATAGGAGGCAAATCACCTGCCTTTTATATGCCAGATGACTTTCCCTTATGATGAAAAATGTTTCCAGGCTTAAGAGTAGCTCAGAGAGTCCTCTGGTAACGGATTGTAACAGATCAAGGCTTTTTAGCACTAAAAAGAGTCACAACCTGTCAGGCCGCAGTTGTTTGCACAGTTACGCAGCAGGGGAGGCCTAGTAACAAGGACCCCCCAACCGCGGCCCCACCATGACCACACTCCTGCCTGGGGCCCAAAGAAAAACACCTCAGCTTCTACACTCTATCAGCACTGCGCACACAGCATTGTTTATTTCGCGTCACACTTCATTTGTGGAGATTTTTCTTGTCCCTGGTTACATTCCAAACTCTATGGAGGAGTACTTCCTTTGCACGTCCGGCTTCGGCCTGCTCATGATCAACAGGGCATGTGGAGGAGAACTACAACCAACTAATTATATATATATATATATATATATAAGTGAACTGCATTCAATTCTGTCCACCATTTGTGCAGATTGTGAAATCATTCTATCAATTTTGCATCAGTAACATTTCATAAAACTGAGAAAAATGAAATTGTATGAATTGGCCTTTAATCAAGCTGTCAGTCCAATTCAACTGAAAGACTGTACAACTATCTGACATTTCATTCCTTCCAATTAGTGCTAATGTAAAATAAATATTGATCATACAATCATCCCTGTCAAGGTGCCATTCAAAACTGATAGAATAAATTGTGTCTAATTGATATCTGCTCTGGTGAAAACAGTCCAGCATAAACTCCAGCATAAATATTATACTATATTGACAGTACTGTGAATATGTGCAGTCACATCGTTAGTCAGAATCGTTTGTACATCCATATTCATCCTGGATTTATCTGGGTTTGGGGTTGGCGCATGCTTGGGATTCTCTGTGGCAGGATTTACTCTGCAGGACCATAAACACACACTTTAAACCTTACTTTAAATCCTACACAGTAGCAATTGAAGACAAATTTACAAGTCTAGACATTACTTAGATTTTATAAGTCACTCTATTTTGAGTTAAATAAAGATGGCCAATGGCTGCTGCACACTCTAAATGATGTGTAACCTGAAAAATGTCAATCCAAACCACTAACACCACCGCCACCTTGGGCCAGTTGCCCAGAACAACCAAGGTAAACAAATCAAGGTAGGTTTTCTCCCATGATGCATCTGTTTGTCTAACGGCACTTCAAATACTCACACGTCTCTGTCTTTACCTGTGGGTCAACCTTAACTGCTGTCCCCCTACGCTGACGAAGCACTGATGTTTTTGGCATGAGCTGCTGTAGTGTGAATGCTTATCCAGGATTTTTGGGGCCTCTCTGTGTTGTATAATGAC
Organism: Eucyclogobius newberryi; assembly: GCF_026437365.1. NCBI lineage: Eukaryota > Metazoa > Chordata > Actinopteri > Gobiiformes > Gobiidae > Eucyclogobius > Eucyclogobius newberryi. Next base: position 17,198,644 of record NW_027315812.1, read on the forward strand.
AGAATGGGAACGGAGCCATAGGGATAAGAGGGAGAGGGAGCCAGAGAGGAAACAGATGAAGTGGGGGGAAAGACAGGGATTTGAACTGATGTTATCGAAGAGACCAAGTAGACTGTCTCAGAGGGTCGTAGACATTTTGGTTTGATCCACAATAACAGAATAGAAAAGCAGTCGGGTGCAGAAAGAGATGCCTGTACCCTTAAAACTGTCAAAGTATTATTGCATTGCACAGTTTACATGGTTGTGAAATAAATGTAAACGAAGTTTACAACCTGGCACAAATTCCAGTGTTGTTATTTTTTGATAGCGTATATTACATTATTGCAAGTTTGTGAGTGCTGCCCTAAGAATCCAAGTGCTAAAACAGTATAAGTCAAAATACAAAGGATTATAAATGGGCCATAAGTGCAGTTCGTCATTTATATAATATATGGCATAATGTATCTTATTTTTTTTTTAATGACAATCTTTTGCACTCTCTTTTTCGCTCCAAACCTGCTAACCTCTCCTCTTGTTGCATGTCTCTCCGTACTTCACCCCTGGGTGCCCCTGCAGCTAAAAAAGCCAGCCAACTGTAACAAGAGACAGTGGAGAAGGAGCTGTGTGCCGCTGGCTCAGCACTTCTCCTGAGTATGCCTCCACTAGCAGCAGCAGCCTGCCAGAGCGCACCCCTCTGCACACACACCACATGAGGGGTCGTTAAGTCTAACCTCTCAATTATACAATTACACAGTCCAGCAATTGCCCCCAGCAGGAAATGTTTATTTGCCATAACCACAGAATAAGTCCTTTGTTTGCAGGGTCTTTAAGTCGAGATGAAACAGTGATAAAAACTCATTACTTTCTTTACGCTGTATTGATTTTTCAGTCCCAAAGTACAGTTAGTGGCCATGGGCTGTAGCAGTCAAGCCTTTATTTGGAGACGTTCCAGATGGTTGGCGACGAGATTTTCTCTAACTGCGTGTGTATATGCATGTATGGCATATGCTTGACAGGGAGGAGGGGGGTCCAGCTGGTAAAATAAGCCCCCAGTGATTCTAATTGCGCTCTGAAATGCAATACGCTGCTCTACGCACACGTGATGGCTAAAGGATAAAGTCAAACAAATCTCTTAGCATGACTAAGAAAAAACACAGTAGTAATGTGATCGTTGGCAAGACGCTGGAATTCAGTGTTGGCAGAGGAGTGGGAGTCACGTGGGTCCTGATTTATGGGAGGAGAAGGTGGAAGAATAGTGTGGAGGTGCTTAGGAAATGTTGGCATGCTGATTATGACCAGGCCAAGGGACAAGTGCTAGCCAGTCGAGCGGTGACTGGGTCAAACTACATTACCCAAGATTTAAATGCACAGGAATTGGAATGGGGTCACGGCTGAATAACGATATGGTAATTTAGCTCAAATGAAAGCACACACATTAAAGATGACGACGTCTCTTCAGGTGGAGTCTTCAAGACTCAATTTCAAATTGATTGGCGTTGCAATCAAAATACTGCCAAGCTTCATCGTACAATTATAATGAAATGTGCCTTTTTTGCATAAGTCATCGTGTTAGATTCACAATTTTGACTCACGGTATGCTCCTTCACTTCTCTGTACTCAGTAATTCAAATTTTTAGAACCCAGTGTTATTTGTATGTGTTTTTTAATTTGTTTTGGCTGTAAATAATACCTCACATTTGTTTCCAACTGTGCACTAATCATTTTGTGAGGTTCATGACACTACATAAGGCCACTTACCATGTACTCCATGTTGGATGCCGGGGGGTACACCTGCCCCCTGAGCTTGTTGTGGAGATCCAGGACCAGCTTTGCGTCACTGTCTCTTATGGCCCTCTTGCCCCTCTGCTTGGCCTTCCACACGTCTCCATCCTCATCCATGTACTTGTCCAACATCTGCTCCAGGCTCGAGTTAAACGGCAGCGCGAAGGAAACTGGCATTTGGATCAGACAGAGCAGAAGCATGGATCTGCACTCTGGCCAGTTCATCCTGGTAGTGGTAGAGTTTGGTGTGAAGTTTTACAAGGATGGAGAGAGTGCTGCTAAGGCCAGTCACAGAAGTCAGACTTGCTGTTGTGAAAAAAATAAAATATATAATATAAAAATAAAACAGGAGTAAGACAACACATCAGTTACATAAATAGTAAATAGTGTTTAATTTTCAGCACTTTTTATGACATACACGAATTATAATTCTGTGTGTTCATTGCACCCTGGCAAATGGAGAGGTTATTGTCCAAAACGTCATCCATGCGTAAAAGAAAAACCATAAACGACCCCCACGCGTAAAACCAGTTAAATATGCAAATTACTGTACAAACGTTCTTGCAATAGGCCATACTTTCACTGTTAGAACAAGTTTAAGCTTATGGCCTCACAAAACAACCTAAAACAAGTCACGCAACACGTAAAATGTGATAACTTTATGCACCTGCAACTTTGACAGAAACACCTCGTGTACAAAAGCAAGCACGCAAAACAAGCAAACAATATAGAAACACAATTAAAAATCAATATTTAAAGCTTACATTTAATGAGAGCCTTGGTGCGCGTCTCCAGGGAAATTAGCCAATGTGAAAGCTGCAGCAGTAAAAGCGCACAGATGACTGCAGTGTGTGGGGAAACTTGTGTAGCGCAAACCTCAGCCGCTGGACAAAGTGAAGAGGCTGCGTGGATGTTTCTGCTGCTGGGTTCATACTCCAAAACCGCTAAAGCATCACTTGTGCACACTTTATCCCTAACTTTGGTTTGAGTCGCGGGCGCCGCCTCTGACCCCGCCTCTGCAGAAGTTGGATGGCCCGCTCACGTCTCCACAAGACGCGCAGGCTCAGGCTTTGGCACCAGAAGGCTCCAGGAACTTGGAAGGCGCAATCATAATGTTTTGTGTTTTTGTTACGTGGGCTCTGGTGGTTTACTCTTAAAGCCTAAATTAGTTATACCACATTAACGCATGTCTACTATTTGGAAAAAACACTGAATTCACTTGAAACTCTCTTTTACTGAGTTTGCATTCAACAAGCAAGACTTAAAATAAATGTATACACAAAATGAAGGGTTTGCATTTGTATTTATACTATACATATATGCAGTAGAGATAGCCTATTATATTTGCCCAATGATGGCAGTAGTCGAAGCAACATCAGCATCATTACCTGTCCCATCACCTGTCCCTTTTTTGGTCCTTGTCCCTTGTCCCACCTATACAGAGAATGTTACACTTTTTCTGATGTCATAATAGAAAATATGATCATATTCTCTTTCTTGCAAACAATTCAACACTTTTTGAGAGTATGAGAGCAGCCCACTAGCTTTCCGGGTTGTAAAATGCTGGTGTCTATTGCCATTCCATTCTCTCTCTGCACTATGACTGATACAAACTGGAAATCCTATAGTGTTATTGCAGTTATTATCAATTAAATTACATTTCCCAAGTTTGTTCCTCCATGATGTACGACCAGATTGATTAAGATGGTCACCCTTGCATCATTAATAGTAATTTGTAATGAAAAGTGATGTAGCTTTCTATACTTTGTCATAGATTTTCTTTAACAATGTACTAACAATAAATAATATTTTTTACAAAAGCCCCTTCAAAACAATAAATCAATGTAGTCATCTGTTAAGTGTAATGTATGCAGCCACTGTGCTTTGTGACCTTTACTGGTACCCCCAAATCCTTTAACCTAATCTAAACCAGACCCTGCTTCTCCTCAGGGGTCTGGGCTCCCAAAATGGCCTCATTCTCTAGAGCACTAAGCACTTACAGGTGACTTCTTGGGGGGAATAAACACAAACCTTCTCCTTGTTCATTTCAAGAACTGTTTGTCGTCCTTTCACGTACGCACCGCCCTTGTTCCTTTAACTGTAAATACGGAGCCAGCAGATTCCAGATTGCCTTCTCGGCTCTGGTCCTTTTCACCGGAGCCCTGGCACATGTGGCAACAGTAGCTAATAGGCCCCCGCTGCAGCCCCTCGTGCACACTTTCCACAATCAACAGTCCCACAGTGTTTCATCTGACAAACATAATAAAGGCACATGTAGGAAACAACGGTACAGTTTGCTTGTGTAGTTAATTGACCTGTTTCTATGACAACCAAATGTTTGTGAATTTCCAGGGTTTTTGTACCTGGGCACGTGAGCTGAGGTGGAACAAATGCATACTTAAAAATCACTATGGGACATTGTCCAATACAAAAACATTGAAGTATTTGTTAGACTGGAAATGACCTGTCGCTTACATGAGTTAAATCACTCACAGCAGCTCTAAAAACTTAAGAATAATATTTCACTTTTTTACAGGGGCTGAACCAGGAGGGGCTTGGGAAGGCACAAGGTCCGTTATGACCAATGCCCCCACAGCCCCACAGCCCCACAGCCCCACAAAGTCTTTTTTCATAGGACCGCCAACATCGGCCAAAAACTTCAATTGAAAACAACGTGGTGTTCAAAATTTGCTTAAAATAAAATAATTAATTCCACATTAGGGTTTTATATATACTATATTTAAACTTGTTTAGAACAGCTAGGTAAACTTGGTCAAGGATCTGTTTAAAGACTCTTATGTGTATCCTGATTGAAGACCAAAAATACAAACCAGTGTACTTTATATAGGCCAGTGTACTTTTATAGCCCTTCAAACATTTAGATTTTATGATTTAGTGAACCTATACACTATATACAGATATAGATAAAAATAATATTCTATCAAAATTACTACAAAACACATTCAAAAAGAGTTAGCCAATAAAAACTTAGAGGAACTTGGACGTTTTTAAAAGAAAAAGACATTTAGAACAGATAATATGTCAGATCTCTGGAACCATAATGGACTCAAATCACGTACTCAGTATTGTATATGTATATAGTATACTTCTGTTAACCCTAACCCTGAATCTGTTATTGTAAAAAAAAAAAAAAAGATCAAGTGCCTACAAGTAACATTTTGGTCTTTCTGCCTGTCCATCCAAGACACTTTGTATTATATTAATTAGTCAATACAAATACAAATCCAAAAGTAGTTGTTCAAAGTCTTAAAGTCACCTTATCTTTTCAATGTTCATGTGCCTGTTACCTTATATAAGATACAGTGTCTGCCTTATTGATAATAATGTTTATCCCTGCACCAACTGCTGGAAATACAACTAACTAACAGCACAATGCTGAACTCTCATAAATTGGCTCCACATCCTGGGTCAGTGTACCTCTCTCTGTGGTCAATCCAGCACAGTCTCCCCCTCCCGCTCTTCCTAACAGCTGAAAAAGCAACAGTCCTGTTTTGCTTATAAGTCCCAGGAGAATCTCAGCTGGCCAAGCGAAGTCATTCATCTGCTGCCCACACTCTACATTCGGCACATGCAGTTGTTCTTGAATATTTGATGTGTTTTTCGACATGCATTGAGTTGACCAGAAAAGTTGGTAACGTTGGATTACCTGTCCATATCACCTGTTTGCAGAATATGGAGTTGACATATGTTAGGACCAGGAAAAAGTTGTGGGAAAAGTACATAACAGAACTTTTTTGAGGGAAATTTTGTGAAAACATTTTGTATTTTCTTTTATAAATGGTAGCACCTTTTTATTTGCGTTATTTTGTTGATGGTTTGAATCCACGCCTCAGCGTTGGTTATATTTTCTTTTATAGTTCTCAGATCACATCCTTTTTCAGGCAATTTCAATATCAAATTAGCCAGAGTTTTCTACCTCGCTCTTAAATGAATGGTAATATTAAAGAATTATAAACCTTTATCTAAAAATACACTTGTCACAGATAACAGGATAGGCTGCATATCATCACAATGTACCGGAAATACTTTATTACATTGCAATACATGGAAAGACTGTGACTGACTATGTTCTGACACAGCTATAAAAATGAAATATTTATCAACCATTGTGGGATTTATTCTGCAATAAATCAGGTCAAACCAACTGCAACTGTCAAGCAAGGCTACAATTAAGGTCCCACAAGACATGCCAGTAAATATATACAGTTTGCACCCATGGGCGACCAGAATAGAATATTGAACAGTGTGTTCTCTGTCAAAAGGCCTAGCACTTTGTTTTATCCAAGCATCATTTCGTCTCTCGTGCTTATTGTTCTTGTCCTAAATCACCCATGTCAACTGAATCGACAAAGCCATTTAGCAGCATTTTTATCTGATTCTTTGATACAACTTATCATGTGGGCCTATGTGATGGGAGTTTCACTTAGAGGAACCCGCTGAACCCAAAGCAGAATGTGATATGTATGCCAAAGGAAAGCCGGAGAACCATCCAAACAACACAATGCAACAGTAGCCTCAAACAGCAGATCTTGCACAAGCAGAAAGGAGAGGAGTGGGAGACTGTTATCTGCTGCATCGCTCCCTAATGCTTTTGGTTGAGGCTGGATTGAGGTCGCAGGGCTGGAACAGAGTCGGGGTGAGCGCAGGGCTAAAGTGCATCAGGGTGGTTTGGCTCCAGAGACTGAATCTGCGAACTTCACTTTCAGATACAGCCACTTTCAGATGCCTTCATGAGCCTCCCTTTGTCTGGCTCTACTCTCTAGCGGCCATTAGCTGCCATTGCAACTGACGACAATATGATGACAATAAAAATGTCAACTTAATAGAAAAAAATGTGTAGGTAACGTTAATGTGGATATGTGTTGCTTTTATTTGCTATATGTTAAAGCAATGTTCCATTATTGCTTCAACATACCATGCCTCATATGTCTTTTTAGAGCTCAAATATGACTAAATAGATATGACGTTGCAGACAGGTTTGAAACGATTGTCTGGTGTGATTCACATTTGACCCATTGTTACTTGTATAAGCCTACTTTAAATCAAGTGCAACACAAACTTGAATCAATCATTGAATAATATACGTTCTGTAAGTTCAGTATATATTATTTTCTAAAATGCTTTGAATAAACTTTGGAACCACTAGGGGTCAGTGTCCATCCACATCTGCAGTACAACTTCCTCGTTGGAGTCACTCAAAATAACCCTTAAAGGAGACATTATATGCTAAATCAACTTTTATAGGGTTTTAAACATGTCATAATATTTACCCCTCATCATTAGCTCCCTCAAAGTTGTGCTTTGATTCATATATGTTTGAATAATCCTTTACCGTCCTGCTTGAGTACTCAGAAAATGTCCGTTTTCACCTACCCCTTATCTCCACCCACATTCCTACACATGGACGTATTTATTCGAGAAATGAAGATGTCGAGTGATACATGTAGGGTTCATAAATGCTGCGTACCATGAGAATCTGCTGCTTGTCTGGGCTTATCAGTTCAGCAGGAAGTTAGTGAATCTAATGTTAAGATCAATATTGCGGTTTACAATGAACTAAATGTAAAATTATTATGTACTTACAATAGTGTTTTAAAAAGCACAATTTGTTTGTCATCTTTACCCTGAAGACATTTTTAACCAGCAATACATTGTAAAAAGAGATGATATTTGAAGTTTTTTTGTTGTTGTTAACATTTTAAATCTGAATTTAAGAGATAAATTTGGAGCAAAAGAAATGTGTGATTCTGCATCAGAGCTTGAGAGGAGAGTAGCAGTGATTGCTCAGGTCCAACTGCAGGGCGTCTGAACACAAGTGCATTTTCACTTTAGCCACAAAGTTCCAAATTTAACTGCTTCTAAAATATCTTTCAAAAAAGGCATAATTCCTCTGAATTCTCCTTTGACATTTGAGGTTTCCAAAAGACTACTACAGTCATATTTAAATGGTCAATCCATGCCACCTTTTAGTTATATGTGTGAAATGTCGGCGGCTTATTTGGGTATGGAATAACCAGTAGACTGCAAAAAAGTCCCTGTAGTATAACAAGTTAAGTTATAATTCTTTCACCTCAATTGTCTGCTCTTCTTTCTGTTGCGTCACTACATTGAACCACAGAACCCTTTGGAAAAATGACACATACTTTGAAATAGACACCAAAAATGGTTTGTACTCATTATTCTTCACCCTATGTTTGAGGAAAGGGCATCCCAATCACTAACTCCAAAGTTCAAGTTCTGCCCCCAGGAGAGATTTATGATAGGAAAAGACTATTAGCACAGACGTGTCAACATTTGAAGAGGTTCCAAGACATGCTTCAAGGAGCTGACATCAGTGACTGAAAATAGCACATGTCCAGAGACCTACATGACACAAGTACATGTCAAATTGCATGCCCATATTGAGTTGATGTTTTTATTTAGCAAAAAAATGTGCCTTTGTATTTTTTGGGTCAATAGACGACAATATCAATGTGGATTTAGCTTTTCTGTGTCCTTTAAACAGTGTTAGTGCAGTTTTTAATTCATCTTACATTCTATTATGTCAATAAAGTAATAAGTATTGATTTCTGATACAAGGCCAATGTGTCCTCTATAGTATCAAAGGCATAAGGATTTCTGCACCAACGATAAGTAGAAAAATACTTTTTAAAAAACACAGCTGGTGACAGTGTTTAGCAGTATACATATTGAATAATAATGACGGTTTAAAGCTGTTGGTTCAACTTCTTTTAGATATTTTATAGAAAGGATCTTTTGGAGAGGAAGAAAAAAAGTAGTTCCATACAGCAATGACTGGGTTTAATTGCTTGTATCATTATTTCTATAACTACATTTCTACATTTTTTTAAATTATAAACCAACTGGCTCCAATGCCCTGAACTGTTTGGTCAGAACTGACAGACATCTCTACACTACATATGTCTTCACTTTCGAAGGTGCTTCGGTTCATGTCTTTTGGGTTTTGCAAACGTTTGTCTTCTTGGTCTCAGCTTCTGGACCTGCTTTCATCCTGATCCAAGTTCACACCCTTTACCTGCTCATGGGATTAGCCAAGTAAATGTCAACAACTCTACAGATGAATAATAATGTGTTCTGATAAAGCTCCTGACTGGGCAGTTTCCAAGAAGTGAGTTCACTGAGGATTTTGAAGCTCAATACTCATGTGATGACAGCTTTCTGCTGTAATTGCAGATATTGTGACTCTGCTGGAACTCCCTGGGCGGAAATTAACTTCAGTATTTATTTTTGAAAGTGATAGATAAGATTCAAGACCCTACCGCAGGCCCATAGTTGTATGAATAAGCTGCAGGTATCATCAAATTCAAAATATTATTACTGAAGAAATTGAATAATGAAAATGAAACAATTAAGATTAATGTCACACTAGACAAAAGGAAGGAAGCCAGATACACATCTCAACAAAATAGATTTATTACAAAATGCACCTCAGAAAAAAAGCGCTGTGTTTGCATAAATACCATTTGGTGCTATAAAATCAGTGCTGAACAATTGAAATTTTCAATACACGATATGTGAAAAATTATGTATACCTGGATATAGACTGTGGTAGTGCTTAAAACATTGTGGAATTTGACATGCAAATGAACCATTTTAGAACTAGATATTTACAAAGTATTTACAAACCATAATAAAACATTTTCTATTAAATATATCCCCATATAAAAATGAATAACTTACAGTCTTACCTGCTGATATAAAGGATTATCTACAAATACAAGCCTTACATTTTAGAAGCTGTTAAGGTGCACTGAAGTGCTCATGGTGTCCAATATATCAACATTGGCTATAATAACACATAAAATATAAGTACCAGTTTTGTCATACAAACATATAGATTGGACATTGTCATTACAGAGTAACAGTACCTTAAATGCACAGACAGTAACAAACTGAACAAGTGCAGCACTTGGCAGTGATCCAACAGCACAGACATCACACATTTGTTATAAATATATAACAAAATGTTAAGCTTCAAAGGACTGAAGTTGCTGTAACCCGGTCAGACACTAAAGCCACTGACTGGAGAGAGTTGTGTACGTAAATCTAATCCTGTCTTATTGTCTTGATTTATTGAAGGTGTTTTGAGCGAGGTTCTTACAGCCCGAGAAGTTGCATAGACTTTTGCACAGTCCTATTCCCCTCTGTGAAGCTTTGATGTGGACATCACAGCATTCCTTCTGAGGCAGTGCACACAACAGTGAGGTGTGAGCCCTGTAGCACCGTAATGAGTGAGAATGAGCAGCTCTCATGTGGTAACACACTGCAAACATGTATGGAGCACAGTATGTAGCATCAACTGTGTTTAAGGACCACAATACAGATAAATTACATTTCATCATTTCAAATCCAAACAGTATTACAAACTATAAACAATGCATTTACAAGTAAGTAATACATAGTTAACTGCTGCCATTAAATGAGAATATCTTTAAAAGTCCATATATATAAAAGGGTGGTCCATGACTGTGCAAATCTGTACCAGTTTCTCTTGGTACTGAGGAGGTCTGTGGTCTCCCTGTGGTTTGTCTATTTAAACCAGTGCAGGTAGTTTGTCTTGAGCGTGGGGAAACACATGTTGTTGCTGCAGGAGCCTCCATAACTGGGTGGACAGGCCGAGCAGGGTACACCTACTTTATATGGAGCCTCACCAATCCAATTACCCCTGAAGGAGAGACAAAAACACATTTTATATCAAATAGAACACAATATTTTCAATTGATTTTGGACCAGGGAGCATGAAGGGGCATAAACTTATACAACAATAAGAAAGATTTAAAAAGACTGGAGCGTGCAGTACCAGCGCACCAGCTTGTATCAGGGGAGACCTTGCAGAGACAGGAGTACTAATAAGTCTATGCCAAAGGATTAGGTCGTCATAGGTTACTGGGTTCAATGGGATCAAGTGACTTCTTACAGCATGGGTTTAGTTTTTCACTCAATGAAGAATAAGTCTGGAAGAATGATACTTACTTTGGTGAATAGTTGCAGACTAAATATGTAGCACGTTTCCATACGGAGCCCCAAACGTTCATGTTGTGGCAGGTGTGGATGGCGCAGCCCACTTTGTTTGTTGTAGCCCAAACCATCTACACAATAAGCAACAACAGTCTCTTAAATGTATTCTTGATGATGGAGCGTGTGGGTGCTGTTCACAGCTGGTTTACCTGTGTGTAGTGGGTGCACATGGGTCCAGAACATTTCAGAGGGCAGCGGGGGTTACAGTCCCGGGGATATGGAAAAGTGTAATCTTTAACTTCATCATACCATGGCTTTACCAGCTGCAGAATAGAGCGATACCTGGAGATAAAAATAAATACATATTATTTAAAATAATGTACTGTTATTGGAGATCATTAGGTGTTAAAATACTGTTCTATATGCAGGGCATTTTATTAAGAAACAGTCAACTCTGCACTAAAAGTTGTCACTATTCCAGACCAACATATTGTGTCATACTGACAACTTGACCACAAGCATTACTGTTTTTAAATTATAGTCCAGAGCTGACTTTTGTCAGTGTAATCTTGTAATCATTTAAGAACAGATTCAATCATATAAAATAAGTATATTTAGTGAACTATAAGTGTCAAACTTTTTGACCTGAGTTTGACCTTAACTCTGGGTTGTTTTTCTTAGCTTTACCGAGAGACAAAATTAAACAGGGGGCAGAGACAGGATCCTGGTGGAACGCTTCTGTATTTAACAGGGGGGAAGTAGAAGTCAAGTAAATTAAACGTTTGAGGGAAAAACAATGCGTTACTCTTACAGCCGCCTATACATTTTAAAAGAGGAACTTTTAAACCCATCTCTTAAAGAGGCCTGCACTATTCCTAAGGATAACCTTTTAATAACTGCCAATCATAGCGTTAACAAGCAGAACCCCCTTGTGTCTCATGACGTCCTCCAATAAACATCCAAAGATCCCAAATGGAAAGTCAAGACCCACTAAAGGGAAGCACCTTTGTCCTAAGGGTCAATGCTAGCAACACATCTTTTGTTTATTTGAAGGGTCACAGGAGCATTCCACAAGCTGTAACCACGGCAAAAAAAATTAAAATAGAGAGAAGTCGACTGCAGGGCCACAACTATGAATGAGTGAGCACGGTCCCGTAGAGGAGCAGCAGATGTTGGGATACAGGGGGCAGGAGAGGGGCACCATGGGTCACTCACCGCCCCGTCCTGACTGAGAGGTTCTGACCCAAGAAGCGGAGGAGGTAAGGTGGGCCATGCTCCCACAGGCAGGCGTGAGCCCAGTCCTCTGCAGTCTTAGCCAGCATGTCATCCCAAATCTGAAATCACACAAGTACAACAGAGAAAGGGAAATTACATAACTCCATGGAAAATCAAACTACAAGAGGCTCGCCATCTTCTTCCATTGACATGTGAGATAGGAGTTTTCCCTTTGAGTCCCGCTACAGGTGCTTCCATGGCAGAACGTGTTGCTCCATCCAAATAAGTTACACAAGAAGTGATGGGTTTGCGTCTATGTATCCTATGGAAACGACTCAATGACTATTCTTGGTTATTTTACATGTCAAGTTCAGCATATGGCAAAACTAAACATAGGAATGCACTGTCACCAGAAATGTATTTGAGGACGGGATGAGTCACAGAGGTAAAAAAAGACCACACTGTCCCCTCATCTTTACACTGTCTGCCGGACACTGGTGCCATGTCTGACCCAATATCCCTCTGGAAGTCACTGCTCTGGTGGTCCACTGAAATCCTATCCACTTAACAGCTGAGAGTGTCATTTGTCACTTTCTTTTGCATAAAATCACACTTCTAATCAAATAGAAAGTGACTTAAAGCTCTTATAACACATGGCATAATTAGTAGAAGTTGAATGAAAGCTTACCATGTACTCCATGTTGGATGCTGGAGGAAACACTCTTCCTCTGACTTTATTGTGGTAATCAAGAATCGCCACTCGGTCGTTCATTGAAATATAACGCTTCCTCCGGCTCTTTGACATCGACGAGTCCGTTCCGTTATTCTGCGCGGTGCCAAAGACGGAGAAGTTCTCTACTGTGGAGGACACGGGCGCGCCGGGGACACGCGCGCCCAGTGCACTTGCTCCACATGAGACGCACAGGATTGTCAAGACGAATAACTGCGGCTTCATGCTTGGTTCCGGATTATAACGATACTCCACGACCTGAATGGACACTATAGAACTAAACTCTCGTGCGCTCAGTTTGAAAGAAAAAGAAAAAAGACCGTTCTTCTTTTACGCACCGACTACCTGCATTCCTGCCTCCGCGTCACCTCCAGAAGCGCCACTGTCGGGCTGGGAATAAAGAGATAAGAAGGCAAGAGAGCAAGTTTCGCGCTTTGCTGACTTTGTGGAGTGCTGCAGCAGAAGTCCCTCTTGGGTCTCTTATATATTGCATTGGGGCTTGCAGGAAGTGCGCGTGGCTCAGAGGTGTAGACGCGCGGCTCCTCCTTGTCACCTGAAACACTGCACCATCACAGTGCTCCGCTCCAACTGTCCCGGGCCCTAACAACAACGTCACCTTGTAAAAAAGGTCACGTTATATATACATGTAGAGGAAAAGACACGAAATATTATATAGACCTATACTATATTTCATTTTTAGACAAGAAACAATTAATACAAACTGACATTGTTGTTTCTGTTGTTGTTATAGTTTATGAGGTTCCTGATAATAAGTTATCATTTCTAGTTATTACGTTATTCCTGCTAAACTGTTTTTTTTTTTTTTTTTTTTTTTTGTCATTTAACGTGTTTTTACTCTTAAAATAAAGAGTACAGTAATTGTCTATGTCTGTCTATGTCTAATTAGAAAATATTCAATATATTACAAACTTAAATAGAGTCATGTGCATCGGTTTGGGATGAGAGCTGATTGGTCCTTTGGTAGTCCCCTCCTTTTTCACTTTTCTGTCTGAAAAAAGGCTCTAAAGCACGTGAATGTATAACACTTGTGATATACCAAAGGGTTTGTGAGCGCTAGGATATATTTAAATATGCGCTTATTTTTATTTTTCATTAATTGATCAGTTTACAAAGTTACAATCATTTACTTTCCTTGTTATGAAGAAGCGTCAGTAGGCCTAATATTTGTATTAATTAGCACCATTAAATAACCATCCTTTACATTCTCTGACTATTGCACTTGCCACACAAATAATGACATTCATCTTTTCATTTCAGATCTCTCCGTATCTTGTGTTACTCATGTGGAGCAATGAAAATAGCACTTCCATGTGTTCCATTTATGACAAAGTAATGATTACACTTGTTCAGTGGGGGCTCCAGATGTGTGGTTTGGGTCCAGAGGCACAGCCAAGTGAAAAAAACAAAACAAAACGCTGCTGCTCCTTGTCATTTTCATTGGCAGCTGGAGAACAAATTAAAGCAACGTGAAGCAAGAACCTCTGTCTCGCTCTCCTCGTGGACTGGTTGTTTCCCAAAAGTCCTCCCAATGTGATGGGCTTTTCAGGTGCTGGAAAGGCAAAGGGCATATATCATGCAAAATGGGAGCGCTCAGGAGTTGTCTGCCTTTTTATTCAGCCCAAGCACAAGACATTCTCTATGAAAGGACTATGTAGAGATTACACTTTTAATGTTTTTGCTGTTTTATTCAATTTAGTTACATTGACCTTATACATGTCAATGTCAATATCAAGTCTAACATCAAGGTGAAGTTGTTTTATTCTTTAATGGATTATGTCTAGATTGCAGATTTGTATTGTCCTGCTCCTCTTGTATGTGCATTGCAACATTTCCCCATTGTGGGAGAAATATCTTCTCTTTCTTTCGTCCCAATATGACAAGGGGGATTTGCCATGAAGTCTTCTCCAATGGAACAACTATATCTTTAATTTGTAAAACATTGAACGCCACTATTCATAAAAATAAACTTTAATGTTGCTACACTTTTACTAGCCTTAATAAAGTATGGACACAATTAATTCACAGTGAATAAACAGTTTATTTATTACTTTACTTATTTAGTTGCTGAATTATTCTCAAGAAATGTTTTGTTCATGCTTTATTAAGGCTGATTAAGGTATAGTTAGCTAAACAGTGACAAAAGAGGCTATGTATGTATATACAAACTTTTTATTTTTTATTTTATATATTTTATCATGATATTTTTACTCTATATTTCAAATAAAGAAAATGTTGATGTTTTGTTAGAAAATGCATTATTTATTATGTGGCATAAGAAAAAATATTTAAAGGTTTGAATATTTATTCTGTTCTGGTATGAGCTTATTATTGGTTTAAATTCTGTATATAAGAGCTTTTTGTCTGTCCTAGTTCTGATACTGTATTTAGAGGAACCAAGTGTATGTCTGTTTTCCAGCATCATATCACATCTGCTCAGCCCTTTGACTCATCCTCTCATCTGGTATCAATCGCCTGGTCCCGTCTCGCTCCAACTGTCCAGCCAAAGATCCAGATCAAAACATTTACAGCGAGCGATTCTATCCTCGCTTTTATAGCTATTTTTTTTATCTATATCATCTGATTAACTAATGCACACCTGTTTGACACTATCTGATGCATGACCAAATACTGTGGTGACGTCAAAGTTACAGAGTTGAAATGTTTGAGTGGTGTGCGGTTCTGTGGTTGTCTTCAGTGCACACAAATTGTCTTCACGTGCCATCTGCTGTAGGCTCCAGATGATACTCCCTCAGTCCCAGGCCTTGTTTTTCCCTCTGAACTCGATGACTCCTCTGAGCGCGTCTTGGTATTATTATCGTCACAGTAATTAAGGCATTATTTGGGACACATTGCTGCTCCAATGGCCCGAGGTCTGTTAGGAAAAGGCATTCTTCATTCAGAGCATTTATTTACCTACATTACATCGGTCCAAGTTTCCCCTAATGGTTATCCCCCTCTCAGGAGGCCCCTCTCAGCCCACAGCCTGTGCCAGGTCAGAGGAGAGCTGCAGCGAGGGATAGAAGGATACAGCTGGACTGAAGTAGTGGCTATAGATTTGGATGTAAACTCAAGACAATCAAATTGAAGCTTATGTTACATCTATGCATTGAAATGTATGATTCCCACTCACTTTCAACATGTTTTTTTCTAGTTATTTGTTATCTCACTCACAGCAGCCATTTTGAAGTCAATCAAAGGTTGGAAATGTCACACATGTTAACTTTTGTTGGTTTGGTTTGGTTTAGTTTAGTA
Source organism: Eucyclogobius newberryi (assembly GCF_026437365.1). Lineage (NCBI taxonomy): Eukaryota > Metazoa > Chordata > Actinopteri > Gobiiformes > Gobiidae > Eucyclogobius > Eucyclogobius newberryi. Next base: position 17,214,623 of record NW_027315812.1, read on the forward strand.
TAGTCTTTATATGTACAAATGCAATAATCGTACAAAAGAAAATATGATCAGCACCAGATTTAGCTTCCATCTGCAGTCCCTAGGCAGGTGCACATAACAATATAAAGAACACATTATATTACACCTCGTTACAGCTCATTATTAACATTAGCTCAGTATAAGTTATTGCATAGCCTGATAGACTGATAAATACTGAATAATTTTACAATGTTTCATGTTGTCCATGCATATAAGCTTTACCTTTGGTCTGTATTGTTTTGGGCACATTTATTGGACACTGACACATTTTGCATGTGTTACATTTTGTATTCAAGATGGGCTTTAACCCATCTCGAAAACAAAATCGATAATGAAGGATTAGTTTATCATGCATCCCTGTCAAATTCTAAAGAGACAATATGCTTTTTGGAATAGATTTACTAATGAATATAAGGAAAATACAATCAAAGAAAATTTTAAGAATTAAACTAATTCTGATATCTGAGATTTGATGAAGGTTGGAAAGTTGTGAGGTCACAAGGGGTTTTTTCTTGGCGGCTGAAGCCAGAGAGAAATTTGACATTTGGAGAGTGGTTTACTTTGGTCCAGAGCCCAGTCTTTAACTTCAAACTGTCCCAGGAGCTTTTCTTCCACACACAGCTGTTAAACATTGTATCAGGGAGATATACAGTTACACAGCAAATACTGTAGTTTCACATGAAAAAAGCATATGATGCTGAGAGCTAATTGACCTCATGCCCTTGGCAGATATGCACAGGTGTAGAGTAACAAACGAAGCAAATAAACGTGCTAGCTGATCTAAGACTGATATGCTTTGGAAATTTTAATTTAATCCCAGCTGTGTTGACACTGTACACATAACGAGTTTGTATTTTGTAGAACCATAGCCCCAGAATCACATGCCCTAGAATCCACAGACCGATCAGGCAGGATGTTTCAAGTGAGTGAGTAGTTGTCTAGATACAAGTCCAGAGTCTAGACTAAGGTTTAAAAAAAAAAAAAAAAAAAAAAAGGTTGTAACAATTCGGAGGCAGACACAAAAGAAGACTTTAAGAGTGTCAATAGAACAAAGTGCAACATGTAACAAAGCAGAAAGTACTAAACCATAATGACACAGACGTCATGAAAATGAATATGGCCACTAACATAATGATATAGAGTATAATAATAATCATCATCACCACCATCATCATCATCATCAAAGACACTTTACCGTGCATTATTCATTTACTCCAATCCACATACACCAGATTCACAAAGATAAGGTGGGTTAGTGTTAAGTGTCTTGCCTAACAACACTATGGCAGTTTCCACCAGGGCCACTGCTGTCCCACTGTGGCACCTAATATTCTCAGCAGTCTCCAATCCAAGTGCTAATCACTAACCAGGCCAACTCTGTTTAGTTTCCGAGATATGACAAAATCAGGCGTTGGCAAGGAGGTTTGGCCACACATGTTTCCTTCGAATATCTATATTCGCATTGTAAAAGACTTGCTTTGAAATTAACAAACAATTGAAAAAATATTTAAATCAAGCTGCTCAAACGTGCTCAGAATGTACTCAGAACAGTTTAAATACAAACAAGATGGCGACAGAGCACATACATGAAAGGGCTTTTCCTGTAACGCTATTTAAAGTGTGGGAAAAACGTGTCTCAGCAGTGTGGGGCAGTTTCTTCAGGAATAAGCGCTTTGCCACTTCTATTTTTGACATGTTACATTCCTTTGCCTCCAGATATTCTCACCCATCTATAAGACATTTACAACCAACTTTGATGCTCGAGCCTTGTAAGACTGGTCAGAGACATGCACACACATTTCTCAAAAGGTTCAGAAGTCAAAACTGGGAGACACAGACACAAGTCCACCCGGGCCTCCAACATAGAGCTGATGTGATGTATTTTCCTGACAGGAGCTAACAAAAACTATCACCTGGGGATGAGGAGCAGCCTGCCAAGCCAAAATAACCCTGACGAGATACTGAAGGACTCATAATGTGTGGATAAAGGAGTGTTTCTCTGGCCTGCTCGGACTGAGGAGGGAATATGAATTGGCAAGGTAAGCAGGTAAATTCAGAAAAAAAAATCTTCTTTTTTTGTTGCTTGGCTGCATTATTTGTTTGTTTTTGCCATAGGTTGCACACAAACATGTGATCACTCTATCACCCCCAATGGCATAACCACAGACAATAACAGCAACAGGTGTATTTAGGATGAACCAGTTGAGAAAACACCATCATAAGAAATATAACAAAGAGACACAAATCTCAGAGACAGACACATTTTTATTGATCAAATGTAAAAAAAGAAAAAAATAGGACCTAATTATTCTCATTATTGCTCTCTTGTAATACAAGCTGGTTGAAGATTGCTGGCAAAAAACCAACAAGAGTTTAAAGACTAAAATTTACATTCACTATGGGATTGGAGAAATCTTGTCCCATAAATAATGTGTGACAAAATAACAAACAAATTAACTTAACCTTTACAACCTTCTAATCTATATCGTGAAACAAAGATTGGTGCTGGTTTGTAAATGTCCCCTTATCCCCAGGCCTCAGTGTGAACCAACCGTGAGAACGAGCAATACTAAGCCAAAGTCGAGGACTCCAGGCCACAGCGGTGACATCTGGTGAGCAGCACCATTATGCAAATTGTGTTGGATTATTTTTTTATTTCTGTCGTTCTTTCACCATCTTATTAGTGCTGCATGGAGCAGGAACTCAAGCCCTTGTGGCACTGGTGAACGTTAGATGTTACTAGCTAGGAAGCAAATTAGAGTATAATTTTTATTTTCAACGTCTTCTCTGTCATCTTCAGAAAGTGGTGCCAAATACATGATTGTTGCCAGTTGATTTAAGATACCAATATGGCAAATTCCCTAGCAAATATAAAGTTCAATATTTGTGATCGTATTTGGATATTTCTTTCAAAAACAGCAAATCTCTCAAACCCTCTATCTTACATTTAATGCTTCCTACTGTATTGTATTGTATTGTACTATGATTTGCGAGATTCATCATAAAAAGTACAACCTATGATCAAGGTCATCCAGACGTCATGAGTTCTTCATTTCTTTTATTTCCCACCACAGAATGACGTATATAGTGAGTAACCAGCCATCCGTCATTGCTGTGAAGTTGTATTTGTACTGGTTTTGTTTTGGTTGGACTTTCCTTATCACTGGGGCTCTCTTGTTCCCTGGCAGTGACTGAGAGGAGCTGGTAGTTCCCATCATGGACTATGTGTCTTGTTTTACAGTATAGCCTTGATGAAATGTAGGTCTTGTTTGTAGAGAGTGAATACGATCAGCCAAAATATCTGGTTTAGATAGAAAACATTTTGTCCCTTTATATTAATTGAAGGGAAAATGGTGCACAGTTTAACGCAAAACTCCTTCAAGTGTATGTAATTCTTTAGGCAAGACACTTTGACTACTAGTGGCTGCTGCAGTACACATTAAGAATAATAGTGGTGGTACTAGCAGTTGTTGTTGTTGTAGTAGTAGTAGTAGTAGTAGTAGTAGTAGTAGTAGTAGTATCTATCATTGCACAGGTCACATGTTTGGCTCTGGGCAGACAGCACAGTGGCAGGTGGCTCCCTCGTAATCATTTACTGCCCAGTTCGTCTAGTTCAGGCCAAACAAACCAGGTTTAACAAGGCAAATACTGAGAGGTCGACATCGCAGCCTTTTCACTGTACTCAGAACACAGTGTGAAGGGTCAGGGAGGTAGACAAAATATAAACTGATATAGATAAGTGGTTAATAGACTCTGATGAATGTTATGTAGTTTAAGCTGTGAGTAGTAATACACTTTCTCCTACAGTGGGTGCATCAACTGCTAAACTGCATTGATGTGCCAAAGTTTCCCAGCCACAGGACAAAACATCTCAAAGTTTGTCACAGATCTGAAGACTTTTGGCAGGTCTCTGCAACAGACATCCAAGGGTCATTATGATTTCATGTCAATGTTGAATAACTTCAAACCACTAATATCTTAACCAAGGTTTTTTTTTACAACTTTGGATTGTGAATTATAGTTAAAAAAAAAAAAAAAGTCTACCGAGATACAAACACAGATATAAACCGAATAATTTAATTGTATACAGAGAATATTGCTGGCTGTTGTTATGAACCACAGAACAAAGGTTATATTTGCCAGAGTGTCACTTTGAATATTTGTGAATTAGGCCTGGTAACTTGCATAAGAGACTGTATACCATGTGCCACAGTGGGATCGCAGTGACTTTAGTCCAATGCAAACTGTTGTGTCCTTGGGCAAGACAAGTCAACCATTTTGCCTCATGTGAATGTGGTGTGTGAGTGATTAGTGGAGGTTGTGGAGACTAATGCACAAAACTGTAAAGCGACTTTTAGTGTTTTGGAAAGCTTTATGTTATTATTATTATTATCATTGTCAGAATTACTTATGTATTGTTTGGGTGTAGTGGTACAATACATAAATACAATTAAATAGCTGCATCGTGAGATAAAGCATAAACATGTCTCCACAACCACAAGGGGTCACTTAAAGTTACAGAATTCATTTTGTGAGATTTAATGGCTTTGTTGCACAATGGACTTGCCTTGACAAAGCTCTTTACACTAAGTTCTACAGTAGTTTGTTTGTGTTATCGTATTACTTTTCTAAACACAGTTACTTTATGAGTAACTTGTGCAGTGATGATAGGAGCACCGGTTGTTCTTTACATACCCTCCTGAGAAGTTTAAACAGCTCTCAGTCTCCCCCCAAAGCTGTCTCGCTCACTGTTACAGAAATTGCTTGTTATCGACCAGGAAATTTGTCTGGGTCTAGCTAAGCCCACGGATTGGTCAGCCCTGGGCCAAAACAAATCCCACCAGCTGCTGCATTTTGTTTGGGCTTTTACAACGCAGAGAACAGTGTCAGAGGTATCGACGCATTCACCGGCCAACACACATTTTCTGTCCCTGTTTGGTGCTCAGTGTCAAAGTGCCATAGAGACCTACAAAAAACAGTTGGCTGCACAAGTAGACATGTTGAGCAACAATATGCTAACCATTAAAGGCACACTATTTCAATTTGCGGGTGCTTGTCTCCATATTTTCTTTCAAATGTGATTGAAGGCCATAGTGATGGCAATTAGAAAACCAATGCATCTACATTTTCTTCTGTGTGTAAAGTGTGAAACAAAGAAGTGTAAAATTTAAACATGTTTTCACTCACTGAATCAAACTCCTACCTGTCATTGTATAAGCACAGATGTATCCAAAAACGACAAAGAAAGAACTTATGGAAATTTTCCCAGCAGATGTGAAACGCTGATTTCCTTTCCATTCCGCCAAAATTACCCAAACTGTCCTTTAATTTCACCCGGTTGTTATGACTGAAGTAGCTACGCCCAACAACACATATATTCACATTTTACAATGTCAGTGAAAGTTTGAACGCACTCTGGTTTTTCTTACTTCTCAGCATGTGTTCTACTTCATTAGCATAGGCCTCGAGGCTGTACTTTCCGCGCTGTCTTAACTTTCTTTGATCCAGAATAGCATCCACATTATTTTTTGCAAAGAATTACGGTTGAGAGAAGTTGAATCTAGGTTTATCTCTTGCGTGTCTCACAAACTCTTTATTCTTTGCTACACATTGGTCTGGTGCTCTTTTGGAGTCAGTCCAGGACATGGCCCAGTTTCAGGTTAGCCGAGTTCAGCTACGGTCTGTTGGTCTACTTTGCTTTTCCTAACACTGTGAGATTGGAGTCCAGAATGCTGCAGTGCTGTTGAAATGAGCGTGAAATTAAACATAGACGATGCTATTTGTTTTTACAGCTCATCTCTCATCTCCAAGAGGTAAGATTTTTAAAAACATATTTTATTTACATATGAACTGTTACTTGTCTGTAAAAAAGAGATTACAGTGAGGATATAGCCTGGCCGGCAAAGTTGCAAGCCTTGTTTTCATTGGTTCGCAATAGAGGTCATTCACGTGACGTCACACGACCGCCCCCCCCCCCACGCCCCCCCCCCACGCTCCCCCCACGCTCCCCCTGGGCTACCTATACAAGCCCATTCTAAACCACAGTCTGTCTGCTTCGATTTACGATGAAACACGGTTCAAAGAGGCCCAAAACTTCATCAATGATATTGCAGGCTTTACTATAATCAAAATGGTGAAGGTATATGTGGCAGTTGAGTGCAGCAACCCTGAAGAGAGTTGTTCTATCCGATACAGAGAAACCCGGAAATAAGAGCGGTGCAGTCTGAAAATGTTTCCACCATCGTAATTGAACCATACTAGGCTTTTTGAGGGGTCCTCAAAGGTACTTCATCCCAAAGGCGTCTTTCGCTAAGGAGGAGCTGCACAACGCAGCGAGATGATTGGACGAGAGAGAACACAGACAAAGCAGAAATAAGAAAATATTTTTTTTTCACCAAACACTGACTTGATCTTGTGATAAACAGCTGTATTTCCAGTGATGGTAACTTAGCCTATATGTTGAGCTGACATGCTTTGCAAATTAAAGCTAGTGCACGTTAGCAACAGCTTTTCTGAAGAATCATATCACATAATGCATCATAGCCAAACCCAACGCTTTACATAAAGAGATGATAAAACATGGTGTAGATGTGCAGCAAACTGAAATAAACCAAAACATGTCACAGCGCCACAATCTGGAACTGGAATTATCAATGAAGTAAATTAATTTGATTGCAAGACTTGCCTGCGAGATACAAAAAAAGGAGTGGTGACTGTCTGCTATTCATAACATTTCAGGCAAAGTGAGAATAGGTATCTGGGATGAAACCTATTTCAAATATATAGACCAACTTACTTTTAATGTTGAATGGATCGGCCAAAACTTCATATTGTCTCACATTCTTCTCATCAACCAGTTGGACCAATCTAATTGGTCCAACTTCAGATTTAAACAGGTGAATTTCCTTTCCTTTCTCAAACCCTACACCTACATCTGAATTGTATTGCAACCGATGTGTGGTTTGTAAAAAGTTAAGTGGACACTATTGAATGACACCTCACACATGCGTTTCCACTTCTCCTGCGCCAATAGCCCAGACTGTGAACTCTCGAGTCGCTCCAAACTGTAAGGAATACAGAATACTCAATGACATAAACATAAGAACATTAACAGGTGCTTTATTGAAACCACTGTATTCCCATGTCAGGTACGTTGCCATTTTTGTGATTATTTTTCGAGTCCATTCAAATTTCTGGCAACTAGAGAAGTACTATTCACTTTGGAGTTGTAGCTTTTGCTGTCACTGCATCACGTGTGTGAATGTAGGTGTTGGAAACTGAGTGGAAAAGTGTGTCTTTTTGGATGGAAGTCCTGGTAGTGTTGGTGATTTGTGTTGACTTAAGTTAGAGTTGTGCTATATTAGAGATGTAGCTGGAGCCTGTTGATGTTCACCTATTCACAAATCTGTTTCATTTGTGGCTGCTTGACAACATATTATTTTCTAATTCATTTGCGTAATTCATATTAAGATATAAAATCATTGCAGCCCACATTGGCTCCCAAAACCTAATTACTAAGCCAAGGGGGAAGCTCCTGTTAACAGGCATATAAAAATAGTAAAATTTAAGCCGCTTATAAAAGTTACTTCTTACTGACAACTTTGGGCCTTATTACTATCAGCCATTTTATGTGCACTGCTTTATATCCGCGTCAGAGTGCTGTCCAAATTGTTACCAAAAAGTCTTATTCAAACAGAGCTCCTCATATTAGTCGGTCCAATGGAGCAAAGTCCTGGAAAGTGTAGCTGCCAGTGTATGATGCCAAGCTAAATGTGCATTCAGAGCCATCCAAGTGCCATCTATGTGGGAATCCACACGCTGCAGCAGTCTGTTTTAACTGGAAGTCTTTATGCAACACATTTGCCTTCTTCTCCAGTTGGACTGAAAGTCACAGTGAAATTGATTATTTTTGTTATTCATGCACAAATGAAGAGATACTGCTGTGAGAGTTAGATTGGGATATGAAATCCAGACTTGAAACCAAAACTAATTGGCAAGGTTATTGACAAACGTTCCTCATAGAATATACATACCAGTATATTCTTGTGAGTTGGACCTGCTATTCAATACATATTACATTTCGTTTAACTGTAGAGGATGTGCTGAACATGTGCTAATTGCTTAAATGATTGACCATTTCTGGAAATATAAATCAACTACACTATAAAACACAATGAAGTCATTTGTATTACTGTTTCATTTACACAAGCGGGAAGTTTCTGCCTTTTGTAGTTCCTTGACAAATTTAGGATGTTGTAAATGTTTTGGAAGATGCTGTGCCACAAAAGCTAATTTAATCCTGAGGAAAATATTGAAGCACGTGGTCTTCTTACACTCAAAGCCTATGTTTTATAGGCTTAGGCTTTTTAGGCTTAGTATTGGATCTGATGGACATGTATCAACCTGTTGGTTTTTATAACCCTAATGGGGAAAACATGAATTAATAATAATAATGATAAATATAGCCGCAAGCGGCAATGATCGGCCCTCGCCACGCCGCCGCCACGCCGCCGCCACGCCGCAAGAGGAGCCCCAATTGTCCTTTTATTACGCCTACTGCTGAATCTGTGACGCTGTCACATCTTCTCCCCTTTGTTTTACCATCAAAAAGCTATTTTATTTTGAATTCTTGGCAAAATGTGCGGCTTTGCCGCACAGACACCGTGACTCTTTGAATGAAAATGTGGATAACTTTTGATGGTCTTGAAGATGAGTCTCACCAAATTTCAGGTTAATAGGGCTGACGCCCTGGGAGGAGTTTGTGAAAGTCTAAAGTGTAAACATGAAAGGTTTCGGTCATCGTTACGGCAACGCCATAACAATTATGACATGGGTCTCATTGACTTTTTTGATGGGGATGCTAAAATTGAGTTGTGTGTCAAATTTCATATAATTTCGCAAAACTAAACATTTAACCTCCATATAAAATCTGTAGGGGGCGCTGTGGTGCCAAATTTATTTATTTCACTTCAAGTAGGTTTAGGGCAAAGAGTTTAACAACTGATTCTAATTTGACACAATTCGGACTTTATCTGCGCAAACGGCAGAAATGTTAAATTTGGGAGATTTCTGAAATTCTAGCTAAAGTTTGCGGCTTCGCCGCACAGAGACCGTGACAGGTATCAATGTAATTTTAATAACTTTTGATGTCCCACTCCTCAGTAGCATTTTCACCAAATTTCAGCTTTTTAGGGCCAACGGCCTGGGAGGAGTTTGTAAAAGTACGACGTTTGGAAAAACTCCCGAGTCCTGCTTAGCCATTTTTTAACCAATATGGCCGACATTTGGTTGGGTGGACGGCGTTGCTGTAATAATATTTTTTACTTCTCTTGTCACCATCTACCTCTGCGCCAAATTTCATGATTCTACGATCAGATTTTTTTGGGGTCATTTCCTATCTCTCAATGCATTTTTGGTACATTTGGGGGCGCTGACGCGCCAATTTTTTTTTATTTTATAAAAGGGAAATAGCCAGAATGTAGAGAGGCACGATTTTTAGAGGTGTGAACATTTTTGTGACTTTTCGTCAATGTTCACTGGGTGAAAAATAGGGGGGTTGGTCCCGAGAAGAAAGAAAGAAAGAAGAAAGAAAGAAAGAATAATATTCCGATGCGAAAACAATGTTTCCCATTTTTCAAATATCATAAACTATACATTTTCGGACCTCATGGTGTGGGTCCCTGGTCACTGACGGGTACTTTCGTTAATTTTGAGTGGGCTCCGCCCACTTTGTGTTTTTGGCCCTCTATACAGTAATAATGTTCAATTTTTGCATTACATGTTTATATGCACGGAAGATATGGGGAAGGTATTCGTGAGCTACTAAGCATAAATGAGTGCTTTAATTTACATTGGGATACAATGTAAAGTGCTCGTTTAGTGCGCACTTTTGCACCGGCTTCGCCCGTTTACAACGGTAATGTTCCATTTTCCAACTACTAATTAGTATGCACGGGGCGTGCATGAGTGAAGGAGTGCGTTAGTGAGTGCTTGGAAGTGGGCGAGCGCTTCGCGCTCGATTTCGTGCGCACTTTCGCAGCTGTGCTTCGCATGGCCTTACGAGATTAATAGACCTCTCGCCAGCTTGTGGCGCTCGGGCCTAATAATAATACTAAGACTTAAAGCGCTTTACAATGCATTCTTCATTCACTCCTGCCTGGACGTGGTAAACTACTATTGTAGCCACTGCTGCACTGGGGCAGACTGATGGAAGCGTGGCAGGAAATCTGTGCCATCAGCCCCTCCGACCACCACCAATCATTCATGCACACACCAGATATATACTGGCAATGGGGGTACTTGCTTAAGGACACAATGGCAGTTTCCTCCACTGTGGCACCCATCATGTTCCAGCAGTCTCCCATCCAAGTACTGACCAGGCGCTGTCCTGCTTAGCTTTTGAGATTTCAAGTTAGTCTCAAGTAAGTCCCAAGTTTTCGGCCTCAAGTCAGAGTCAGGTCCTGTTATGGAATTTTTGCAAGCAATCACCAAGAAAGGATGAAACAGAAACAGAGTTTGTCTCTCTCAAAAGGTGGAAGTTTATTCACTCGTGCACAGTGAACAATCTCTTTCCCTGACAGAGGAATCCGTCCCGTCCAGAACAATTACAAAGCACATCTTTTAAAGGCAGTCACACAAATTGACACGTACTCACTATCTCATTCAGAGGTGACCTGACCCTCAATCGGAGGTGACTTGACACACAATCAACGTCCTGACGCATGAATGACCTGATACTGGCCCGATCCAGAGGCGCCGGACAATACTAATCAGGAAACCGTATTCTTATGTCATCTGCACACCGAAAAACAATATATGAATGAATGAATGAAATGACATGACATGGCCAATTTTCCATTACAGTCCCAAATCAAAGAGAGGCAAGTCTAGTCCCAAGTCAATGACCCACAAATCTAGTCCAAGTCTACTTTGAGTTTCAAGTCCTTCCAAGTCATTGTACCAAATTACCAAAAACATCCCAGTTTTTTGCTATTTATATGTTTTTTTTATGAATAGTTCTTCTGATCACATCTGAGTAACAACTGTAGAGAGAAAATGTTTTTGAAACAGACAGTATCAAGTCAACTCAAGTCACAGAGTTTATGTCCAGTCAAGTCTGAGTCATTGGTCTTCAAGTTCAAATCGAGTCCCAACTTTTAGTCCATTTTATAGTCAAATCTCAAATAATTAAAAAAAGTCATGAGTTGTAAGTCTGCTTAAGATCCACCTTGTCTATTATGAAAGTGGCGAGTGCATAATGGTTGGTGGTGGTTGCGATGGTGTAGATTTGCAGCTTCCGTAAGTCTGCTCCAGGTCAGCGTTGGCTACAGAAGTGGTACAGAAGTCACATGCCCCTCTTGCCAGTCCAAAGCTATAGCCAAAGTCACATTCTCAGCTAAAGTAATTCAAATTTTCTGAAAGTTCACCCACAATTTGCATGAAGCTGTCAGTCACTCAAAGCATTGCTGAGGCTGACCAATAGGAGGTGTGGGTGGGGTAATGTGTCTTTATTTGAGAATAACTTGCTACACGTGCTGCTGTATTACCCTGACCTCTCTCCTCTCTCCAGTTCACCCTTGAGTCTATAAGGCCTGTGCTGAAGCCATCTCTCCGCAGCATGTGCAGTGTTTAAGAGTTGACCCGTGTCATCAGGAGCAGGCTGAGGAAACACATTCCTGGAAGCTAAACATATGGGCTGGAAAAGCAGTGGGTGGCAGTGACATAAAACAAGCTGAAAGAAGACACTATTAAGACCCTCAACAACAACATACCCCCCTCTCTCTGCTTCCTCCATCATGACAACCTCATTATCACCCCAAAACCTGGACCCAAGCAGTTGAATAGCGCTGCTTGTGCTAAGCAGTGCAACGTTAGCATCGGATCTTTTATCAAGGCTAACTTTGTTTAATAAGTACAATTTCCTGGTGTTCATAGATTTCCATAACGTTCTTGTACACATTTTCACCCTTTTATTTTGAGGATTTTTACCCCATTCAATTTATTTTTAGTTGTTCAGTCAGTCTCACTAAAACCTATGAATAATCAGAGCAATTTCATAGGACCCCATCAGATTCAAGGGGCACCCATTCGAACAGTAAATCCCCAACTACGAGCAGGTCAATAATCAAAGAAAGGTTATTGTTTTTTTGTGTGTGTGTGTGTGTGTTTACTTCACTTTTTTTTTAACAGTATTGTATTGTTTTTACCTGCATTTGCGTGTGTAATCAATTGTGAGTTGTGACATTGTTTTACTTTTGGCAAACCAAGGGCCCCCAACAAGAATCATGCGCATGGCCCTCAAAATGCTAGAAACAGCCCTGAGCACCGCTTTAAAATATCATGATGGTTCCTGCATGACTGTACAGTGCTAGGAATAAGTTGAACGCAAACAGTTTTGTTATCAGCACATGATGTTGGTCCCTTTCCCAAACCTTAGCCGTTCGCTCTGGAACTGACGTAACCCGTGTATTGCTAAGAGTCATTACAGTTGACATCTGCCTGGCACTGAGACTGGGCCAGTAAAATACATGACACAGGAATTCACATGCACTCAAACACACTGGCAAAGATGAATAAACAGCACGGGGATTGCCGGGAAATCTCCTTTACTACACAACAGATTCCACAACGTTAAGTCCCCCATGAAGCAAAATGTGCTGATATAAGGTTTCACAACTACTTTAGCCTTTTTCAATTTTCAGTTAAACATGAAAACTGGAGCAATTTGTCGGTGCAATAGGTCCATGTGACTCCATTTGAAATTATGACACCCAATTCAAAAATGTCACAAACCAAAGTAAAACATTTCTATCACTAAAGAATCATCAGTCAGTCAGACAGTCCTAGTTCCAACCTTACCCAGATTTAACAATGGAGCCTTGGATACGCTTGTATTTGTAGTTCTATCCCATTCAAAACACAGCTCAAGCATAAATCTAATGGAAATACTATTATCCGCCACAATACACAAGATAAAATGTAATCATATCAGTTACCCACATTTGAGGTCATTTAGAGAAAAACAGAGCTCTAATTGCTTGATACTGAATCCTTATCTCACCCCATTTTCCCGCCTAGATAACAATTTCCCGCTTGATTCGATATGGATTTTATTTCTCCACATTTTTATCAATAGTGTATCAGGACACAAAGGGAGTTTTGTGAGGACACAGTAGCAACAGGTGTGGCTGGAAGAGTTCTGTGAAAACAAGAGCTGTGTTGGAACAAAAATATGCTAAAATTAGTCACTGAATGTACGCTTGACTGAGTTTAAAAGACGAAGAGGGCCACAATGAGTCATGGATCCACCCGTTACCTTTCACTTGTGTCAAGTAAGTGTTTGCTGTGTGATTTATTTTGTTATCATTATTAAGTGCTGATGAGTGTGTGTGTTTTAGTGTAATCCTTAGAATTGTATTTGAATAGAATTTGAGCAATAGCCTTTGAATCAAAAGAGTTTCAATATTCATCGTCAAAAATAAATCTCAAATCAGTTAACCTGATCAGATTTGTGACTGTATCCCATTAGCACGTGAGCCCCACTGACCTCAAACTGCCCTGTGCATTCCTCCTTGCTTCAGGCTAATCACAGCATCACACCACCTCTGTATTGTTACTGAGAGCCAATATAATCTTCTATTTCTGCTATCTGCCTCTCATTGGACACAGAGATCCCATTGCAGCACACACTCTAAACTTCAGCTCGACTGGGCTGTGGATTCCATCATTATTTAGAAGATGCAGATGTGCCCAATTGTTCTAAATAAACAATGAAACTATTACATACATTGCAGTTTGTATAGGATACAGACAACCCCATGGCAGGTTGAGCAACACGAGCAGATGGTCTGGAAGCAGGTGAGGTGCATCAGGTCCCCTGGAGATAGCAATTAAATGAGGGAGTTTAAGTATTTTAGAGAAACTATTACTGAGCAGTACATTGCACCTTCTTTATGTTTTATACGGCCTAAATGAGGACATTTACAGTAAGTTTTGAGAGCTGTCCCATATCAGTGCAGTGTTTGTTAGGACAGTGCTGCCATCCAGGATTGGAGTAGTCACACCAAACCTCCAAAAGCATAAAGTACCTGAGTCAGATGTTCTCTCTGCGGCCTGAGTGCCATGGTGATAAAACAAAGGTAAATAACCACAAAGTATCACTGAAATATTCAAGACACAAGGTTCAAAACATTTACAGGACACATTACAGTGGTCTCCTTAAAGCTGGGAGGTTGACAACTGGAATCCAGCACAAAACTTTTGTTGTGTTTTTGGGCAAGACACTTCACCTATATTGCCTGTGTAAATGTGGTGTGTGAGTGAACGTTCAGAGAATGACAGCTACATTTCTGTCAGTCAGCAGCTGCCGCTGTGGCTACCAAAGGAGCTTACCATTGCAGAAAAGGAGATATTCTAGTTCAGAGCTAAATGCTTTATTCATTATGTCATAGTTCTCTCCAAGTCCCACTGATAATTACAATGCCAGCATATTTCACAAGTAATCCAGGCTTTTTTTGTTTGTTTTTGGTTGGGACGGTGCATGTTAATGAGACACACAATAATTTAAGTGTTTTGGCCAAAGACATGTCATGTGATGTGCTGATCAGAGCGGGGTTCAACCCACCGACCTTGAGGTTGGGTAGACGAGCGCTCTGACCTCTGAGCCACTGTCTCCCTGTGTCACTTGTCATTATACTTTATGACTCAGACTCAGGTCCACCACAGAAGTCTTGAAGAAGCCATCTTGAAAATAGCATGTTGGTTTGTAACACAAATGTGGAATTTGTGACACACAGACGAGATTATTTCAGCTTTGACCCGACTATGTAAATAGTTGTCTCTTTGAAGACGTGACAAGACAAGGCATTTAAAACCAGCTCTGTGCTGGATCGCAATAAATCAGTGTTCAAGCAACAAAGAATTGAATCCATCACACATGTCCAAAAGAACCCTAACCCATGATAATAATAATAATCATAATAAAATAGAGTCAAGCCAGTACTTTACCATAAAAAGTACAGACCAGTATTATAACAGATTCAAACTAATATTGTCACCCTGAGTCAATACAACTACAATAAATGTAGGTAAATGTTATGTATGATCACATTCTGAATCTTAGACCTGTGCTCTCAAAGTTTAGAGAGCAATAGGCATTGAAGCATTGTAGGACTGTGTTCTGTACTTTCTACTGTGATTGAGCTTTGGTTTAATTGAGTAAAATAATATATATGTAGGCATGTGCGTTTTCATCCATGGCAAATAAGATATTGGCCCTTGTGTTTACAATAATGCTGGTCTACTGCTCATGTTTTGTCCACCACAGATTAAAGAGGCCTTTCAAAACAAATGAACTGAGACCAAAAATGAAATGCCAGTAAAAAGTATTTTTGATAGAGCTGTGCTATTACAGTCTATTGTTCTATTCTGGTAAAAACAAGATTATGAAAACCAACATGTTTCAGCACCTTTTGCATTTGATCCTGCTGACAAATACAATTGTGATAGATATGCTACTATACTGTTACCGGAACGCTCCATATTGTCTATTTGATTTGGACTCAACAAACATCACCAAATAATTACTATAAAGAACAAAATGCACCTTGAACTGTAAGTCATAGTGAGTGAAATTGAGCAAAGTAACCTCTAAAAACAGATGGAAAACTCTCTTAATGCATTTAAAACAGACAATTCACGTTTTCTGGATGCCCTCAACTTGGTCCAGCAGTGAAGGGCCAAGAACTTGAAGTACCACCAAAATGAGTGATTGACTGAAGACTGTGGTGTGTTTCCTTTCACCCTCCAGATGATTAATACATTATAAAAGCCAGACTGCGAAGAAATACAGTTGAGTGTGAAACCAATGGGTCGTCTAAAAGTGATGTGAAAAATCGATTCTCACAGGATACGAAGATTCAATGCACACATTTCCAACATATGAACGGCTTTCTCAATGTGTTCTTCAAGATCCGGTACAGAGAGTCCAAATATAATACAGTTTCCAATGTCGAGCACTTGATTTGAATGCTTCTACATTTGCAGTTAAGCTTGCGGCTTAAAAAAGACATTAATTTGTCCACAGCAGCAGCTACATTGTGCAAACTGGCCGAGCTCTGATGAATTGCAGTGGGGTCACGGGACAGGAAGTGTAGACAGCCTGAATATTTACATTAGGATACGGATAGGTTTGTACACAGCAGGTGGAGTAACCTTCTGTGATCTCCAAAAAGAACAGAAGGATTGTAAAATGCAAGATAATTGTTGCATTCATTAGTTAAATTTAGAACGTCATTACCAAGAAAGACCCCGCTGAGATCAGTAAAGTTAATTTGCAAAAACGTCCACGGTAGAAAGATGAAGACTAAGCTTTTAAATGTTGCTCTTGGATGTTCTTATTAGGAAATGATTATGATTTGTTGCAGTATTCATACTTTTACAATTAGGGATCATTGTTGTTAATTAAATTCCCTTTTGTTTAACTCTATTTAGTAGCATTAGGCAAAATGTACAACTGAGAATGGTCAATTAAGAAAATAAACCAATTTGGTTTGCATATACTACCATGAATTCATATAAAAACAATTGGTCCTGAAAAGTACAGAAACTTGTGGTACTCAATTCTGAATTTAAAAAAAGCTTGTGCATTTATTTGTACATTTAATTCCCAATTTTCATACACATTGACACCAAAATACAAAATACATAGTTAATTTAAAGGTGTACTTTGCTGGTAGAGGCCTGCCACCTGCCTGTCGCCATGGAGGACAGGCTGTTGGCTTGTCTGGAATGTTGCACAGTATGGCTTTAAACTTATTTAAGTAAGTGGTGCCACCAGGCCAAGGTACAGGTCAGATCTGTGGCAAGGCACCGTTTACAGTAAGAATGCATGTCTTTAAAGCAATAAATGCAAGATAGACTGATTAAATGCCATACATTGGAACATTCCATGGATACAAGCACAAAGCAGACCATCCACCCAAAAGTTACACGATGCACCTTTAACGTAGTAGAATCACAGAACTTTCCACGAGATTCCTGAAAAAAACACCAACATAAAACCACGCTATTATTTATAGCACTGTCACAGTCACAACTAAATGTGTCAAACAAATTCCGTGCAACACCCTGCAGAGTTCTCTGTATTCATTTTCATGCCAGCACAAAACCCGGCAGGCCTTCTACAATGGCAAAGGGGCTGCGTATTTGAGTTGGCGTCTCGTACCCAGATTTATACCTTCCACTACAGGTCTGCCCCAACAGTGCCTGGTGTCATCGTTATAGTGTGCAGTTGTGTTTATGCAAGCTCCATTCAAATATTTGAGTAGCACATGTGCGGATGAGTGGGACAGGGGGTCATTTTAACAGTCGTGTCAACAGCGAGAGAGCCCACCTTTTGTCGACTCGGCAAACACGCCGTCGCTCAAGAAGTAATGGCTTCTTGGAAGGGTTTGATAGCGCTAACATTGGGCTCTCTCAAACAACAGGCCTGGGGTGTATAAGATATGGGTCTGGTGGTGACAAAGGTGACATTAAACATTAAGTTAGGAACATTACGCAAGATTGGATACCGAGTGAGATAATCTGAGAACTAAGGAGGAGTTGCAACTTTACAAAAGGCTATAGTGTCCAAACTATGGCCCGGGGAGCATAGTCGGCCCTCAGACCAATTTCTCAAGTTTAGCCCACATTATCTTGAGAAGAGTGAAACTGCTGGGTGTGGAAACAAGGGCAGGGCTAGTTTCAGTTATAACTCCTCCCTTTGGAGCAGGCCCAAATTAGCTCAGGACAGTTGAAATCGTTGCAGCTCAAATAATTTACATCAATATGAAAATGACTTTTGAAGCGTCTTGAGTTTTATAACGGTGTCCTGATGACTACCTTTGAAACCTTTTTGACCCCGGACTACACAGATTACTATTACTGCGACAATATATCTTGAAGTACTTTTTCTCCAAGTTTAAAATGTTCTATCATTAAAACATCAACACGCTTTTGTGTGAGACATACTGAGAGATGTGGTGACGCTATAAAAACCTCAGATGAAACCTGCTTTTTTGAAGTATTCACACTTGTATTACACTCGATTCATGGACAACAATGTGTCAAGGAATTCAGAAACTTGGAATTTGGAAATGAAAAGGGCACGTTCCACCTAACCTTTAAAATAATGCATTCTGTTGTCATAAAGGTGTTCACGGTAAATATATTGCATTTGTATTGATAATGTGATGCCATAAGAAAACCAGAGATGAATCCTGTCAAATCCACCACTCCCTGTGTCTCTCCTTCTCTCTTTTGGAAAGTTTGTGTGGAAGTTTCCAGGTCCCACACGCTCAAGGCCTGAAGCCGAGCCACATCAGACTGAGCTTCTGTCAGGTACCGCTACGTGGGTTTGTGTTTACTCAAGCTCCACTGCTCCACCTCTCCACTTCTGTCTCATAGCAATATCACATGGAAATGATGACCCCGGGATAACAGTATTTACAAAATGTAATAATTTTTATGTGGCAGTTACATTTGTGGTATTCATATCCTCATACTGTATTTTATTCCCAGACGACCATACCACAAGCTCATGTCATCCCTCTCCGCTGGGGTTTGTGAAAGCAGACACAGACACACCTGGAGTCACTGCCCTATCCAGAGCTGTGACGCACGCTCTCCGATGGAAAGAACATGTGCACTTAGCAAAAAGAAAAATGTTGATGACGCACAATGGATGCTGTGTAAGATACTTTTGACAAATGTAAATAATATAAGGTTAAATGAGGCACACTTTAATGATCCCCATGGGATTATTGATGATGTGTTTGAGGAGCTCCAACAGTGTCACAGACGCATATCCAGCTGGAAGATGATCACTGCAGAGACTCAGATTAATAACCATACTTTGGAGTTCAGAACAGAAGCTCTTTAACTGAAGGTCACAGAGGCCTAAGATGAGACTTAAGATGAGATTTATGAAGACTGAAGATGTATCTTCAGACACATCAGTTGATAAATGATCAGTGGAGGTTACCGAAACCTCTGAAACATCTGATGCATAGGAGGTGCAATCTGAGAATCTCACCACAGTGGCTGGAGTTATGGACTTGGAAATTCACCTGGCAATGCCTCATGGTGCCTAACATGACTCCTCCTTCATCTACCCTGCAGAGGAGGAGGTCGTCCAGGTCAATGAGGTCCGGGACACTGAGGAGTCTGCAGAGGTTAGTTCACCAGTGCCTGTTGACGCAGCACCAGAGAGGTCTAGGTTAAGGTGGCCAAAAATTATGATGCAGAGACTGCTCTGAAATGAGAACCATGAGGCTGAGCAGGTATCAGAGTCCGACAACACATATGTATGAGCATGTTCTCCAACAGTTATGAATACAGTGCAAGCATCATCTGTCAAATACTGAAGGACATGTTAAACCAAAAGCTGTGAAGAGAAGACTTCGAGATCATGAACATGAAACCACCAGCAAGAAACATTATGGATAAATACCAATGAGTATCCTCAGTTTTATCTTAAAACTGAGAACAATTTATTAGTAGTGTTGTAAAGAATTCAAACACGTTTTTAATCTTCCATTTTATTGTGTTTGTTTCTCTGCATATAGAGTAAGGCTTTTTGAATACTTTTTCCATACTTACAAAACAAATACTACATTTTAAGTTGATGATAATTCTTTGAATTTCAAATACTCCACACCCCTTGTTGTAATAGGTGAAAAGCTCAGGAGAGAAAATATTAAATTGCATCAAGATGTTTTGATAGAATTAGTATTTGAATGAGCTTTGACATTTAATATTGCAGTATTGTTCCTTTTTTTGGGACAGTCTGCTTCAATTCTCCACGTGGCTTTAAAAGTGCACTCTTTGGGATATTCAATGCCCCATTTATATTTGGAAAAAGTAAATCAGACTTGCTCCCAAATATCTTGGCTAATTATGGTGAACCACCTGGTGATTTTTTAAACACGTGAATCGTGAGACATCAGGACAAATCAATTGAACAATATGTGATCAGATCCAGATTCAAGCGTTTATTTTGTCAGCTTTTCTCAACCACTTTTCAACTCCGGCATTTGTCATTATGTGTTTTTTTTTATGCTGTATATTGCAATAGACAGAGACAGTGGCTGGGTATTTTCACTTTGAACTGGCACTGTCTCAGGCTATGGATTATTCATCATAACACAAATGAAACACTGCTCTCTAGTGGTGTCCATGTGAAATTTCAAAATGTAGTGAATTTAAGAGACCGGCTACATTTTTACTTTCTCATTTAATTTAACAGTTGATTGATGTAATTTATGATCATGTAAATACTGCGCTTCAACTGTGCATTACCACAACCTCCCGGTTCCTAAATACACATGAAATGTGATGCAAGCTGCTAACGTGGCTCTCTGAAAAAACTTTATTTATGGCTACTTCCCTTGCAGGTCTCCAACTGACGTAATGTCTCCTGCCATTTGGAGTGTCAGATTTTAACAACTTGTTTCACACGTATGACATGTCTTTTACCAGAGCCTGACACCCAGAAATGAAATACAGGCAGTTTATAAACTGTCAAATTACCCAACCTCATGGTCGGTGGGTTAAAGAAAATAATGAAAAAGACTTATGATAAACATGTGATATATTGGTACATATTACCGTAGTTCTGAATCCCCAAAATATACATACATCTTTAACATGCAAATGCATGTTTTATTACTGTCAAATAATCTTAAAAAAAAACATCTTAGGCACCTAGACAGTCAGGTGGACACAAATAGCCATACTTTTTGAGCAATATTTATTATCTGTGTATCTGTATATTGTTATATAATATGGGTCCTTATCTTGATACTTCTTATACAACCACATGCACCACATTATTCATATATAGCAAAGCTCCTTGCATACATTCCTGTCTAACTTTGGTTAGACCGTTTTTGAATTATTACAATTAAAATATTAAAAACATTTTTTTTTTACCGTCAGTGCTTAAGCCTCAAGCATGTAATGATATAATATACAGCACATATTTATGTTTTAAAACATCTGAGGAAAACATGACTAAATTAAATTTTCAATTAATAGGAGTGACCGTTGATTGTATATTGTACTATAAAGCGTTATTAAAAAGTGTTCTACTGTTGTGTGTGTTGTGTTATACTACAACTAAATATTTTTCTACAATGGAACACTCCTGGACAAATAAGGGATTACGCCGACTTAGTTATATCAGTTTAAAGGTTTTAATTTAACCGAATATTTATTGTGACTTTTAATGTTCAAAACAATGTTGTAATATATCAAGGTCGGCCTTTATGCACTGTATGATAATAAGGCTGTAATGCAATGATATATAACTTAACTGAATGTACAATGCTAGCTACAATGATCAATGTCCCTCTTTAGATCTCAACAAATACTCAACAAAACAGGGTCACTCTCTTTTTCATGTAAAGAAAAGCCAGGTACGACACTCCTCCCAGAATCCCTATCAGGAGTGTAGTGCCAAAAATAACTGGAGCGTTCTTCCTGGCGACGCGGAAGGCCACCGGGAGCACGGCAGATATTAGGATGTTATTGACATGGCCAAGCACCCTCTTAAATGCCGGTCGCTGCACCACACGCCCGTAGTATGTTTCTATGTTGACGCGGTTACCATTGCCCCAGTAACGCTGAGACAGGCCCAGGAACTTGAGCCGGTGCAGGGTGACCGCAAGAGAGACGTCAGCCATACTGAAGAAGTCACCGCACAACCATGACTGACAGCCCTCCTCTGTCAAGACAAGTATATATAGTTAGTCTTAGGAGTTATTCATAATTATGATTTCATTCATCCGACACATTTCATGCTGCGCAACATAAGATGCAAAGGAGCGCAGGTAATATTGACAAAAATGAACGTCTCCATTTTTTTGGGAGTATCTCGATAACGATATTCAGATGATATTATGTCAATCCAACAGACATGTGTTAAAGCATGTCCTTAGAAGTTGAGGTTTAATCATCAGACAAATGTGAAAAGTCTGTAAAATGAATTATAAAATGCATAAATTTTACATATCTTCAAAGCAATATTCACAATATTATCTTAATTTCGATTTATTTCCCACCTCTATACAGTACATTAAAAAGTAGCAAAAAAAGTTTAATTATGTCAACTGGACAAAGGTTTTAAGAGAGAAGACGTATTTCCACTCCCAAGAACCTTCTTTAGTTAATTTAATCTGATCTGATGACAGAACCTACTTGAACGACTGAGGATTACACAAAGAGCTTACAATAAATACTTTACCATGAACTGTGTAGAAACTTGTAATAACATGTAACCTTAACGTAACACATAAGTATACCATCTGTAATAGCAGTTATATTGTACCTAGGGTTATGTTTATTGGGTTCAGGGCACATGTTATTGGGCAACAAAGATAGCCATCCCAGATAGACATGTATTCCTAAATGTATTCATTAAATTTGGAGAATGCTATTGACAAATTGAGGATTGAACTCATAAGCTCCTGGTTCAGAGACAGAAGTTTACCTGGTGTTTCCTCGATCCTCCTCTGTAGCTCTGTCTCTACTTGGTCCATAACATTCTCTAGTTCGTCCAGTAACTTCTTCAGATACTTCATATTGTCATGATCATACAACTTAGACTGAAATAAAAGAATAAAAAATACTTGGTCATAAATCAGCCAAAGAATGTTAATGTGACCTGCAGTCTTACCTTTAGTCGCCTTTGTTTGGCAATATAAGCATCTTTCAACTCTGGGTTCTCCTCAGCCAGTTTCTTTAGCTCTGTCTGTGTGTTTCCAATCTGTGCTGTTGGTGCAAATTGAAAAGATGTCAAGAATATATGTGACTGACCAAATAATCAAAAATAATGATTTAACCATATTATGGTTAAATCATTATTTTTGATTATTTGCTCCCAAAAAAGTAAATTTAAATGTTAAAATGCTTTTGATTTGTTTTTTTAAACGTGTCATTTAACTGAACCTTTTTATACAGAAAGTTTAATCTAATAAAGCTGGTCGCAAACTAGAGGAATGGCAATTCCTTTAGTTTATTAATTATTCTATTTATCAGAAAATTAAGACGCTGTCCCTGATTTGTACTGTTTAAAAAAGTGAATCTTAAACTGTTTGCGGCAGTCCAACAGTATTCTTCACTTTTTCATGCATTTTTGCGTTTAAATTATTCACAATGGTGAGTTTAAGAGCGCTTTTCACAATTTTCAAAGCCAGGAGCGAGTATTGCTGTCACAGTAAAGCAAACAACAACTAGCATGCACATATGTTCAAATTATCTTGATCCTGCCCTCAAACTTGACCTCCAAATCATACAGTGTACTTCTTCTTAACTTCCTTTTTGCCGTTGTCCCTCTCACCTCGTATACATGAGGCAGCGTACGCCGGTATGTGTGAGTCCACAGTGAACTCTGGATGCAGAATACAGCCATGTGTGTAGGCATCCATCTGCAGTGAGTCTAGCAGCTCTCTGTAATGTTGAACTCGGTGATAGTATGTGCTGCCCTCCTCGGGAATCAACTTCACAGTGCCCTCTGAGGGAAAAAGCAAAACCTTTACGAACAATGAGTAAGCATAGCGAGTAGTTGTGCAATCTTTCATGACTTTCAGAGACAATGCATGCTTACCAGATCAGGAAGAGGCTTTTAGTTGAGTGATAAAATAGCCAAACAATCATAAGCAGATGATTCCAAAAAATAAGATTACAATCAAATCATAATAAAGATTGGTAAGAAACGCAAATGTACAAAAAGGGAAATAACCAAAAGGCGAATGTGTTACCATGTGAAGCGGTCGATTGCGTCTTACCCTCATTGAAGTCGTGCTCCAGATACTCCAAGATCTGGTTGGGGTCACAGATAACGCTAGTGTTGTGGACCAGGACAGGAACCTCTCCAGTGGGACTGAGGTGCATGAACCAGGGCTCATTGTGTTCACTTAGAGGGAGGCTCACGTCATATTCCTCACAGTCCAAGCCTTTTTCGGCTATGGCCAGACGTACCTGCAGTCACATTTTAACAGTACATATACATTTAGGAGTGGGACGAGACACAATTCCCACAAGACAAGATGAGACACAAGATTGGGTCTATGAGAACAGGACAAGACAAGATTTTGACGTAATTTATATCTATATTTTTGGGCTCAAAATGTTTTATTCTAATGTTTTTAGTGTAGCATTGCTGGAACTACAACTTCTTTTGTTTCCATGCCAAATGTAAACGTTGCACATCTTGCAACAAATTTATCTTGCAAGATCTTGTCCCATCACAATTTTTTTTTCTTCTGTTTTAGTGTAATGTAAAAATATGCATGCACATCCCAGGAATTATCAACGCCAGGAAGTTGATTACGCACTGATGAAGTCCACGCTTTTTCTGTAATCAGATAATGATTACAGAATTATTATTCCTACCAATGGCAAAGGTTGTGGCTAATATAGCTTGATATGTCTTAATGGTAATGATTCTAAAAATGCAACGTTAATGTTCAGATGAACCGATGGTTCTGTTTTTAATCATAACAGTAATGAGGAGCTGTCCACGAAGCTGGTGCTGAAACACTCTGCACTCACCTTCTGAGAATTGAACGACTGCGTCCAATGATAAAGCATCAATTTAGACTCGTTTTGAGCTAAGTCACTCTGGGATTTAACGCCATGTTGCTCAATGGACGTGTCAAGAAGAGCTTTCTCCTCTTGAGCTTCAGATGTGTTTTCAGACGCCATCTTATCTGTTGTAAACTGAGGACACGGTACAACAACAAGAGTGGAGCTACATCTCCCTCTAGGGGCAAGGCATGGAAACATAACAAATGTCTAAGTTGACTCAAAGATAATTTAACTTCTACTTAGTTTGTGCAAATGTAGTTGGGAATAATATTTTTGTCTAGATTGGTGAACAAAACATTTATTCCCCCGACATTTTTTCTCTCTCCATATGTTGTTACTGTAGTAAAAACTAAACTCCAGCAGAGGTCAGTATTTTCCATGCATTGCATTTTTTTCAGTTGCTACAAGTAAACTTGAGTTACGTAATATCAAATCGATACAGTATTTGAAACCTCTTCATTCTTAAATTTAATTCATGTAGAGTTGTGGCATAATGAATAGTTATTTTTGTGCCTATTTTCTACCCTGTTCTTCTCATGAAAATGTCGTGTCATGCTGACGTTAACCATGTGCAAATCTGGCTCTCACTTTTATTGGGCTGGCAATGTCACTTTTGTCCACTTGCCTAGATTTAAGATGCTTTATCACCGGCTGTGATTTAGGAGACAATGTCACTCTGTCCTTGCTCAATAAATCATCGTTGGCCTTGGTTTGATCTAGAGAGAGACTGTCTTTAGTATTATAATAGTTTAACTCTCGGTGCACTGTTGTAATGAGGCTGATGCTGAGGAGATGCGGGGGGCGGGGTCTGCGGTGTGACGTATGCCGCGCTGGCCAGGAGCCTGTGTTCGGCCGTGGCTCTGTGTCTGTCTGTACCGCTCTCTCAGTGGGCGCAGCGGGGGGAGACGACCACCAGCAGCACTAGCATCCCTCACACTAACTCTGTGACAATGCTCAGACCATCATATCATCTATTGTCTTCTTAGTCAACACCGTTTCCCCATTGGATCAGAGTCACCCCGTGTTCTGTGCGCTCCTGGAGAGCTGCGTCTTCTTCATATCTGAATGACGGGCGGACGGTTTGATTTCGACGACGGCGGCACTTATTGCGGGGGTTGGGAAGATGGAAAAGCCCACGGACACGGCATATGCACCGGACCCAAGGGCCAGGGGGAGTACGCCGGCTCCTGGTCGCACGGCTTTGAGATAGTGGGCATGTACACCTGGCCCAGCGGGAACACCTACAAGGGCTACTGGTCTCAGGGCAAGCGGCATGGTTTAGGTGTGGAGAATAAAGGCAAGTGGGTCTATAAAGGCGAGTGGAGTCACGGCTTTAAAGGACGGTACGGCATCCGGCAGAGTCACAACACACCTGCCAGATACGAGGGCACCTGGAGCAACGGGCTGCAGGACGGGTACGGCGTCGAGACGTACGGAGATGGAGGTAAGAGGCGCAATAGTCACACCAACTGTGGCTATAAGTTGCGTGTCTCTTTAACTGTGATGATGCATTTTGCCATCTGATAGGAAGTTAGTGCTGGGCACTGCGTAATTTGATCAATGCTACCTTTTCATGTTGACATGTCCCACTCTCTGCTATGCACTCTAAAAGTGGATGCTCAATGTGCCTCAATTTAATGTATGTTCACACACCAAACACAAGCTGCTGTGAAGGTAATTCAGTCTCCACAGTACAGGCACCAAAAAACAACCTATCAGCAAAGTTATAAATGCACAATATAAAACAAGATATAGGCTAAACTAAACTAGATCTGCAGATTTACTCTTAGATGAGAGTTGAAACGTCTTGTTTTTCCTAAAAACGGATTATTACTCAGACTTGCCCCCAAACTGTTGACCTATTTGAATAGGAGACTATTAATTGATTATTTGAATGATACAATCCATTTATAAAAATCATAACACAAATTTGTCTAGTTTCAGTTAATGTTTGTAAGTATCTTTCTTGTCGCAACTTCTCATATGACTGTGGGAGTGGACAGTCCAGTTACCAGCTCTTTTGGCTCTGTGCCTCGTCCAAAGGGAAAGTGGAAATAAGAGCACATCTCTTGTTTCTGATCCGTGTCTTATCGCCTGATGTAAACTGTTTTCACATTTGAAACCACCATTCACTTGGTACTAATATTTCAAGTCGTAATGTAATTAGTACCTTATATCCCTGCAAAAATAAAACTTGATTGATAGTGACTTCAGTGGTTACAAAACAGGCGTAGTTATGTGAGCAGCAGTGTGCCCACTGAGTGAAAGCCTCAGTCACATATGAAGCTTCCAGAGGCTAGAGCCTGTGAAATCAGCTGATCCCAGTGATCTGCTCAACATCTGTCTGTCTCACTCTGCCACATCCCGAGAACTTGATCTGCCCGCTGACCAAATTGAACTGCAGCAAAGAGTCAGCCTGTTAATCTCGCACGATTTATCTTTATGCACTCCTGCATGACTTTTAAATCGTTTTCTCTCTCAATTCGACCATTATTGCTTATTTGTAACTAGGATTGGTGAGTTGGATTGAAATACCTTATTTTGGATTCTGGCTTCTATTGGAGGGTGTTGTTGTGTAGAAATAAATAATAATTAATGAATTATTTCACTCCTATGACTCACTCAGCTCCCCTGTTGTGATAAAGATGTTTTCCTACTTTCAACTTCTTGAAAATAGATTTCCATCTCATGTCATGTCAGGTATCAGTGTGTACAATTCAACAAGGAAAGGGAAAAAACAAAACATTTTTATTATGGTATTAACTTCACTACACAATCTCCTTTGTGTTTCTCATGAGGCATTATGAGAGTAAGTGCTGACAAATGCAGTGCTTGGTCAGGACTTGGTGACTGTGCAAAAGCGAGAAGATTAAGTACTTTAAACTACAGAATGCAAAAGTATATGCCATAAACGGTAATACTTTATGTAAGGTTACATAAAGTTACAAGGGCAACATTCATGAGCATTTTTCTATGCTCATTTTGTTTTGGCAAAAGTGTGGATCGTGTCTCTTCCTGGAACTCATTGTAACAACGAAAATCGTTTAGACTAAGAAGAATCAAGCGTTTTTAAATTTGACTCTTAAATTTGGTTGCACTAATGATAATAAGAAGCAACACTTATTTGACTTAGACGGTTTAGCCTTTTCATTGTCTCTTCACCTTGTTTCATGATTTGAGTCACATCTGTTTCTCTTTATTCCTCAGGCACTTATCAGGGTCAGTGGATGGGTGGGATGCGACATGGCTACGGTGTCCGTCAGAGTGTCCCCTACGGCATGGCCACGATCATCCGCTCCCCTCTTCGCACTTCCATGGCCTCACTGCGCTCTGAACAAAGCAACGGCGCCGTCCTCCACGACCTGTCCTCTCCGGTGGACGCACCGACCGGCAGCCGTGGTGGATTTGTCCTTAACTTCCACTCAGATACGGAGGTCGTCACAGGTAAAAAGAAGGGCCTTTTCCGCCGGGGCTCTCTGTTTGGCAGCCTCCGACAGCTTCGCAAGTCTGACTCTAGGACCTCCATCTCAAGCAAACGCAGCTCGGCACGCAGCGACGCCACCATGAGCCGAATCAGCTCCAGTGATGCCAACTCCACCGTCTCCATCGGTGACGGAGAGCTGCCCGACGAAGATCTACCTCTGGAGGATCATGTGGATGCCACCACCACAGAGAGTTACATGGGGGAGTGGAAGAACGACAAGCGCAATGGATTTGGTGTTTCAGAAAGGTCCAATGGGATGAAGTATGAGGGGGAGTGGCTAAACAATAAGCGCCATGGTTACGGGTGCACGGTTTTTCCTGATGCTACTAAAGAAGAGGGGAAGTACAAAAACAATGTGCTGGTGCGCGGAATAAGGAAGCAGTTGATTCCTCTTAAGAACCCCAAAACCAAAGAAAAGGTGGATCGAGCTGTGGAGGGGGCGCAGAGAGCGGCCGCCATCGCCAGGAGCAAAGTGGAAATAGCCGCTTCCAGGTATTGTGTTCCACGTTGGTGATCGGGTGGGAAACATTTTTAAATGAACATCCATATTTGGTACCACTTTACAACTGCACCTTAATTAGCCTTTATAAAGATCAAACAAACACATATAATGAACAAATTCCTGCTTGTTAATGCCCGGCCTCGTCAGATCTCAGTATCTAAGCAGGTCAGGGCCTGGTTAGTACTTGGATGGGAGACCACTGGAACACCAGGTGCCACAGGGGGGCGCTAGAGGAAATGCCGTTGTGTTCTTAGGCAAGACACTTCATCCACAGTGGTTAGTTTGTGCGCCTTGTTGCACTATATAAATACACTGTAAGAATAATAACGTTATTATTATTATTCAGGCTCAAAGGGTTTGGAGTTAGGGTATAAATTAAGTAGTTAGAAAGCCTGAATAATTTTTTATAAACAATTTATTAATTATGAATTAAGTGTTTGTTCATTAAAGCTATTCAATGCGTAGTTAGTCAAAAGTATTACCCTATTTTTCTTGTGATAATAGTAACCAGACCATACTTTCTTAGATACAAAAGTGTATAAATATCAGCTTAAACTATTTTAAAATACACGCACAATCCTAGTTATTTTGTGCATGTGTCCGACAATTTTTCTTTAGATATACTTAATGTTGTAATTGTCATTCCTTCAAGTCATTTTGATACAGCACGATATTTTGAAGGCGATATTGCCCACGTCTAAAGAATAGTTTTTGCTTCATGTGAGCACTGGACACATAAGTCAGTCACACAAGGCTCATCTCGTGTAAGTGGTCTCCGAGGACCACAGCCCTGCTCTTTGCCTCCGATCATCAGTCGTCATCAGTCAGTGCTTCTGTGTGGCAATAGGGATAATCCACAGAAAGGCTGTTTCTATTCTCTGCTCATATCTTTCTTTCCCAGGGCGAGCGCTCGTCCTCTCATGTGTGTGTTACTGTGTGAGAGAGAGTTGTGTGTGTCTGTGAGTTTGTATGCATAAGTAGTATAGGCATACCTGCACTCCTGCCAGCTCAGTCTCGTGATGGCAGTGCCCCCTGCTAAGTGCCGCTCTGATGTGGCATCTGCTCCAACAGGTGGATGAGATGTGACCTTCTTATTTAAAGCCTCTTCTTCCCATTAGGAATGCAGCATCACTTTAACATCCTCTGGTTTCAGGGCATCAGGGAATTATTAAAATAACATGAGCGGTGGGATCAAGAGTATTTTTCTTGCCTATTTTTGAATAAGTCTTCTCACAATCTTTGATCTTTTGATCCAAATACTTCCATTTTATAGAATACTTCAATCAATTATAAATCGAGAACATTTTAATCATGTTCACTGGGAAGGCTGCATTTGTGACCCACACACTATGTTTGGAGCTCGGTAAACTGTGCTACGGGCAAAAACAAGGAGTTTTGACAATGTGCAGTTGCTATAGAAACGGGGAGCCATAATTTTGGAATCTTTCATTCTTGTAGACAAAAGTGTGCTTGGTCCTTTTCACACCCAGATATTCTTTAAGTAATATGATCTTACAAAAGGACATTTGCTTACTTGTTTAGAAAGCACACTATATTTTTGTATTTACATATTTCTAATTTGGATATAGTTTTTCTAACATTATTTAAGTATCTTTTCTCTGAGTAAAGTTCTCTGCAATAGTAGTTTAGAGAAGCCAAACTAGTCCCGTTTTCTTGTGTGTGGTCTGCAGTAGGAGCTTTATTTCAAGGCATTACATAATGGTTGGATTGAACATAATATTAATACGGCTGCCATAGAGAAAGGCAAACTACTATATACTAGATGGTTTGATGACGTCAGACAGCATTCTGTCAATGGATGGGTTGAAGGATCTATATTTAGAAAGCATAATTTTGTGAAAGAAATACTGAATCGAATGTTGTTGCTTGAATGTGAGATTCAATTAATTCACTGTGGAAGCAGCACATGACATAATACAAATCGCTCAGGAAATAACAGTGAAAGCACTCAAGTATTTGCTGGATGCTTTGGTCTAAAATCAAATTACGTCTCAGTATAAATGCCAGCTTGTTCCTCTCACAATCTCTTTTTCTCATTTAATTGTGTAAACTTGTTGAACAGCATGGCACACTGCACGTTACATAAGATTCATTATACAGAGGAAAAAAAGAGAAAAGCCACTGCTATTGATCGTCGTCATGTGACCACCGGACCCAAAGGGGATGTGGGTAGAGAGTTGTAGCTAGAGACAGAGAAATGGATTGGATCAGTCTGTCAGTGATGGAGGATTTGCTGAGCTTGAGTCTTAGAGAAATGAGAAGAATAAAGAGGGATCACAGAGACTTCCCCTTGTGTATTAGCGGCATGATGGCGCTGAGGTGGAGCTTCATGTCACTAGATAGCAAATTGCATCCTCCCCGTCTCTGTGGTTTGTGGCTCTTATCTGTCGAGAATACACTGTATATCTGAGAGTGGCCGTTGTGTTGCGGGACACGTCTGTGGGGAGTCGGCAGTGATAAGGGGAAAGAGTCACTTTTAAAATTCACCACATATTGAATAATGACACAATGACACTGGATTATGGGTCAAACATATTATGTAATGTACTGTAATGCTCCCTCAATAATAATAATATTTAATGATAATATCTAGCAATCGTTCTGCAAATAGGAATTAGAAAAATGTGTTGTTTGGCTTTTGATGCTTAAATAACAGTGTGCTTTTGGCTTGTCAATCATTCAAAACACACTCAGCTTTACACATCATCTATCTTTCAAATAAACCTCCCTATATATAATTTTTGCACTCAGCAGGGAAACTTAGCAACTTGATATACTGGTGTTGGCTCCAGCACACAGCAGCCCCACACTTCAGAATACTCCGACGTGCTCCTCTGGGTTGTACACGCATGTGCTTAATCAGAGCATGTCACTCTACACAGGGACACCTCACCTATCTTCACTTCATACTGCGCAGACAAACATATCCAGTGTGTGTGGCTCTCTGCGCGGAGCACTGACTAAATAAGGCAAGGCATCAGTTGGCTTATCAGCAGCAGCCAGGAATATATTCATCCTAGCACTGATATAGCAGCCACCATCTCCTCATCTCAGCCTCTCTCTGCTCTGTAGGTGAACTGAAATAGAAGACAAATAATACAGAAAGGGACAAAGGCATGTGTGTTTAGATATGAGCTTCCATTTGGCAGAGGAACAGAGAGTGTGCGGTGCGGTCCAGGCCCTGCTTGTTTGGTACCTGCTGTGGATGACCTCAGACTCTCAGCACCTGGGCTTTCAGTTGGGATATACAGTACACTGGTCTCCATGGGCGCAAATAGTCCCAGGCTAGCACCACGAGGATGTACTGTATATATAGAGGGCTTTAGGGCGATATGATGTGTGGCCTTATGGAGAATTTCAATGAGCTTCCTTATGTGACATCCCCGTCCACTTCGAAGCCCATTGTGATTGCTGTTTTCCAACAATTCTTATCATAGACTTTTCCCCCAAAAATCTAAAATTAGGACTCTAAAAATACTAGAAATACTAAATGTACAGAGGCTAACCAGCTGTGTGGTCATTAATATCCATTATGCGGTTGTTTTCAGTCACAGCTTTAAAACTTTGCTAAAATGTTTTGATAACTTAGCAGTTAACAGATTTGAAAGAAAAGTATACATTTTGTGGAGAGTAGTTACAGTACCACATAGCTGTTTCGCCCCGAGCAAGCATTAAAACTATAATGTTAACTTTTTCTGAAAGTCTATGGGAAATATTATTAGGCCCGAGAGCTGGCGAGAGGCCTATTAGTTCCATAAGGCACATAGTGTGCACGAAATCGAGCACGAAGCGCTCGCCCACTTCCAAACACTCACTAACGCACTCCTCCACTCGTGCACGCCCCGTGCATACTAATTAGTAGTAGGAAAATGGAACATTACCTTTGTAAACGGGCAAAGCCCGTGCAAAAGTACGCACTAAACGAGCGGTTTACATTGTGCAATGTAAAGCACTCTTTTTCACTAAGTAGCTCACAAATACGTTCCCCATCTCTTGCATGTTCTGTGTTCCATATAAACATATAATGCAAAAAATTTACATTATTACTGTATAGAGGGCCAAAAACACAAAGTACCCGTCAGTGACCAGGGACTCACACCATGAGGTAGGAAAGCGCGAGCTATACATGACTATATCATGTATAGTTTATGATATTTGAAAAATGGGAAACATTGTTTTCGCATTGGAATATTTTTCTTTCTTTCTTTCTTCTTCTTCTCGGGACCAACCCCCCTATTTTTCACCCAGTGAACATTGACGAAAAGTCAAGTTTTTCCAAATGTCGTACTTTTATAAACTCCTCCCAGGGCATTTGGTGAAAATGGTACTGAGGAGTGGGACATCAAAAATTATTCAAATTACTTTGATACCTGTCAGAGTCTCTGTGCGGCGAAGCCGCAAACTGTAGCTAGAATTTCAGAAATTTTAAATTTGCTGCCGTTTGCGCAGATAAAGTCCGAATTGTGTCAAATTAGTATCAGTTGATAAACTTTTTGCCCTAAACCTACTTGAAGTGAAATAAATTAATTTGGAGCCACAGCGCCCCCTACAGATTTTATATGGAGGTTAAATGTTTAGTTTTGCGAATTTTTACGAAATTTGACACAAAACTCAATTTTAGAATCCCCATCAAAAAAAGTCAATGAGACCCATGTCATAATTGTTACGGCGTTGCCGTAGCGATGACCGAAACCTCCCATGTTATTCCAATGGGGAAATCGCCAGAACATGTTTACACTTTAAACTTTCACAAACTCCTCCCAGGGCGTTAGCCCTATTAACCTGAAATTTTGTGAGACTCATCTTCAGGGGTGGACCATCAAAAGTTATCCACATTTTTATTCAAAGAGTCACGGTCTCTTTGCCACATTTTGTCAAGAATTCAAAATATAATTGCTTTTTGATGGTAAAACAAAGGGGAGAAGATGTGACAGCGTCACAGATTCAGCAGTAGATGTAATAAAAGGACAATTGGGGCGCGTCAGCGCCCCCTCCTCCTGAGGCATGGCGGCGGCATGGCGAGGGCCAATCATTGCCGCTTGCGGCTATATTTGGAGAATTTATTTCCGGAACCAAGTTGGATGGTCACTGTCAAGCTCCAACAAGGTTTAAGCCAAAACTGCTTTCTTAATCCCCAATGAAAACAGATATTAGTCAGATATACATCATATACAAGTTATCTTCATATAGTACTCAAAATGTAGAACAAAATACAGTTGGTGATGAGTTCTGTTATGAAAACACACCAACAATTCTAACAATTGTGTTGGAGAGTTAAATGAGAAACCTTGATTAATCTCAGTCTCATCTATATTCACCACTCTTTCTACTATTTCTGACGAAAGGAGAAAAATAAATGAAAGAAATAACAAATCTATGCTCTATAGTTTGTCTTAGAGGCTAGCTGCCATTGTCAGTGCAGGGACACTTTTTCAGCAATTAGCAATAAAAGCTTAATGTACTGTAAAAGTAATGGATAGTAATTGTAACTACTGGTAAATAACTAATCAAGGCTAATTTAGCAAATCACATGATTCTGTATATTTAACTGTGGACATCAGCAGTCTGATCATGTTTATTACTTGTTTATAATCACTGGCAGAATCAAATGCTGCAGCATGACACAACATTACTCCACAGAAGTACACAGAAGTACACATGTGTCTCCACCAGTAACTTCCTTGTCTCCGAATTCCAGGCAGTGCAATTGGCTATAAATACTGAGCTGATGCAATGGCACAAGCATCATGTGTTAGTCATAAAGGTTTTTTTCAATGTATCACTGTGTCATCCAATTACAGACCTTTATTACAATCTCCATTGCATTGTCATTTTATCAGGTGGTAGCTGGTAGCTTTGATCCATCATTTGGGAATATCAAATGCTCCAATGCACAGGACTTCTGGTTTAGTTTCAGGGACCATGTACAACACGTTCATCTTGTAAAAAGAGAAGATGCTTTGCGCCATATTTAGCAAAAAGCTTTGTACTGTTACAATTT
This sequence comes from Eucyclogobius newberryi, assembly GCF_026437365.1. Taxonomy (NCBI): domain Eukaryota; kingdom Metazoa; phylum Chordata; class Actinopteri; order Gobiiformes; family Gobiidae; genus Eucyclogobius; species Eucyclogobius newberryi. The sequence goes on from NW_027315812.1 coordinate 17,249,276, forward strand.
TCATTAGTATGACTGGTTAATATTTTGGACCCCAGAAAAAGTATTCATAGCTAAAGGGGCTCCACAACAAACAAACAATAAACACAAAGTTTAAAGGGAGAAGGAACAAAACTATAGTTCATAGCTTGTATATTTATTTGATCAAAATATATTAAAAAGCATACATCTGTTATCGGCCAAAGCTTTTCCCATAACATTGGTATCAGCCCAACATTTCCATATTGGTGCACCACAAGAAAAAAACACACCAGCCACAATAGAGACTAAAAAGCCATAATCAGAACAAGTCAAATGAATGAAAATTGTACGTCTGGACAGAAGTGCCTGCCCACTGTTGCTGGAGGCATGGCCAACATGTGCCTCAGTGACTCTGCATGCAAGTATCTGCATCTGAGCAACCCATGTTCAATTAACAATTCTCTCTCTTTTTTCTTGGCCCATAGGCTTTATTAGACAGGAAAGGAAAGTGTTAAATGGCGATGAGAGAGAAAGGAGGACATGCAGTAAATTGTCGTAGTCGGGATTGAAACTCACGGCACTGCGGCTGGCTGCACATGGAGCCTGGCACGTGTGCTGTGCCTTAACCACTCCACCACAGGGATCACCGGTCCATATGTCCTGTCCCTCTAATGTACTATGTATACAAGAACAAAAAATATATATAAGTATACAAATATATTAAGATTTTTAAAAAGGCTAGGGGTGGAGATAGAGAAGCTCATCTGCTACATAACAAAAGTTCCTTGTCATTTCCCTGACGTGTAATTATGTTATCCAATGAGGAGGACGAATACAAACTTTTAAAAGGCCAGTTCAAATTCATGATCAATTTGAAAGACATGTTATTGAAAGAGAGCGCAATCCGTTCAGTTTGAAGTGACAAGACGGTACCATCTGTGGATAAACAATCATCATTACAGTGAGTGTGTAACTGACTGGTACATTGTATGAAAGCTTTGTTACTGTGAGGTGTGAGGGATGCTTCATTTCACTGCGGTCCTCAGCTGGAGTGCCAGTCACACAGAACTGGGTTTGCTGTGGTTTTGGTTTGAATTTGGCCCTTGATACTAGTTTAAATGCTGACTACTATCTGCAAAGCAATACTTTTGACAACCCTATAACGAGCACATCCACAGTGCACTCTATTATCACACTCATGTCCCAGAGGATTGCACCTCACACTTTGGTCTCCTGAGAATCCATGAGGCATTTGGGGAAAGAAAATCAAATGAGGTTTTGATGTTGTAGCTGTAATGTGGTGAAATAAATACCTGAATAAATAAACTGTAAATTTAAGACTTGACTTTTGATACTTTTGTTGTCATTAGAGAAGCTGTGGTTACATTTGCTGTGTTTGCCGTGCATTTAAACAACATTACAATCAGTATATACTATCTATAGATTATTATGTTATGGGAATTTAGACTTGCACTTAAATCTTCGTGGCCTTCTTATTTGTACAACTCATTTTGCAAACCTATGCTTTTTCACACATGTAACTGGATTATATTTATGATATAAACCCATTTATATAATAATGTTTTAGTACTGCACCATATTATGTTTTGCATCTACAGAAACAAGACAAAGTGCAGACAACTGATACGTTTCCCTATACAATGGCAGTAGTTTGTGAAATCTGCTTTAATTGTACAAAGGTTGCATCACGATTTTGAGCCGTGGGCAGATGTAACCTTATGCCAGGGCCGGCCCAGCCTATAAGCGAACTAAGCAGCCGCGTAGGGCCCCGAGGCGTTAATAGGGCCCCCAATCTGGCAACCCGTCTTATGCGAAGTGCAAGCGCAGCGTGCGCCACTAGTGTAGTAGCGCTGCTGGCGCGGCAGCGCACACAGCGGTAACATAACACACAAACCGCATTTATTTGTAATGACAATCTGGCAACCGAGACACCAAACCTGCACTGATTGGGCAACTTCATTGTGCACGAGGAGCTCGAGAGCAAAACATAAATACAACACAACGTGGTCCTCATGTCCAGAAGAATATATCTCCTGGTGCCGAAAAACGAAAGAAGAAACTTCTTGACGATGTAAAGAAACTGCAAACTCAACAACACTCTCCAGGTATTGAACTTCTCTAACAAAGAGACGGTTAATGCTGCTGTTTGAAACAACACGATTCTGTCACGTTAGTTCGCTCAGGCTGGAGGCGACGAGAGCTCTGCCCCGCGCACAATAATATGTCTGAATGAAAGATAATAAGCTTAACATTTACACCAGCCCCGTAGTGTCAGCTGCAGGTGAGGCCGGTGAGGGGCGTCTATGGCCCAGGTCACTAAGAGGCGGAGATCCGGTCCGGACGAGCGCCGTCTCGTCCAGAACCTCTGACGTGAGACTTTGGAGTGAACAGTGTGCAGCCCTGTCCCGGGCCCCTGAGCAGGGCCCCTGAGCAGGGCCCCTGTGCAGCCTCAGTCAGAGATGAGCGGTTTGAGTTTGCGTCCCTCTCTCTCACATCACCATGTGTGAGATCAATCGTGACTCGTGATGTCTGTTTTACTTTGACTTCTTAACGTGCAATGAGAGGAACCTAAAGGTTTATGCACGTAAGGTCCATCAGCCAATCACATCGCAGCATTGTTTCATGCAGGAGTCCAGTGTGTGATGTTCTGATCAGAACAAGCATTTATATTTTAATTCACTTTTAATAGAGCAATAAAACATTTCAATTTATTTAAAAAGCATCATTAGACTATTTGTTATAAATTATAATACATTGATAGTGAAAAATAACCAGACGTATTAAAATTACATCTGTTATAGAATAATACTATATATTTTTATATAAAAGTGGCAAAGCTGCAGAAACGCAGTCGCTTCACAATAGCTAGGTTTGGACCTTCACTTCCAGTTCTGTTCATTCTCTGGGAATAACATGTTTGCACTGTTTTATCAGTGTTAATTGTTAATCAAGCAATACTTATGCCATTTGTTTAATTTAATATAACTTGTTTTGTCACTTTGGCAAGAAGGAACAGTTGGGAGCAGTAAAAGATAAATTAGTAAGGGTAACTATTACTTTTACATTTTCAGTTAAAATGAATCAATTTGACCATAATTATTTTTCATAGCCAATATTGTATTGAGTAATTAAGTACACTAATGTATTAATAACTGGCTTTAATCATTTTCTCCTGGCACAGTTTCATCACATCATCATTTTATAGCATTACAACCTCAACATTTGACTTTAGCTGGCTGGACCACATTAAAATGCACCAGAAGACCCAAAAAAGGTCTGAAAATCTCTGGGGGATGGCCCCCAGACCCCCCTGTTCATTAGTTTAAACTAATGTGCTAATGTGGCTGTAGACCCTTAACGCCCACAAATACGCCCAAAAACATATCTGGGATGTGTGTTATTTGTACAGGGAGTAGAGGTGATGTCAGCGGAATACCAAGTTACATTGTGGGATTTAAGTTAGCAATATTTGAGCTTGTGAGGTGTTGAGAATAAACTAACTGGCAAACAGATGCCCTGGAGTTTTGGTGCTTTGTTTGCGTTGAAGAAAGTTCCCATATGTGAATTGTTTACTGACAATGGCAATAAAACTGATTCTGATGACGTGGTGAGGGGCCCCCAAAAATGTTTTCGCTTAGGGCCCCCTGAAGGCTTGGGCCGGCCCTGCCTTATGCTAATGCTTCCTTTTGGCTTTGTGCTGAAAGGGAAATTGATGGTTGTGTGTTTGTTATTGTGTGTGTGAGTGCTGTGTGTTAGACAGTGGAATGAATAGTGCAGGAGATTGGAGAAGCCAGAGTGCAAGCCTTAATTAAAACAATTGCTAAAGCTCAAGTGGTTGCCAGGCAATCTGACCTTTGCTACAGGTTCAGCGCTGGATGTTGTGGCGAAATAATATACATGTGAATCTTTGTGATGCTTAATTTGGATTGTTATAAAACTACTAATGGTAGAGATGCCTTTGGTTACAGTATTTTGTCATTCACATATTCAATACAAAAATGAGAAATTTGAGATAAGATCACAGGTTAATAAGTGCTTTATCTAGTTTTGAGTATACTTTAACTGTCTTAACCAAAGGAACAAGCATAGTATATATATTGTTTTACTTAAAATAAGAAAAATGCTACTGCATTTGAAATAAGAACATAACTTACTTATATATATATATATATATATATATATATATATATATATATATATATATATATATATATATATATTCCAATCAAGTACTTCTTAATTCAATCATTTAAGATCATCCATTTATACTTCTGTTCCCATCACATTGCTAATTTTAATTCAATTATTGATTAATTACATCTATGTGATATTTACACCTAATTCATGAATAAACAATTGAAAGCAGAGATATAATTGAGACTTCTTAGCTTTGCAGCTTTGACAAATTCATCGATACGGACCAGATGTCTGTTTGGACAGCTCATTCGAGTGTCTCTAGAGGTTACCATGGTTACAGCCTCACCATTATGGTTGTCATGTGAGCCATTTGTTGATTTTGTTTAGCATTGGAAGAGTCAATGTTAGTTTAAGATGCCATAGAGCTGCAGCCTATTAGGTTGAATATAATCGTATTGCCAATGATATAAGGATATGTTTGGATCAACATAAGACTATAATCAAACAAATGTAATTCATTAATGAACAAAGTGATCCAAGACTAGACCTGACTAAATTGAAACACATTTTGAATCCCAAATGTGACAGGTACCAATGTACCAATGCAATATATATTCATGTCTTCCTTGTGATAAATATCTGTCATCATCAGGAGAGAAACAAAAGCCTTTATTGCAGTTCTAAAATAGTTTTAATATATTTAACCACATTACAATGATATCTCTTTATAGAAAGACACAGAGAAGAGCTAGGCTTTCATTTGGCCCCAGCAGACCTCATTATGGCACCTTTCACTGAGGGTATTTTCAAATTGTATGCAAATTTGAACCACATATTCTCCCCATTGGGGGATATGTAAATGAGTCAGAAATTTCTGAGAAAATGCCTTCTTTACTCAGGCAAAAAGCCTCTCAAATCATTTTAGGATTAAGTTATCAAATATATATTTTTAAATATATATAAATAAATATATATATATATATATATATATATATATATATATATATATATATATATATATATATATATATATATATAAACCAATAATATTTTAGGTGTTTGCCTAAAACATGTATAGCAAACAGGTCTAATGTAAATTAGACCTGTTAAAAGCTGGTGTGTTTTGCATAAGGTTTGGTTTGGCACTTGCAAAATTGTACAGAGGCGTTTTGTCTCAACAACCTGCCACTTGTATTCAAGAGGGCTTGGCTCACATAAATGAGCTATACATTACAATCCTAATATAGTTACTAAATAGTTATATAAAAATGTGTATGCTTCTAATAATTGTATCAACTCAAGTATAAGCTGTTGATGATCCATCCTATATTACAGCATGCATTTTTAGACCAGTCTTTTCTCTCAGCTTCTATTTAAATTTTGACATCTCTATTCTCTCATCATCAATGCCACTTCCATCGTCATCCCCTTTAGCTTAGAATTGTACTCTGCAAGTGTTTACCGTATTGTCTTGTCATGTCCGGTTCAATCACACAGCAGCACTTGTCAATCATTGTTTCTTTTGTCTATGCTCAAAGATCCATTTTACAAAAATGTTTCTAGAATGGGTAATGGAATCTAAAATACTTAAGCTCCTTTCTGATGAGTGAGTCCTAACATCCTCATTATAGGCCTATACTTCCTCTGCTACACTGTGTCTTGTGGATAAAGTTAGCTTATCGTGCGAAACCAGCTGCCCCCTTCCAATTTAAATCCTTATTCCCTGGCAGCCTTTGTCGCCAGCACCGGTTACATGAGCCCAGACGTCAACTCGGGAATATTTCCTGCATAATTTCAGAGTGAATTTTAGCTAATCACTAATGGTGTTAGTCACACTTGAATGAACCTGAATTAGCATCGGTCTGCTTTTCAATGGAAGGACATGGGAGACAGAGCTAATTTAACATGATGACATGATGGTCTGGTCCTAAATTGATTGCTGGTTTTAGAGCGTAGTACTTGTTCAAGACGAGCATTTAATTATTAAGCAAACAAAGCTTGTTTTTCAATGAGGTTCATTAGGAATGGGTGATATGGCAAAATACTAATGTCACAATTGTCTTGGAGCCAGACCACAATTTTGATTACATTTTTATCACAACATCGCCCAGCACTAGTTTTGATGATATTTTTGTATGTGTTAGGCTTGTCACAATAACACGTTTTGAAATATGATTTAGTGCTACAGAAAATATCACAATTTACTTTAATATTGAAACTACTTTAATCTTTTACTGCTGAAACAATAATCTTAAAGCAGGATAATACCAGTAAACCCTTTTCTAAACTGAACTGAAACAAGCAAATAAATAAATAAATAGCTGAAATAAACACTTTAGTTGTTACTTAGTAGTATCTATCTTGAGTCATATATGTTACTTATTCAACCCTCTAGTTCAAAGTTGATAATATTTAAACAATGTAGCCACTATTGCAAAGAAATTTGAAAATGATTTACCCCCAAAAATATTATTTCTAAGTCCATGAGCTCTAATGACATATGTGGTGGGTAGGTTTCATATGTTTATTTCTGTTCATGTTTCAGTCTTGGGGTATGTTCCCACTTGCCCTGATTTGGACCTGGTTTGAACCCAGTTTAGTCAGGATACAGACGTGTTTTTCTCCTGTTTTGGCCCTGGTTTGAGACTGGTCAAGTCCAGGTTCAGTTCTGGGTTTAGTCACTATATAGTCCTAATTTATATGTGGTGTAAGTGTGGTATATGAATTTATCTTTTATATAATCCTGGTACACGTTTTGATGTGGTCCTGGTGCCTTGAAACCTAATAATTCTGGGGTGGTCCATGCTTTGAAAACTTAGAGAAATAACTGTTATAATCCATCTCTGTGGCATTGCACTATTTATCTTCTACAAAAAGCGATTGTTGAGTGTTTGGCACTGAAACAATTCCCTCTAATCTCATTACTGTATACTGTAGTGGTCAGCGTTTTGGGCAGGGAAGGGGTGTTGTGATGATGAAGACGAAGATGAGAAAAGTGAAAGGCAGTGGGACTGGAGCAGGTCTGTGTCAGCACATGTGAGGCGAGTATAGGACAGGAAGCCTGGGGAGTGATGGACTGAGGCTGCCCCTGGAGAATGCAAACCTTTACAAAAGATGCAGTACATAACATGAGAGCGAGGGAGCTGGTCTGAAACTTAAACCACAGTAAAATTAGAGAGGCAGTGATGCATACCTCAGCAGTTCAAATACCCAGCAGGGACAGCAGCTCGCTCTCCTGTTGCATTTTTTACACTTTATTTGTGCCCTTTCTTTCCTCGTACTCCTTAATCTTTTAAAAACACATTGCAGTGTCAAAATAAAGCTGCCCTTTTCATGCTGGTGTGTGGAAGTTGCATCTTTCTGAGCCTATGGAAGCAGACGGTCAGTTCAAATGCACTGATTTTACTGGAGTGCCCTGTGGCTCTGTTGTCGTTTTGCATCTCCCTTTAAACCATTTACTGAATAAATACGGGATAAAAAACATGTAAAGGAAAATCTGCTGCTGGCATCTTTGAAAGACCAGAGCCTCTCAGCTCTGAAGTTTTGTTCAATTCAATCAATGAACCTGTTTCTAGTATTAAGCAGTTTTAGGTCAATATTGACAAATACAATAAACAAAATGTAAAAAATAATGACCCGTGTATGCTATATTTCAATACCAAATACCAGACAGACAAAAAGTACAATATTTATTATCTTAGATAGTTTTAGTATTGCAGTATTAAATGTAGAGCTTCTTCCACCACTAGCCTAATGTGAAAAATTAAGGGAAATATTAATAATCAGGCATAATGACTTAAATATTACCAATCAAATAATAGTTTGGTCAGTGTCAATGCAATGGTGTTAGTGTTTTAAGTGTGTTTATTGTGTGTGATGTTGTCAATGTACAGAAACTCTAAACAAACTCATACGTGCAGATGGTTGAGGCCTATGATCCGGTTGCAGAGTGAACTCCGATCGGCAGGACAGGATTATACTGTGTTGTAGCTGTACTCTATTTGATATTATGTTAAAAAAAACATTATTAAAATATTCTTGCCTCACTCACTAGTTTAGTCGTACAGCTTTTGCTGTCCATACTAAAATGTAAAACTGTGTTTCAAACTTTGATTTTAAAGAAACAATATCAATCAAAAGTAATCTTTTTTTTTTTTTTTTTCTGTATCGATACTTGTTCAAATTAATACAGTCCAATACCATACAATTTTGGCTAAAAAAAACCCCTAAAAGAACGACATTGACCATGATCCTTTGCTCCATTTCAGCTGAGGCAAATTGAAGACATGACTGTTATTAAGCACATTTAGATATTAATTCTATGGTTTATGTCAGGTAGGATTCACACACAAAAGGCTTTTCAAGGCATTTTAAAAGGAAAATATATCTAAAATGATGGTGGCCTTTTCAAAACATTGCAATAAATAGCATACTGTGGTTGGATATTATTACATCTCATAGAATATTGATTAGTATTTATCTCTTTCCCCCCCTATATTCCTACATATTACACATTGATAGTGGAACTGTGCATCTTCAGACAGATCCAAGCCTGTCTCCCTCCACATGCCTACTCTTCCTCCGCCTCTCTCTCTCACTACGCACTCTCTGTCCTCCTGCTCCATCACACCTCAGCTCTCATCCTTTCTCCGCCTGCCCACCACCAGACATCATATCTGTGCCTCTTCCTGTAACTTCTTATCTCAACCTCACCCTAAGAGAACTGTTAAGTCCCTTTTTTTAGTAACCTTCTATGCGTTTTACGGCCTCTCCTTCTTCCAGTCAATCGCAATCTTTACACCTTTCCAAAAATAAATGTCTTTATGTTGTTGTAGTACGTGTCTACGGTAAACAAGTGACCGGGCATGCTTTAGTAGGTAAGAACAACTAGCAATGGAGTGTGAAATTCCCAAACTGGAATTTCTCCTTGCAGCTGGCCAGAGATTTGAATGGGCTTTCTTTGTCTACTGGTTTGTTATGTGCGGATTGGAAAGTGTCACATCACTTTGGCACTATAGGGTTCATTCATTCATACATTTTCATATCTTCAAACAAGATAGAGTTTGACAAAAAGGACAAAAATGCTGTTTTAGATGAATTAGATGAATTGGTGCTGGACAGTAAAGTTTAAGAACAGGTTTATAATCAAGGTGAGGATATGAGATGGGTTAGGAGTTAAGAAAATTAGGGTCAATAGATAAATGTGTAAAGGAATATCTGCATCGGTGGACATCGGTGCAAAGCGCTGGTGAGAGGCAGAGGAGAGGAAGATGGATGGGTGGGATTAGGCAGGACACCACACAACAGCTGTCAACATTTAGCGTGGTACTCATCAGATCAGAGCCGGCTGTTCTGCTCTGTCATGTATTCTTAATCGCTATTGATTACTACAAATGATCTCTAGTCCGTCACCAGTGTGGTCTGATCCGTCTTGTGATTTCCCTTTATATAACTTTTGTTAATGCGTTCATCTGTATAGCCCTTCTGAAATTTCTATAGAAGCCAGTATGATATTTGTCACAAGCAGAGGTAATATTACCCCAAGACTGGATGAAGGAAAGGTGTCAAGAAGGACAAGACAGTAGCTTTCTGTGTAATCTATGTAATATGCTTTTTTATTGGATGTACTATAGGTTATATTCTGCTGGTTGTAAGCATCTTTGTACCCATGCCATCTAATATTATATAATATAGTGAATTAGCAGTAAGAATCTGTATTTCAATTCTCAAAATGCAATAGTTGATATTTTTACTCTATGGTGCACCATAGAGTCACCACACAATCACCACATCAAAATTGGTACTAATCCCGGGACTAAATCTGGACTATATCAATACTAACCTTGACAAAAACAGGATCAACCCAAATCTACACAGGACTGAACCCAACCCAGGACCAATCGAGGATAAGTGTGTCTTTAATCATCGTCTTTCTGGCGAATAAATGTCAAATGTCAAACTCGACTTTTGATGTATTTTATTGTTCTCTTTGTGTGTCATCAGGACGGCCCATGCCCGGACAAAAAGTGAAGCTGCTGACCAGGCGTGCATCTCAGCGCTGCATGACTCCGAAATTGCTAGAGCAGTCGCCAGAGAGCTCTCTCCAAATTTCCACCAACCAGGTAACACCTAAAACAATACATTCTATAAATAGCCACAATTTTAAAACATGAACAGCTCTGGGGTCTCATTTATAGAGCCTACGTACAAAATGGGGTCCAAACGTGCTTTTTTTCACGTTTCGTAGTCTATCCTAAGTGTATAATTGATAATAATAAGGGTTGTGCAACACCCTTAACATAATAGTTATGAAATATCACCCAGACCTTGGACCCCCTCACCAACCCGGAAATGCAGACGGCTTGGTTTGATATTCGCCCCCACCCTTGCGAAGAGCGATCTGGCTCCCCCGCCCAACCCGTGACATAGTCTCAGAGCGCGTGTGTGTGCCCCGCCCACCCGTGACGTAGTCCCACACCTGTCAGCTCCGCGATGCGCCGTTCCTGCCGCGCGACTGAGTGAGAAACGATAGAACTTCAGATCAACACTACTTTGAGCCTAAATAAATCTGGTGTTTATTCTACAGCGTGCGCAGAACAGATATATCTATCTATCTATCTATCTATATATATATATATATATATATATATATATATATATATATATATATATATATATAAAAGTCTTATGTCCATCGCGCTCTTATTTCCTGGTTTTTCGGTATCGGATAGAACTATCGGATTAATGAAGTTTTGGGCCTCTTTGAGCCGTGTTTCGTCGTAAATCGAAGCAGAAAAACTCCGGGGCTTGTATGGGGAGACAGCAGCGCTGAGCCGGGGGCGGGAGGCGGCAGGCGGGAGGGGGAGGCGGGTGGAGAGGGGGAGGGTGAGGGGGGATGATGACGCCAGTTTGAGGACGTTTCTGTGCGCAGATCCCAGTACTTTATATTTGCATTAAATAAAACCGTCTATGTGCATGGGAACAAATGAGGTACTGGCGTTTTTTTTTTTTTTAATTTAAGGAGAAACTGGACATAAAGTTTGTCTCAAAATGCTGCTGTCATAAGCACGGACCTGTAGCGAAGCTCTTGGTGTACACGCACCCCACACACCGTGATGTTCTAGCTCTGCCGTTCCTTCACACACACACAGCCACATGTCCTCTGCCAGTACGCCCGTCACACAGTGCAGCGTGTGTCTCTGCTGTCCCCCATTCTCACACTCACCCGGTGCTTTGTCCTGACGCACTCAAACATGAAGTGTATGTCCACGTATAGTGCGCACATCATGTGAATTAAAACATAGGGTGTGGGTTCAAGAGCATTAAGCCACGATCAAGCGCAGGTAAATATATTCTAAAGACTATCACATTTGTACACTACTTTACTGTTTGGTTCAAATCTTTAATGACAAAGCAATTTTGTCAGTAATGTTTTCATTAAAGATCACGCGCCTGTCTCTGCTGCAGCGACTGTCTGCCCCTCCCTCTTGGTCTGCGGGTGTCAATCAAACCTGTTCATTATTGGCTCATGTTTAGGTCAATCTCATTCATAAGTCACCTTGGATGATGAAATGGAGGAGTTGAGGAGGCAAATGGAGGAACTGACCTGCTGGAGTGTATATGGAAGGTTTTATAAATCTGAATATGTTTCTATGTATGTGTGTTATGTCCCCACATACTCTTTTAGACAGAGTTCCACATACTGTTTTATAAATGAGACCTCAGGCCTTTCTTGTAGTACCTGTTATTAGTATCTTTTCGTCCATGTTTTTAGTAGAAGTGAAGAGGTAGGTGTTGAGCAATGATGTTTGCACTGTTTTAGAGCTGTTTACATAGGCCTGTCAAGTCAGTGATACACTGCGTGGTGGGGAGACAAGCTCCAGATTGTTCTTCGGGGAAGTAACAAAACACTACAGGGCTGCTGGGGATAATTTCAACAACATAAAGAATGGCTTTGTGTGCATTTTGTATCCCCTAAAATGAGTCAGTACTATTTTCTAGGACAATGCGTTTTGAAGATTTATTCAAGGAATGTAAGGGACATCTTTTATTCAAATGCAAAAAAAAAGAAAAAGTTAGAAAATTAGACAAATTAGATTCCATGTGCTTATTGCATTTGAGGATAATTAACTAGATTTATTTTACACAGTAAAATAAATCTAGTTATATCTGGGTATTTTTATTAGCTTTCATACTAAACAATAATATTTTTACATGAGCTCTGCTTCTGAGGAACATATAAGTCTTACTTGGTAGTAAATAAAGACATGAATTTGAATGAATGGACAATGTTGCCACTCTGTTTAGGAGGTGTGAAAGTGCCATAACGTTTCTGTTTGTTTATGTGTAGCAGCTCCACGTACTTCTGTGTGCAATACGTATATATTTAGCCCTGTGATCTAGCTGACCATGGGCATTTGCCAGAAGCTACTTGAAAATAGTGGGTGACAAATAGATGGACAATGGGTTTCATTCAAATCATGTCCCTGGTATAAGCCACCGACAGCTCTTGGATGAGGGGGACGTCCGGTGGTGAGTTGTTGTTGTGGAAAACTTCAGTCATGCACAAGTCCGCGCAAGGCGTCTTTGCCTTATAAGTCACATCATGAATGAGCGAGTGAGTGATGTCATAATAATGTGCAGTGCCGAGCGACATCGGAGCCGTAGCATCGCGTAAGTGTGTGTGAGTCCAGCCAGACGGGCACCTGCACCAGTGGCCAAAACACTTTCCATAGTGTCACCTCACAGGTACAGCCACGACGATAGCCATGAGGAAATACATCCATGTTTGTTAAATTATGTCATGACCTCAGTGACACTAGGAATCACAGTAGCCATGATGAGCTTAATAATAGTAGTTAATAGATCTGGCCCTAGTTGTCTTATTGGTAGTAGCTTAATCATTTCAATTTCAATTGCATATGTTTATTTAAGTTATAGTGTACTAAACCGTATTCTGATAGTGGTATTAACAAAATAGTTGCTGTAGTACCACTACAACACTAGTAACCTATTTTATCTTTACTTTAGTTTACTTTCAGGGACCAAGTCTGCAAATTTGCCCTTGGCTAGATGGTCTATAGACATGGCATTGGTTGCTCTGTTAAATGTAACAATGCTCTTTGTACTAATAATATTAATAGCTCAATACTTTTTGTTTGAACATATAGTCTTTATATGTCCTTTGTTTATATCTAACTTTTTCAATCTTACTGTAGGATTTACTTCACAATCCCCCCATAGTTTCCCATGATTTGTTTTCATCTTCAGATTATAAATATTTGCCTTTATTTGTAGCTTCCTGGGATATTATGCTGAATGGCACTGTATCTGATTTCCTTCTTTTCATTCTTTACGTACTACAACTGCTTATATACTGTATGAATGTAATGACTGTGCTTTTAAACCCCTGTTTGTAATTGGCCTTTTAGACTCATAGCAGATTAGCACTTGTTTCTGCATGGTGCACTTCAAAAGCTACAGCGGGTCACAGGGACCAGGGCCCTGACCTTTTTGATTGGTTTACATACAACACCCCGGCAGGGAGAGCAGCGAGGGTGAGAGGGGCCGGGCCCATGGGTGACGTTCATTGGGCTATTTTTGAGACTGATGCATCTGATGGAGACATAGCTGGAATCCTTACGTACTGAGAGGGCTCTGTGCGGCGCTACATGGACCTATACAGACCAGCTGTCTCTTCCTTCAGCCAAAGATGACAAATTACAAAGTATGTTTGGAAGCCACACTGTATGTTTCGTGAACCAGCGGAAGTCATGAAGTTACATGCCCATGTTTGGCACCAAAGCTCTTCACATTAGAATACTCAATTAGCATGCGATCCATGAGAAATAGGTAAAATTTTTGGTCATGTTAGACAGAAATGTTACATGTATAGGTTTTGCCAGCACCTGTTACTACAGTAATATCAACATAGTTCTGTCACATTTGAGTACATGTGATTTTGAGCTCAACCCGGGACTTGGTTTTGCATAATGGCAATTGCACAGGAAGGCAGCGATTACACAAAAAGCCACAATAGTCACATACAAAGGTGACATATGATCACAAGAGGGCAAAATTCATGTGTGCTTGGATGTAATGTGAACAAACAATAACAGCTCCTCTCTGCCCATCTGCCAGCACGAGTAGGAGGACAGAGAAGAATGGAAAAAGCCACAAATTGACTCATGAATCTTAAATTTAACAGTGCAAAGAACATGCTGAGATAACAACCCACAGAACAGCTTAATAGACGCTCTTTTATACAGCAGAGTCTGAACAGGATCTCTAAAGCCTTTAAAACCAAGCAAGCTGCATTTTTACTCGATAAACAAAAGGTAAATGATACAGACAGCATAAATGTTTATAGTAGTGAGTGTAAGTGGTTGTAATTGTAAACGTAGTCGTAGTAGTAGTTGTTGCTGTTGCTGTTGTTGTTGTTGTTGTTGTTGTTGTTGTTTTTGTTGTTGTTGTTGTAGCAGTTTTGCTTGTAGTAGTTGTTTTTGTAGTTGTAGTGGTAGTTGTAGTAGTAATTTTGGTAGTTTTTGTAGTTCCCTGTAGTAGTAGTAGCAGTAGTAGTAGTAGTAGTATTAGTAGTAGTTGTTGTAACATAAGGATCTGGTAATAGTTGTATTGGTAACAGTAGTATGAATTAATTAATTAATTAATTAATGGTAGTAAAAGTGGTGCTACTAATAGTAAGCATGTTTACAAATGTATAAAACTGTAGTCATATTTGCAGATATTTTGATGATAATTCTAGTGGTTAATATAATTTGTATAAACAGATTGGACAGTCTCATCTAGACTAAACTACATGTATAATTGTAAATTGTAAATTATTATGTACACTAGCACTAGTAACCTTTTTTATCCAGAGGATGCAGCTTATGTCATTGAATGAGATATTGCCTTTGGGATATTTACTCATTTGTTTTGACATCTTCAGTCCTATTCCCGGGGATGGAAAGTAGCCTAACTAATTGCTCATACTTGTGTTACTGTAATTAGATTTTTATGATGAGTAGATTTTTAAACACATCTTGTGCTTGTAGTTGAGCATAATTCTAGTCATGCATTTGGAATCAGTCATAGAAAAAGATTTAGTTGACAACTTGACGTTTCGACTTTAATCCAAAGTCATTCTCAATGACTTTTGATGAAAGTCGTAACGTCTTGTTTTCAAATAAGATGAGATGACGTCTTATTTTTTAAAACAGTTTCCAGATGACTACAATAGAATAATTTTCTATGATAGGACACTCCTGGATGTATGAGGGCTTACACCGACCTATTTCGAATCAGCTGCATTTAAAATCATAGTCGTAGTATTTAGTACTGTACAAGTCCTAATTGTTCCAATCCTCTGTCTTTTCTTCTTTCTAAACCCTCAAACACAAAACAACACTGCACCGCCTGCTCTGATTGACCAGAGTCAATCAGTCAAACACAGTTAAACTAATACAGTTTTGAGTAGTATTTTTCATGAGTCATACTTGACAGCACTACTAGTATTTGTAACTGAGTATACATTTTAAGCCGTTTAACTGTATTTTTCCTTGAGTTCTGTTCAATACTCTTTCCACCACTGCCTGTAAGCAAAGCAAGTAATTAAACTGGACTTGTCATCATTGCGGTAACAGCCTTAGGTTTGTTCTTCTCCGTCAGCTCAGAGACACCAGTAAACCAGTGCCATGTATTAAACACAGCAGATGTATGATGTCGACCCCAATTACAGATGCTCCATAGAAGGACCCCCCCTTTTTCACCATTCATATTGAGGTCAGGAGAGGTTAGGCTGAGTGCGTCCAGTAAATGAGGGCTAAGAGTTTACTGGGGCAGAAAGTGTGCCACGGAATACCATGAAAAAATGACTTGTTTTATGTTAACTACACATGTAACTATACAACAATATTTTATGCATTAGTGTTTACATGTCAAATGTCAGAGTGTGTGTGTTTTTATTTTTATCTTTATTATTTTCCCCCTCCATCCCTTGTAGGGAAATGGGAGGTTTTGTCTAGAAGAGTTTTTGTTTATAGGAGTTATTCTATTGAGAGTGTTTTTCAAACTTCCTATAAGTTATCTGTTCTTTTCCTCTGTATCTACCTGCGTTGCAACAATGAAATTTCCCCATATGTGGACAATAAAAGATTATCTTATCTTAGGCCCATATAAATATATAAGCAAAGACTAATAGTATTACTTGTTAAAAATTTAAATCTATATGTATCTACCCTTAAAATGTAATGTTTATACCCTTTTATAATAAACCTTCCTTTAATTTAATTACAGTTTATAAATGTGTATGTATATAAATGACAATTATGAAATTATGACCCTATTTAAATAGAGCTCCTGCGTTGTCGCCACAGTATCTCCACAGGAAGAGAAACGTTTGCACACCAGGATAAACATATGATCAAGGGCCGTGCTTTTTATAAAACTCTAGATTGACAGGAGAAGGGGATTTCTGCATCTAATTATTTTATGTTGATTCAAAGCAATTACGTTAGACTTTAAGATGGCCTTTTTAAAAAATATGCATTAATTTAGCATTTAAATGGTAAAGGAGTAACATAATATTTAAGCTGGGTCAACATTTCAGTTTTGAGTGTATTTAGTCCTCAAGGTAATTGATATTTGATCATTATACATATATTTTGATTTGAGTCGAGCATGTTTCTTTATTCTTCTGCTCTTCTTTTTCTCACTGTGGGAATTTGGGAAGCAGCTGGTCATGTCTTTACATATATAAACATGTCTGTAGAATTACCATTGGATAAAGATCTTTGGGCTCAATCTGTATTTGTTTATTTGCTTATATTGATGAGGCCGCTCTGACTGTTTGATGCCTGCATAAAGCACCATCTTCAGAAGGCTGCAGAGTAAGTCCACTTGATCAATGCTTGATGAAAGAAACACCAGGGCCATTTGGGTAATGGAGTCCTAGAACATGCTCCCGCTGACCTGGCAGAATTCCTCTCTGAGCGCTTCTGTAATAAATCTCACTCAGGAGAGGATCTTCACATGCCAAAATATCTGCTGCCATTTCTGACATTGACCACTGTGCAAAAGACTATGTTGAGCCCATATTTTGTGTTGGACTGATATATAAATATGTATTTAGGCATTGATGGCTGAGGGAATTTAACTTGTTTTTGGAGTTGAAAAATGTGCTATTATTTTTGATTTGTTTGTATTAGTTAATTGTCTATTCTAACACCAGCTGTAATTCAAATGATCATTTTGAAGGAGTACTGAAGCTTTCTATACATTGTAAGTACAGTGTAATGTCCTATTCTCCCACTACCCATGTGGTCTTTTGTCTGGACGGTATTTGTTGATAACTGTTCTGAAAACGACATTCTGAAAACAGATAATGAGCCGAGATAGAGACTGTCCCAAGGAGACGTCTAATCCCTGGAACTGGTGTCTGTGACCAGGCATTAATCAGAATCATCTATCTGTGCTATTCTTTTTCCTCTCTGTACAGATAGGGATCATCTAAACTGTTCTATCAAGGGTGGAAGGAAGGATAAACAATTGTGTTCAATCTAGATAATCTGGACTTTGGCTAGTGGCCCTGGCTCTAAATCGTTTGTGTTTTTTGAACTTTCTCTGAACTCCAATTTCGCTTTTGGTGTACCATGTAGTCAGCACATTTTTCTGATGGGCTTCACAGAAAATAAAAACATCTAAAATAGCACTTCAGATAAAATAAGAAAACTTCAGTAAAAGTACTAATTTTAGATATTGTAAACATTCTCCAATCAAATGTTATGAGAAAAATACACAATAAATATATATCAACAAGTTCAATGTACAACACAAATATCAAGTTCCTAACAGAGTTCTTTTTTGTGTTCTGCAGGACCGGACTACTTAAAGCAACCGACTAAAGAACCAGTGGAAATCAAAGAGGTCCCAGTTGAAAAGGTGGAAAAGAATCCCAAAGATTCTCCTCACTTTTACCGTAAAGGCACCACTCCTCAGCACTCCCCGATCACCAGCGCCACCGGCACACCCCCACCCTCACCCCACTCCAACAAAACAAAGGGTCAGATCGCAAACAGCACCAGCCGCAAAACCAGCAAAGAGGAAAAGTCGTCCCGCAAGGTTAGCAAAGAAGAGAAGACTGTTCAGAAAGCCAGCAAGGAAGAACGGCCCAGCAGAAAGTTGAGTAAAGAAGAGAGACCAACAGTACTTGATGGTATCGAAAGTCAAACAAAAGCGCCACCAAAACCTGCCAAAGTCCAACAACCGGCACCTGCTCCACTTGCCCCTCAGCCGCCCACTCTCCCGGTCAATGGGCAGCTTCATGCAGAGTACCACAGTTATTATGTCAAAACTCCCACAAGGCTTCCACCGCCCCCCGAACCGGAGGAGGACATCAACGAGGAGCTCAGTCCCCTGGCTTTGGCGCGGATGCCCCCACAGCCTCCCAGATCCCTCACCACACCGGTCCCAAAGCCAGCCTCTGTCCGGGACAGCAAGAGTGACCCAAAACTCAGGAAGCAAGATTCCCTCAAGCCAAAGAGCCTCGCTGACACGAAGAAAGCCAGTATGGAGCTTGCCGAAAATGGAGAAGAAGCAGTTAAGCATTGCCATTTTATATTTGTTTGAGTTTCAACATCATTTAATTTATGTTAAATATTTGTTTTCTCAATGTTTTGTTTTTCAGGGTCCCAACTCTATTCTTGTTGCTATGGTAATGCTGCTGAATATTGGCCTTGCACTTATATTTGTTCATTTTCTGACTTGATGACACCATCATTGAGGTAATCTATTAACGGCTTCACTTTTAAAACATGATCATGATTCATGCATAGAATAAATGTGTGTTTCATGTTGCAGTGAGCACCGTGGCAACTGATATGGTTGCGTCAGCGGCCTTGAAAATGGTGCCAGTGAGGCACAGGGAAGCCGCAGAGTGTTTGGGAATCCGCAGAAGAGACTACCAAAGGAGCGGCCTTCCACCTCGCATGGGCCAATTTAGAAAAGGCCAGTCCATAAATTAGTGCAATCTTTGGTCCAACTAAAAGTTGAGGTGTCTAACAAGATCATAAAAAACATTTAAAAAATTAAAAAAAAGAAGAGAAAAAGAGAAAAACGGAGAGAAGTTTGCAGATCCAACCCGCTGCCTTGGCAGATAAAGTGGTGGACATTGCTGGAAAAGGACAGAGATGCACTTTTAGACGATGGGAGCAAACAGCTGCCTTTCTATTTTACCATCTGACGTTTTGATGGGGAGATGTGAGCCCCGTGCCGGAGCAGAGGAGGGCGGGGTACGGTTGCAGTGTGCTGGGTTTACGGCAGAGCGTATCCACTACTCACAACAGAAACCTGTCCATCACATGTGCTCAGTCAGAGCTAGCATGCTCATTATCCAGTCTTATCTGTTCATCATCATCACGGTTTTCTCAAGCTCTTCCCACTGTAACCCAGGACACACTGCTATGCACTCCCATGCATGGTATGGATTCAACATGTTTTCATTGTTGTTCTGAATGTGGGGTACCAGCCGTCATTCACTTGTAGTGGAAAAGTCTGTTATCAATTGCATTCATTCATATATTTATTTGAGTTCATGAATAAAAGTGCAATGTATGTTTTCTTTTTAACTAAAAGTAAATATTTTATTATATTTTGCCAAAAATAGACTTTGTATAATACAAGAAGAAATGTCTAAT